>NW_024582424.1:1197123-1233090 GCF_018398535.1 Haplochromis burtoni | reverse complement strand
GAGCACTGGAGCAAACCAAGGCAGGAAAATCTCAGGATAGAAGGGTGGACATCGATGACGGTCAGTTGTTTCCCCACTGGTCCACAGCTAGCTGACCCAAAACCAGAAACTCCCTGCTGTCTGCCTCCCAAGTCCTCCATTGCACTGACCTGATTTAGACTGATTCATCATCTTCCAAGTGATCAAATGTGACCCCTTAGCCACGTTTCTCTACTATAGAGTTATATATTTGGAAACTCTTTTTTATGTTGATGTTTTTAATTGGTGACTTTATCTGTTTACACATCTATCAGACTACTGTCTATTCGTTGCAATATTGCTTTTCCACTGAGAACTTTTATGACAGTGAGAAAGTAGTTTAATATTGAAAGACGAGGACAAAAAGGAGAACAGCGGTGTTTAGAAAACTCTCTGTAAGATTGGGTAGCGTTACTGTTTAACAAGGTTAATATTCTCAAAAGAGGGACTTTGTGTCTGGAATTGCTGTTATAGCTTGAATTCGTGCCATAACATGGACAGAATTTGCCTGGTAATTTCACTTCAAGGTTTGATGTAAAAACTCAAAGTCCAAAATTAACTTATTATATTTTCTCTCTTCTTGCACAGGCTCTAGTTAAATAATGATATCTGAGTACAGTATTACATTATCCTTGCACAAGTATTTGGAGTTCCCTCTTCCTCAGGTACATATACGGTTCATCAGGTGCAAATGCCTGTCAAAAAAGATTTGTTGCTAATTGCACACTGATAAATGAGTACTGCAGGTGCAGAAGAAGCAACACTTAGCAGTAAAAATAAAATGTTTTACTGCTTATATATAAATTGTATATCTTTTTTTCACTACTTAACATCACTGTCATTAGTATTATCATCATCAATCCCATCATTGTTCTCATTTTAAGCAGGAGCTGCCACAGCTGCATCGTCATTATCATCAGAGTCACTAATGGCATCATAGTTCTCGTGATCAGGTCAGTAAACAGCTCTGATTGCTTGGCATCGCCCAGTGTAAATTCTGTGTCTAGATCAGAAACATAGAAGACAACTCCATCCATCCAACCAGCCTGTAGAAAAGAAAAGGCAAAGAAAAGAGAGCAGAGGGAAGGACTCACTGGAGGCCTCAGAGCAGCCTATGTGCTCCCACATTATCCTCTCCTGTCCAAGCAGCAGCAGCAGCTCACTGAGTTAGACTGAGTGGCCCTGCTCCAGCTTGTTGAATAATGAATTAGAGGCTGATATCCTGTGACGGAGACTGGGAGAGAGCACTTCCTCTCTGGGCCAGAGTGGGGCTTGAATACCCGTGAATAATACATGGCCAAAAAGTGGGTCTGTTGAAATGACTCAATACTGGGAGTCAAGTGCAAGATTATCTTTCCACGGTTATGAAAATATTGCAGCCTTCGTAAAACAATACGAGAGGTGGGAAGATGATCGTATGAAGCAGGACAACTGTTACTTTCCATGTGAAAATTTTGATAACACGTTGTACTGGATAACTGAGCCGTATCAGAATTGAAAGGCTTGCACAAAGGCATCTGTGTTTGGATACTATTTCAAAATACGAGTTAAAGAGACAATAATAAAAAGGCTATGTGTGTTGCATACCTACAAAGAAAGAAGAACTGTATCAATATTTCTACTATTTTACTCTTGCTTTTTATTGGCTATTGCCCCCTCCCCCTCTCCCCCCAAACTTCCCCTCTTTTCTTTTTTTAATTAAACCTGAAGAAAGAAATTGTGGCACATTCTCATCCTCATACAGTTGTTAATTTAGACATTTAGAAAAGGATTTTGGCTTCCCATAAGACTAACCAGGGCTCCCGTTTTTTCACTAGGCCAAGGCAGACCCTCCAAAGAAGCTGGAAACCTCAGGCTCTCTCAGCCCCAGTTCCCCCAGCTAACCACTAATCCATGTGTTTGATATATTAGACTCTCGGCTTGGCTTTGTTCTGCAGGGATGGGTTGTCCCTCCTCCTGCCAAGTCTCCCTCTTTCCCTCAACTATCTCTTTTGCTCGTGCTCCCTCTTGCTCCCACTACAGACCAGAGGATTAGACCAGACTCCATGGGATTTATCTAATTGTGTTTAATTAGGGCTAGGTCAGGCCAGAGTCACAAAGCTCAGTCCTGTGGATTCATGGAAGAATGTATTGTGAAGTGACCCCTCCAGATCTGAGATGTGCAGGTGGGCTTTAGTGAAGTGAGACAAAAAAGAAAGTGTGTATAAATAAATAGATTGAGAGTGAGGACAAAGAGAGAGCGATAGAGGGCAGAGAGAGGTGGAAGAGAGGAATCATAAGGTGGCGACAGTGTCTGTGTTTGATTCCCCCAAGGAGAAATCAATTGCCACGTGCCTCG
This sequence comes from Haplochromis burtoni, assembly GCF_018398535.1. Classification (NCBI taxonomy): domain Eukaryota; kingdom Metazoa; phylum Chordata; class Actinopteri; order Cichliformes; family Cichlidae; genus Haplochromis; species Haplochromis burtoni. The sequence continues at coordinate 1,230,734 of NW_024582424.1, read as the reverse complement.
CTGTTCCCCAGACCTCTCCTACCCCATGCTTTTCTCTGTGACACCATGCTTTGGGGAGCCGTAACTCACTGTGCCCTTGGTCTGGGCTAAAGCGGATTGTGGGTCAGGAAGTCTTCCCTTTGGCATGATGTACTGTATCCTAGCTAAAATAAATTCTCCATTGAAGAGCATTAACAGTCAGTGGTGTCTTGCTCTTGTCTGATGAGGACTACCAAGGGCTTGGAGGAAGAGAAAGACACAGGGGGGTGCAAAAGGAAAGAGCAGTTTTCTTTGATTTCACATCTACTAAGTACATCCAAGTCTGTTGAGACCATTTAACACTGACTATATCCGGCCTACTTGTGTTCAGTTTTTCACATTAGTTGTATCATTTTATGCATACTGTGTGCAGTATATACTGTGTCCACTATGGAAATAGATGTCACCTTTTAATGGAGCCACTGCATCACCTGATGTCAGACTAGTCCAAATTTTAGCCATAGTAAATGAACCGAAGTGCTTACAGACTATCATTTCTCATCATAGGTGAGGCATATAATTTAAGTGAATTTTTTCATTCAGTAGTTAAATGAAACAGAACTAGCAGAAGTTACAAATAAAAAAAAAATCAGCAATGTGCCAGAGTAAAATGTTTATTCTTGTAAAGGAGCTGTCATGTTAATTCTCTCAAGAATTTTCTCCTGTTACAGTCAAAATGAATCTGGTCGCCTGGTAATGAGCACTTATTATGGCATCGTGTTTATGTTTGGTGAAACAAATTGTTATTCCTGTGGGGAGGGCTGGAAAAAAATACATATGTAATGTGTGCACCACAGTATTGTCATCAGGAGTTACTGTAAAAGCGGACGGCCTCTGAAATGTGAGCTGTTGGCACACACACATGAACAAAAGTATGCCACAGTAAAGCCACAAAAAAGGAGTTATGGGGCCCATAAAGGCACGTTGATGGAGCAGCAGTTGCAAATGAAATGTAATGAAATGCTACTGCTTGGTGTTGTCTTAAAGCACTTCATCACTTTGTGATATAAGGCACACTCCTCGACTGGAAGAGATATACAGTGGGGGCGAGGAGGGGGTCTCCTTTCACTGAGTATGTATACAGGACTGAGAGGGACTGAGTTTTCCAGTGTCTCAGTTCAGTTTCTTCCTTTAGTATTCTTTAGTGTCCTACACTATAAGTATATAATTGTACAGTGAGAGAAACTCAATAGGATAAGTCCATTTGGAATACAGTAGCAACAATTGAATTAAAATGTTTCACTGGCTGCTACTTTCGATAACCATTTTCAGCTTCACCACTTAGTGAATCCCACAGTGAGGGGAGGACAAATTAACATAGGTAAATGCCAAAATACACAACATCATGCTTAAACCCTCATAAAATAAATCTGCTGTAGTTATCTAGCTAGCGCTGTCATCATCATCTGCATCAATGTACATGTCTCCTCCTGGCTATAAATATGGTTCCTCCCTTTCCCAAGATAGCAACCATTCAAGATGCACAATGTTTAGTGGTTCACTCTCAGGTTTTTGACCCATTATGAGCGGAGTCGGTTTAGGCTGTGATTTCCCTTCCTCTGATCTACATGTCCCTGCTTGGTCATTTTAGTGCTGCATCTTCAACACCAGTCAATACACAAGTATTCAATTCAGGAATGGACTTTCAGCTCTCATGATCCGACAACAATAAAGATGACACTATTCAGGGAGTAAGATACAATCCTCTTCCTTTCCAACTTTTCTTTAAGCTATCAGTCACCCAAGTTTCAGTGTCAAAACTACTGCTATCTAAATAAAAGAGAAATGAAAAGTATTAAGAGGGTCAAATTTTACTGGAGACTCAAAAAAAAAAATCCTAGAAATATTCCTAATGAATTCCAAACACACTCAACACGCCTGATCATCTACATCAGAATTTCCTACAAAAGCCAAAAGTTGTGGAACTTCTTATTTCAACTTGTTGAAATACATCTATTCACTGGGGATGCTGTCTCACATCCCACAGTTAGAAACCCACGCTATCAAGGCTCTCTCAAGAAATATTAAGCACACATTTTGTTAGCTTTGCAGCTGATGGTGAAGCTGTTGTGATGGCTCAGAGGGGGGCAACCACACTCCTGTTTGAAATGCTCGGCCATAGCTATGCTAGAACAAGACAGAACTTGCAGTCCAGGATGCTGTAAGATTCTATGCAGAGTAGATTCTTTTTCACACATTTATTGACACAGCTGGACAAATAGCACCAAGTGGAAGGGGTATTTGTATTTTTTGATAGGTTAACTGGATAACCTGCAACTGAAAGGGAAAATATAAAACTTACAATACTGCGCATATTGATTTAATTGAAAAATATGTCTATACAGCTATGGCTATATTTTAAGTTTTGAAGCTGTTTAGATTATTATTATCATTCTATAAATGTATACATATTAATAATATAGCATGTTTTTCATTTGCTTTGCACTCAATAATAAATAATCATCCATTTTCAGGTTTAGATCTTTAAAGGCTGTTTGGGGATTTATTAGAAAAGTATACAAGTGTAAGAGTAGCCATGAAATATAAACCAGTAATTCTATCATACATTTCATAACCAATGTGTTGATTCAGCAATATACACAGATATCCAATGACAGCCATTGCTATCAACCCCAATTGACTCCAAAAGCTCCCACAATTACTCACTACCTCATAATCACAATGACCCCTAACAATATCCAAAGCACTCCACTGAGTCCAGAAATGGTTCGTTGTACAATTATTCAAATCACAGCTGAACAAGAGCAATGGTTGGAAGTGCTGGAATTGAGTAATTATAGAGGTAGCCAGCAGTGACTCCAAATGCCACAAGCTGAGCAATTAAGTAATGGCTTTGTATCCACAGTAACCTTTTAAAGGAAATAATATCCATATTATGACCCCATCTGATCAGAAGCATACAGAGAAGATTCCACCATTGTTGTGACCAGTAATACATTACAAGGTTATTTTTGTACCACTTAGGTCAATATTTATTTTTAATACAGTCAAGCTGTTAATTGGTGTTTAGAATAATGATGCACTGTTTCCAGGGAGCCTGTATGTCTGTTCAGTCAGTTTTAATTTGGTTTTTGACTTGAGCCTCTAACCTTGCCTTATGGAAGGCCTTCATATAGAAAATGGTAAATGGTAAATGGCCTGTATTTATATAGCGCTTTACTAGTCCCTAAGGACCCCAAAGCGCTTTACATATCCAGTCATCCACCCATTTACACTCACATTCACACACTGGTGATGACAAGCTACATTGTAGCCACAGCCACCCTGGGGCGCACTGACAGAAAAGATGATTTAAATGCAGGCTGCCCTTACAGCAATGTTGTTGATATCCAGGAAATAGCTATCACCACTGCTTTGAACAGTCCCCATATTCTGGACTTCTCTGACACCTGCACGTATACTATCATAAAGAAGAAATGAAGGGAAGTCAGTCCAGTCTGAGGTTTCATTGCATGGAACGAGAGATGGAGAAAATGAATAAAACTTTATTATTCATCACATGGTGGGCACGGCAAACTACTGAACACAATATATCCATTTGCATCACCCTAACAACTCAGTCCCCTGTCATCTGCAGCATTAAGAATTGAGCTCTATATGTGATCCTTGGTCAACACCTTTCAAGCCTTTGCTTCCACAGGACAATGACCTTCATTTGATCCGCTGTATAATGTTTAGCTGTTTAATGTTCTATTTGCATATTAGTATTTGTACATATTTAGGGATTTCTTTGAATCTGAGTTTAAAGTTGGACACAAAATTGAAAGATGATTTAAATATCTCCTGATATTTAAATGTAAATAGATTTTACTCATTTGATGATGTTCAAACTCAGTAAGGTGTGACAGTGAGAATAGCGTTCAAACCTTCATATAAATCCCAATAACACAAATAGCAGGATTAATAGAAAAAAAAAGAATACTGGGTAGCCTTATAACAGCAGCAAGTGAAGAAGGGAGGAGGATGTTTTGTTTTCTTAGTGCAAGTTACTCAATGAAATATAGTTGCAATGTCCTGACTGCATGAGGTAAAAGTGGGACACAGCCGGACTTAAATTAGAGAGAAGCACAGCAGTTGCATGTGTGCACATAACATTGAGGCTGGTTGCCTAGTCACAGCGGAACACTCCTGGTCCCAGAGAGTAAACTACAGATGCTGACTCAGCCAAATCCCTCAGCTGCAGGCTGGAATTGGCCCCCAGGAGCACGATGTCTGACCCATATAACTCAACACTAGGTTCCACACAGTATCAGCATACATTAAATTTCATAGAACTTTACTTTACCAGCACTTCTGGTAACATCATGTCCTAACATGATAGCTTTGATACACTTGTATTCGGCCGTAGTTAAATATTGCACAAACACGTGCTTCTGAAGCAGCTAGTGAATAAATAGCCTGTCCTTACATGACCCGTGAACTCGCGAGGTCTCTTTGTTTATGCAGCTACTTTGTAATTTGTGAAATACACTGCAGCTTTCCTCATTTTAGTGAGCTCTTTTGTCCCTAAAGGAGATTTAAATTCCACATTGGCAATATACTGGTCAATTACACATACCCAGGAACACACACACACACAAACACAAAGGGTAGTCAAAAGTGCGATGGCCCGAGGCTTACTTGCCTGCAGCAACAGACCGCATGACCATCACTTCCCATTAACCTTCTCCAAAGAGAAGGGAGAGCACTGCAAAAAGACAAGACCTCAAGACTTTATATTTAGAGGTGCTGCTGAGACTGCTACATATCTGTTCTGTCTTTGTTCCACCTTGAGAGGAAGAGATTGCAGGCTAGCAGTAACCTGGCAACAGGTTAGGTAGTCTTCACTTATTATGTGCTTTTTTAAACACACACACATATGTATATATATATATATTTTTTTTATTTGACTGTATAACGCAGTTGAGAAAGTTAGGTGAGCTCACTCACTCTGGCAAAATTGCTGCCCAGATTTGCTTTGGTCACTGGAGGTTAAAGACCTTTTCAAAGGTTTAACCTTTACTACATCTATGCCTAAAGTGCACTCATCTCCAGCATTCCCAAGACCTGCCCAACACCGATTTTTGGAAATCCTTTGGATCCAGTTTGTGTTTTTTAAAAATATGTGATTGTGCTTTAATATGAGACATGAAATGTTGTCAAGTGGAGTCAAAAATTAAGCCAAAACAGTATAGTTACAGATATTATAATAATTGTATTCAGTGCCACTTTACCACAAAGATCTGGTAACATGTTACTGTCATTCAGAATTCCTGTTGATCATCAGACCAGGCAAAGAAATTATTTTTAAAAATCCTAGTCTTTTTGTTAGTGCTTTTCTTTCTTCATTGTTTTCTACAACCAACTAATGCTCACTAAAGATCAAAAAAATGGGTTTTCACACATCAAATGTTTCATGTTGTTTTAAAAATTCGGCCTAGATGAGCACGTCACATGTTTTATTTAGTTTTTTTTTCCTTTTTTTCAAATATGTTGGATGCTCATATTCCCTTTATCTGGTTGATGAAAATAAATATTATTTCAACATCATTCAAGCTTGTAAAAGAGCATGTTTTTGTCTTTTTTTAAAGCAGCACAATGGTTCAATCAATCAAATCTTTATTGCAAACTAATGTTAATACAAATAAAAAACATAAACACAAAATCATTGAAAGCCATATTCACATGGAAACATATTAAGAAAATGTTGACCATTTCCCTTTTAAAAAGCAGTATGATGAAGCAAGTATTTGTTAATATGTACCCCTGTATAGCTCAGTTTTTATATCTGTTTTGATGATACAATCTGAAATATATGTATCTGCTATAAGTATAGAGCCTAAGCATGAGCTCCTTTTTCCAAATCTCACACATGAAACTGGACATTTTGTTTATTTTTCTATTATTTATTAATTAATAGTTTTATAAAAAGGTGTATTTTTTCAGATTTGATTTACCTGTAATTGCCTACGGCAATCAATATTCCACAGGTGACTAATTAGATCTGAAGCTGTGTGAATTGATGGCACAAGCTTTTAAAATCTGCTTTCACAGCGAGAGCACTTAAGTGTTGCAGTTCGAGTTTTGCCCGCGCCCGTAACGTTCTGTAAGGCACTGCTTGGGTAATATTGTTCTGAAGGGCTTCTTCCATGCTTCCAATCAATAATTCAAGGTGTTGCTTGAGCAGTGAGCAAACAGTAGATGGATCCTGAGCTATTTAGATAACATGACCTCCATTACATGATCACGAAGACATAAAGGTCATTGATTGGTGGGGAATCGTTAGTTACTGCCACAAGCTGGTTCTTCTGCAACCCCATATTAGGCAATGAAGGGATACTGAATAGAGATTAGCATCTACAGTTTCAGTTAATCAATGCAGGCCACTGCCACCAAAGATCCGTTACCACAAATGAAAAAGACAAATAAAATTAGTTAATACAAAAACACTGACTGGACATCCTAAGTGCACGTGACACTTAGCAGACATCACAGAACAGATGTATGGTGGTTTAATGTAAAAGCCTGCTTGTGTGCGTCTTTCCATGCCAACTTTGATCAGAGCCCTGAAGGAAACAGTCATCTGGACACTGTAAGGGAAAGTTTGTGTTAATTGTTAAAACTAACACTGCGCAACCTGTACTGTGTTCTCCTGAGGTCTCTGTGGGCACAGCGGCAGCTGGCTCTATTTTGTTGTCAAATACAGGAAGGCAGGGAGGAGAAAAACACCATAAACTTGTATCAGTGGAGAGAGAGGACACTTGGTATTATTAATAGTAACAGACCCATGACAGTGAACAGAGAGTAGTCTGTGCGAGCTGCCTTTTATTTCAGCCACCCTCCCAAATACCCCACAACCTCCAACTTCTCTCCAACCCAGCATCTTATGAAATATGTACAACGCAAACAGAGGTGGGGCTGATGCGCGGACCTTCCTCCTCTATGACTAACCACTACACGTCCAGTACCATTACTTATTTATAAGGCATGGCGTGTAAGTGCCACAGTGGCCTCGCTCACTTCCCCCACGCCATAAGGGCACTTTCATAACACCCTGTTTACATTTCAACCACCAAGAGAGGAGTGATAACAAAAAAGGATCTCCAATTAGTTACAGTGTCCAGAGCATGGCGAGACGCTGGCAGCGGTGAATGCTCTGATAAATATTTGTAATAAGTCATAGAGTCCTTTGGTTTGTACTGGGAATCATCCAAAGTTATTGAAGGAGATGAGTTGGAATACTTCTCTGTAAAATCTCAGCTTAATTTTAAACTACGGTAAGGAAACTGCAAAAACAGCAGGGATTAGATCTAAAAGCATGAATGTATATTGCAGCTACAATAAGGGAACAAACTATGTAAGCGCAATTATGTTATTTCTTTTTCTTTGCCTTTTTTCAGGCTACGTCTTCTTCAAAATAGAAACAGATTGAAATTTTTATGTTACAGACCAATACTACTACCAGGATTCAGTGCCATTACTACTATTCATGGCTTAAAAACATTTAGCAATGGCATTCATTTCAGTTTGTGTAATGGTTTAAAAGAGATGCACTACACATTGAAAGGAATTACAGATATTCAATAGCGGGATTCTCCTGATACACATGGATTGAATCGTAATTAAAAATCAATTCTGACAACATTATTATAGAAAATCCAATCAACACAGCATTCTTTTTAGCACAGAAACCACAAATGTGGGAGAAACTTGGTTTCTGAAGTAAAAAACAACAACAAAAAAACATTCACACTCAGTTGCATAGAGGCAGGTGGGAGGATTCATTGTCAGCAAGTAAACAAAGCGGTGTGACATGCCAGTACCCCTCCCCTCTGTTTCTGAAACACAATAAAGAATCAGATCAAATGCAGATTAAGAATGAGATACTTGTGGCACTTCATACACGCCCTAAAACTGTATGGATTAAAAGTTTTGCTAGCCTATGTGCTAGAGGGCACCATTTGGTATACCTGTATTCTTTTAGACTGTATTGTGGGCAATATGTAAGATATCAGGTCATTATAATGGATTACCAATCCAACAAGTTGATAGTACTTATCAAACAGGTTAAAGCAACAACTGTGCAGAAAAAAAAATTCTATAGGGCTCAACTGTATATGTTAAAATAAATAAGCGAGGTATTTATGAGATAATATCTGAGCAAAAACTGAACATGTTGTGCATTTGTATACTGTACACATCAGTATGCAGGGTGCTTCTGTGTGCATTGTGAAAGCTAAGAATTCTCTTCTCCCTTATGGCAATGTAGGTCATATTTTCCTCCAACTCGGCCTCTTGTGTGCCTCAGCATGAGGCTAGCCGTGCTCCATCTCTGGATGCCACCAAACACAGGGTTGGCATAAACTCACGGGACACACACACACATATGCAAGGCCACACAAACACCCTCCCACACACGTACACGCACATTCTGACAGATGTGATGCCAGGCAGAGCTCAGACATGTTACCATACTGCACCGCTGTCTGGGACTTCCATTGCCACTGTATCCCCAAACCACTATCCTGCGCCATGCCTCATACATTCAGCCTTAGGCCAGGCCAGGCCGGCCCTGCCCAGCTGTGTGTGATTCAGCGCGGACCTGGCTAACACAAGTCCATCCTCTATCCACACCAAGCACTTTATCCTTCTCCACATCTACCACACCCTGATCTCATCACTTGTCTCTGGATGAATGGGGGCTTGGGATTGACGGCAAGCTAGCCGCCTCCGTCCTTGCCACCGCCATCTGCTTGGTGAGCCCAAGGAAAGTGAGAGGAACGCTTGCGTGTGTTTGCCAGCCAGCCAGCTAGCCTTGCCGAGGGCTGTTGTGTCCAAAAACGCTGCGCCGTGCCATGGAACCTTAACTCACTGTCACAAGGCCGTCCAATGTGATTGATCTGGTCCATTTAGTCAGAGCAGCCAAATCTGGGGGAGGCCTGGTGCTCCTGTAGCCTCTTCAGCCCCCTTCATCCCACAATAGCCCTGACATCCCAACTAGCACAACACAAACACTAGAGCCCTGCCAGCTGGCCCACAGGCTGGACATGCTCTGCCTGCTTATCAGTTAACACACCACAGGCCTAAAACCAGGCTTACATGGGCGTCTACAGCTCAATTCTTCTGGCTGTCCTATTGAGGGGTAATTGAACTGAAATGAATCATAGTAAATGTTCATACCGCGATATGTTTTCAATCCATGATAATGACATTTTGTTGGAAATGGTATTTCATTTGATGTCAGAAGATCGGTGGCTCAGGAGGTTAAATGCAGTTTCATTTATTAGAAGCAGTCCAGTGCACTAACAGATTAATGCTCAAAGAGAAGCTTTTATCAGCTCTATAAAAAAAGACTGATTCACAAAGCACACTGTCGTTTATATTTCGACAAATGCATCTCCCAGAACATCCTTGATACATTTATTAAAGGCGGATGAAATTGAGTTCAGAGTGAATTAAAGAGGTCAGGAGTACAGGTCTCTGTGTGTATGTGTGTGTGGAGGGGGGTTGTTTTTTTGGTTTTTTTTTTTTTTCATTTTACAAACCTAATATTATTTCCTGTCCTGTATATTTGCCTATCCTTATCCCTTTTATTAGATGGCTGGTACTCTGGATTTATTCACTCCAGGGAAGACATTACATTGGTGTTTAGTTACTATGAAAATGAGCTCCCTAGACACATAGGTCATGGCCACAGCCCTTCATCTAGTTGCTATTTGTGCTGTGTGTGTGTATTACATCACTTTGAAATGGGGCTAGCACAGAGCTCTCAGTGCTCCTTTTTAAACAGACTGTGAGCGTTATTTTTTGGGATCTACCCGCAGTTACAGTTGTCCTCGAAGTTCCAGCCACATAATGTGGTGTTATTTCTTTTTAGATGTCTGACTGCTTCGGAGGAATCTCTTCTCAGACTGCTGAACAGTACTCACTAAACAGAAAACAACTGTAGACTTACTGCGAACATCATGTGCGGTTTACTTGATTTGTGACATTAAGCTGAAACAAACAAAGCTTTAAGCTTTAATTGTGAGCGCTGAAGTGAGGCAAAGACACAGAGCTTTTAGATTCCAGAGGACTCGGAGGAGAAATGGATTCTATGTACTGCAAGCGCACTAAGTGAGTTTAAGAAACTCTGGGAAGTTGTTAGGAATATTGCATGTCCTCTCACCTTAATATTTAACAAGCGGAGAGCTTTTTCTCTGAAACTTTTCAGGATCCTTTGGTTCGCTGTGTATTTTTCTCATCTCACCAGATAACTGTTTCTGCCTCTCCCTCACTCTCTTACGTTCTTTCTTTGCTATTTCTGTGTTGCATTTACAGCAGCAGAAGGTATTCTTTGCATCAGACCTGGGGTAAAAAGGCCAAAAGAGAAAGGTTTGTCCATGTGGCACTGCCTGGTCATGAAGATGTGATGTATATATACATATATTTTTTAACAGAGTGAATTAATTTGATCCTGGACAGTATTTTACGGTAATTCTCATTGTCTGTGATACTTACACTGAATTTGAAGGCACACTGTGGTGAAACAACCTAAGCAAACTCCTTATCTGACTGAGGCATTTGGCACAGAAGTCTGTGAGCTGTCCAAGGACCACCATGGGAACTTTACTGATGGGGGGGTGGGGTTGGCTGGAAAGATTGTGGGAGTGTAGTGACAGTTGGGGGACTTTTCTCGTGTGAAATGAGCCCAGCCATTTCATAGAAAAACACACCACTACAAACAAAGAGCATCCATGGCCTGATAATAAGGCAATCTGAAGTAGATCGTTTAAAAGTAGTCTATATACACCCTCCTGCCCCCAACCCACCCCCTTTTTTGTGCATGCCTCCATTCGTAATTGTAGCCAAGATAATTAAAGAATTCTTTCCTTAATTCCCCAGAATATAATCATGACAGTTTTACAAGCGGCAAGGTAATATGATCTCATATTTTTGTTTAGTGGTGCTAACCGTGTTGCAAAGTAGTTTTAACCGTGTCTCCAATGGTGACATCTCATCATGGCACAGTATGAAATGGTCCTGAAGTTGAATAAGACTCAAACAAAAGCGTGAGGGAATTAGTATTTGCGAGGCACATTTCCAGAAAGTGTTTATGTTCTTCTTACAGCCTTTCTCTGGCAGAAGCGATTACATGAACGTCTCCTACTTATTTGTTTTCATCTGAACATTTGGCTGAGGGGTTTATCCATCTTGACAAGCACATAATATGGCTTTTGGTGCTGTGAGGAAGAAGACGGCAGAGAACGGAGGAGAGAGAGGGGAGAAAACGTGGAAGTTAAAACAGAGGCTCTGTTATGGGGTTTTTATCACTTTCCTTGCTTTTCCCTTCCTCTCTTTAACAACATGCTTAACTCCCCAAAGATGTGTTGAAAGATCACAATAATCCCCTCGAAATGACATTAGTCCTCACTCTCCTCTTTGAGTAGGTGGAATGTATCTGAGCCAAATTACTGAAGACACTCTAGGGTGTTGGGAACGATGTGATAAACATATAAAGTTCCCAATGTAATTTGATTAAGTCTAAAAAGTATAAATATGGTATCTGCTCAACATTTCCATGCTAAGCCTATTAGAAGCTCTACAGTAAATAAAATTTAGTCCACATGATAGCTGACTTGACTTGAAGTAAAAACGTATCCTATCAAATAGTTAAGATTTCTTAAACTTTTCATTATCCACTGCTGGTCGCTCTATTTTTATAGGAAAATCTCCAGCAGAAAAAAAAGGTTGTCATTATTACACAGGGGGAAAAAACTGCCAAAGGTAAATTCTTTGATCACACTAAATGAAGAATTTATCAAAGTGCTGTTCCTGTTCTTTGTTGCGTTCTATAGGCTGCCCCCCACACCCACCTCCCCACTACCAGCCACAGGAGATCACAAATCAAAATATTACCGGCTGAAAAAAGGAAAACATGTGATTGTCTGGCTGGATTGTCCTCGCACACTATCTTAAGCCCTTTGACACGACTTGAAGCAAACTTCAAAATGGAACATTACAGAATATGGACCTCTCCCTGCACCAATGCTGCATTTTGAACATTGCAGAAAGAGCACCAAAGTGCTTATTTCTGCTCCATCAACTTGGGAGCCTGGAAGGCTGGATTGGAGTGCTCAGCTCCAAAAATTGCTGCCAAGATACGCCACTGACTTTTCAACCAGCTTTCACTCATAACAGCATAATACAGGACTGGAAAGGAGGGGCTATTTTATGACCAAAATATTGTGGTTCAAACTCTACCTTCCCCTTATATTATTTATTTACTTATTTCTCTCTCTCTCTCTCTCTCTTTCTCTCTCTCTCTCTCTCTCTCTAACTATCTATCTATCTATCTATAACTTTTTTTATGTCCTATTGGTGTGTGCATACAGTGTTTGCAGCCTGTGTGTAGCTGTCTGTTTGCTGATTCCCTGTGTGAAGTGTTGGATAATTAGCTGGCTTATCAGCCAGGGACATGGGCAGTCTCTTCACCAATGACAGTTCATGGAGCCCAGCACCTGAAGGAGGCTGGAGAAAAGGAGAAGGTGGGATGATAAGGCCGCAGGAGGAGAGACAAGGAGGGGAGAGAGACAGAGAAAGAGAGAGGGAGTGCAAGAGAGGGAAGGAGCAAAAGGGAGAGTGAGAACAGGGCAGAGGAAGGTGTGGGGGGTAGAGAAGCAGACAAAACCTGAAAGAGAGAAATGAGATGAGGAGCCAGACAGAGGAGTAGACAGAGAGATGGAGCAGTTAAAAAGGGGGAGACAGTTAGGCCCCGCAAGGACAGAGCAGCTGCTCCGGCCTATCAGCTCTTCCACGAGACCTCGGCGCTCATTAGCATAAATTCAAATGACAAATGTGGCCCGCTTTGGCAAAGACTAATTAATTCACGGAGGGGGGAAACTCACCAGAGTAAGAATTCAAATCACTCAATGCCACGGGCCTGTACAAGTGTTAAGAGGGAGTGTGTTGAGCTCCATTGTGTTTTGAAATTACTACAGTTCCTCGCATGTCCTGAAAAGGTTACAGATTTAATGTCAGTGTTTGGCCTGCGCCTGACGATTTTTTTTAAAAGAAAATTTATTTATTTAGGTTGGGCACTAACATTTCGGAAAAGTTTAAGTTTGTTAAGGAGCAATGCTGCTTTTTGTAAATATTCCATATTTATATGGCATGTGTGGGTGGGTGTGATTTGGTTGATTAGACTGACTGGTCTTTTCACACACACACACACACACACACAGACACACAAACACTCAGTAGTTCCTGATTTATAGCAGGGAACAATGGACTGGAAAAGATTGCTTGTACTGAAGTGAGGGCAGGCTGTGTGGCCTGGAAAAGATGGGGAAAGAATAAGTGCTCCCCCTTGTGTTCAGCACATATATTTCTACTTTTACTCCTGCCTCACTCTGTGGGACAGTGCAACACTCTCAGTCCCATTAGTAAAAAATATAGAGTTTGCACTCAGTCATTATAGATACCGGCACAAAGTTTCGTTAACAAGCTTATCATTCTCAAGGTATGTGTGCAAATTAAATCAATCCAATATGCCGGCATGTGTTCTAAATGATGTGTTTCAATGACCGTGCAGATACAGGCCCCAGCTTCTGTTATCTTTCAATCTGCTTTGTTTTCCATTTTACAGAAGGCTTAACTGTCCTGAACATCTGGCTCTCATCAAGTCCAGGTGTTCCTGTAACCGTGTGAATGTGTGTAAGTGTGTGCGCGTGTGTTTGTATGTTTGCCTCTTCATATTTTGCGTTTCAGTTTCTCTACCTGCTTACACCTCTGTCTTTTCCTTTCTTTTCCTTCAAACTCTGAAAACACACTGAGCTCAGCCAGGTGCAACCGTTTTTCTCACCAAATGCCTTGTTAAAGACCCCACAACGGTTGCCCAAGAGCGCTCTCTGCTAAACCAGACTCTTCCTGCACCATAATTACATCAAAACAGAACATGTTGTGCAGTGTGGGGACTATTTATACATCTACATTTAGAGCCAGTTTTCGCTCTTTCTGCTTCCAAGGAACATCCTTTCTGTGACTACAGTGTCTACACACCGTGTGTGTGTGTGTGTGTGTGTGTGTGTGTGTGTGTGTGTGAGAGAGAGAGAGAGAGAGAGAGAGAGAGAGAGACTGTGTGTGTGCTAGGGGGTGTAAATGGGTGGTGGTTGGCAGGGTTGATGTTATTCTCCAGGTGGCACACAGAGGCCCCAGTTGCCGCTGCCCATTACCAATTACTCCAAGATTCATACACCTGTAAAAAACATCACATCTTGACCAAAACACTGAAAGTATGCAGTACTCTTTTTGCTTGACAGTGGCAGACAGCTAGAACTATTTCAAGCCAATGCTATAACCAACTGTTCATTCAAAAGCAATCATTCAGGCAAAACCACAACTATTATGGGCCTACTATTCATATCTTTGTATGAGGCCATCACAATTTCCATGCTAGCTTCATATGTACTATGATTGCTCTCTGGTTTAAACTACAGAATGGTCTTTGTTGGAGAGATCTCCTAACCGTGCAATATTCCAGCCTCTAATGGGCAATTACACTGTAGGCCTGGTCATTTATTTATTTAATACTATTGTTGCCATGACGATAATGTTTGCCCCATTCATGCGAGCGCGCTTTCATTGAGAATTTACGTTCACTTCCAAAATCCCCAGAATCCCAGAGAAAAATTACTTTAGTTTTTGTCATAGGAAGACATCACCTACAAAGCAAATTCAAATATCGTTTTTCGAGCATGTTTTCGTTCACCCAAAGAAGAAAAAGAAATTATAATTATAATGGATTATACTGCAAAATAATTGCTGTATTCCTTATAAAATCACATATAATAAGTTCTGGCCCAGACATTGCCCAGCAGGGCTCTACATGAGAGCTTAAATGTCCTACTTTGTTGTGTCAATGTCAGTTACAATTCTACAGTAACACAGTTGACCAAAATGGTTTACATGTTTGTTAACAAACAAGAAAAAAACCCCATCGATCAATAGAAATAAATTCAGTAAAATAAAACATATAAACATTCTATACATTTCTTGGCCACTGTACTCACATGAGAAGAGAAAAGGTAGTTGTCCAGTGACAGCGACACAGCCTCTACACAAGCAGCACTCTTACCTAAACCAATTTTAAGATTTTCAGTAGCGAGAATGTATATGCTCATTTTCGATGCAATACCCAAGTGAGGTCAACTGTGGATAAGGTCCACAGGTCATTTCGTGACGTAATCCGGACTTAAGTCAAACTAAAAATGAAAGTGTCAAAGCACATGTAAGGTAACTCAAATAGCCTCAAAATAGCCACAGTAAAACTGTCATCTTACAGAACTAACCAAAGAAAATAAAAATATTATAAGAAAGCAGTATCTGTATGACAGAGTTGCAGTAAGGTGTATCAGCAGGTTGTGGAGCTTTACAAAGGAACGTAACTAGGAAAGTGTTTTTTTGAAAGAATATAAAATATGGACATATTTAATAGCCAGAATCAGAATCAGAATCAGAATACTTTATTGATCCCTGGGGGAAATTATTTTTTGTTACAGTGCTCCATTTTAAACCAACATTAAGACAAGACAGACAATACACTAACTAAGAATAGTACAATATATACATATATATACATACATACATAAATACATACATACATACATACATAAGTCACTCATAAATAAATAGTTGGAAAAGAAACGTGTAGTTGTAACTGCAAACAGTGTGTTAAGTGGATGCGTTGTACAGGGAGATGGCCACAGGCAGGAATGATTTCCTGTGTCGTTCAGTGGTGCTTTTCGGTAATCTCAGTCTCTCACTGAACGAGCTCCTGTGACTGACCAGCATGTCATGGAGTGGGTGGGAGGTGTTATCCAACATTGTCTTTATCTTGGACAGCATCCGCCTCTCCGACACCACCTTGAGGGAGTCCAGCTCCATCCCCACAACATTGCTGGCCTTACGAATCAGTTTATCGAGTCTGTTGGCATCTGCAACCCTCAGCCTGCTCCCCCAGCATGCAACAGCATAGAGGATCGCACTGGCCACAACAGACTCATAGAAAATCCTCAGCATTTTCTGGCAGATGTTGAATGACCACATATGTACATTTCACTGTCTGTGTGTTGCAGGAAGTTGTTAAATACATGCATTCGTCAGATTAATTTTTTGGGATATATTGCATCCAAGAAGACCAAGGCTTACACATTCAAAGAGTCACGGACGTTAACTTTGATAGGTTATCCACTGACCCACTCTCACATCACTGATAATTCTTCAATTCCCTTCAGCTACAGAGAGAGAGAGAGCTAATAAGCCCCACCAAAACTCACATCTATTAATATTAATCACACTTAAAAGTCTGAAATTCACCCATGATGACTAATTTTATGAGAGCAAATGTGTCACAGTCATTTTTGACTGGCAAGATATTGTTATTTGGTTATGCAACATATTAATTGGCATGGGTCACCAAACGTTATGCAGACATTAATGTAAGCTTCATGTACTGTCACGATTCATTAAATCGATTTTCGATGACTGTTGTTTGATATTAACTGTCCCTCGCACCCTGATTCCACAGTGTGTGTGTGTGTCTAAGCTCAAGACTAACATATGACTAATGCACCTTGCCATACCTTGCTGACGCACATAGAGCAGAGAGGAAGGGAGTAGAGGAGTCACGGGAGGAAATGGTTTCATGGCTGAGCTGCCTGTTTGTATTAGTGTATCTGAAACGGGGATCGTCTACTAGCAGTCTGACATGGTGTTGCTCTCGCCTTTGGCATGCATCCATCCCTTCAGACTGACACACATGCACACACAACCCCGAGTCACACATAAAATCACACACAGGCACGTACGCGCACAGTGACATGCGGAAACGCACGTCGTGCATTTAGCTTGCCTTCCTCCGACCTCCCCGCTGTGCCTGACACAGCACCCATGATCCTTTGCCTCGCGGGTTGTGAGCTGTCAGAGTGACAGGGCATGAGGAGTCTGACATGTGACGCCGTGAGACAGGATCAAATGTGTCATCATCTCCTCAAACAGAAAAAAACAACAAAAAAACAAAAAAAACAAAGAGATGAGAAACTCTTTTCTGCAACATAAGCTTATTTTTGTCAGTAATATCACAGCCAGCTCTGGGTTTTTTTTTATCTAGTTTAATTCTTTCATCTATGCCGAAGATTTAAGTTCTTTTTCTTCTCTGGGGTCAGGCAGAGGGAGGGCACACTTTCCAGTAACAAAGAAATGTCAAACGAGCACTGTTTTGGACAAGGCACAGAGTTATGTAACAATAATTTAAGTTGCAGTATTAAAAAGAAATGAAATCAGTGAAAACACCACATATTTGATGAGAAAGTAGCTCAATAAATATGCAGAGTGAGCAGACTGAGTTGTTAATATTTGACAAGCGCATACACACACACACACACATGGTTTCACTAGCTCAGTCCAGTCTGTCCTAGGCCGTCCAGGTCTCTGCTGTGTCGGTAGACCACACATCCACATCAGCCCTTTATTGTTCCTTCCACTGTGGTAATGGAAACCAAGTCAATGTGGCACGAAGCAGTAGGAAGTGGTGGCCAGAGGACGTGGGCCCCGGGCCTTGCATGGTCCCTTCATGGTTGGCATCTCTCTATATATACACACACACACACACACACACACACACACACTCACCCACACATTTTCACATACACATTACTGCACACATTTTTCACACCACATTTCCAGCCTTCCCAGGATTTGACACACTCATATATGAGGGAGATAGTCAAGCCACACCATAGTGAAAACACACGCCGTACCCACCTCTGCATCCTTTCAAATGGTAGGAAATCCTGGACATGCCGAGCACATTTAGAAAAATGCTTGTGGTTTGGGAGAAATTGGAATCACTTCATTCCCAAAGTAACGTGATGCTGGTTATATTAAAAAATGAAGGGGGTTCCATATGGAAGCCATCACGGACCTCGTGCATGCACATACAAATGAAAAGAACCCCATCCCAGCTGCTAATGAGGGTGACTGTGACGTTTTTATGTTGTTATCCTTCTGTGTGGCTAAAGTAATGGCTATATGGATGGGATGTTTCATCCACACTTGCATGGGGGGTCTAGGCATTTTTGCTACAGCCTAAACACATTTTTTTAGTCATTTTAGCCTTGGAATAACAGTATCACCTCTACATTTGACAGGTAGGCGTTTTGTGGTTGGTTAGCAAGTTGGATTTATTTACTTTAAAAGACTTGCAGGAGGAGCCGAATTAATATAACGTGGCTGGTGTTTACAGTGAGGAGCAAACAGCAGTGGTTCATCTGAGGAATGCGTAATAGAATAGAATAGGAGACGGGCTTTCATATCCATGTTGCAGAGGTCTAGTAAAATCAAAACAGCGTGATGAGAATGCTGTTTGTTTTTTTTTATCTTGGCGATCCTTTAGTGTGGCCTTAATTGATCTGTCTGTGAAGAAAGAGATGTTAGATGTTATGGCAATGATTGTGTGAGTTCTGGTTGGAGTTAGTATGCACGTGACAGACGCAGTGCATGTCTATTTGTGCATCTGTGCATGTACTTGCATGCTCCGGTGCTATCAGTCTTCGTCAGGACCCTGCCCGGGTGTGTGAAGGTTTGTCTCCCAGTGTTGTTGCAGCCTGTGTAATCATGGTATTAATTATTAGCTGTTTGCTCTCCATCATCTACCTCCCTTGGGGCGGGCACCGTGCCTGGGCTGCCAAGGGCTGGCACTGGATGTCTCTTCCACTATAAATCTGCACGGTTAACATCACAGTCAGTGGAACAGCAAAGTGTTCTATATACGTTGTAGAGACATTATGCAGAGTGAAATAATTGGAAGTGGATGGATTAATATTGTTTAAAAGTTAATCAAACATGATGTTTTTGTAGTCCTTTGTCACTGGTACTTTTCTTGGTTGAATCATGCAGTTCAGCCAAGAAATAAACACTGCGTCCCTTTGGGACTAGCCTAAATGGTGTGAGAAAAGATGTCTCACATTATCCTGCCTGGTGTCCTTAGGCCAGGTTGTGAATTAGTCTCTATCTGATCTCATATGTGTCCTTTTCTCTCACTGCCACCGGCATAACTCCATCACTTGTTAAAACACACACACACGCGCGCGCGTATGTACATTTGTCTCTTTCAAAACCTACCATCGGCATTGCTCTTTCAGAGATACTTGTGAAATGAATTGTCTGAAAGAAAGTCACAGCATCTGGCAGCAATTGTGGTGCCAAAGGCAATGTGTCTGAAACCCAGAGTGGATATGTGTGTGCGCGTGTCAGCCACCAAAGGGACAGGGATTTTCACCCCTGTTAGTCTTTAGGGTAAGAGACAGCTCACCCCGTCATTGACCTCCAGGATCTTGCCCGCACTTTTATGTCTACCGATTACAATTTAGTCCCCAGTTTAAGGTCATAATTCTTATTGATAACAATTCTTTATTCTTCAACCAACTGCCAACACTACTCTGGATATGACTGTGTGCACAATAACAAATTATCCTTAAACCACTCATTCCATGGATTTAAAGCGATTTAGAAAATCTGAAGTTATCACTTATCTTTGCCAGTTTCGCTTTAGTTGCCTTTCATGTGTAGTGTTTCCCCTTTCCCTTTAAAAACAGTGATAGCCATAAAGACCACAAAAGATCATTTTAGAAAAACACATTTTATGTCAGTTTATTGAATGGAAACATAAATGATCAGGAAGAATAAAGATCCAATAAATCTAGACCAGAGAAAGAAAGATTTCTTCTGGAACCAAAGCACAGTTATTAAAAAAATACTTATGGTTTTCAGAGAAACAACAGCTTCTCATTGTTCAGGGTAACAGCTTGAAGATGAGGTAAGAGATTTAGACGTGCCTGTTGCTAGATTCAAAGCATGTTTTTCCTCTTTTGAATCAGTAAAATAAAGCATTTGTAGATTCTGTTGCATTAATTAACAACTACCAATGTTCCCCTGTGGTTTCCATCCACTTTGAAGATTCCTTCACAATAGACTGAGAGATTTAACCATTTATAAACTGAAGAGGGGGGAAAAATCTCTGTGATTGGATCACAATGCCACATGTTGGCTGATTGCAAGCGCAGGAATTGTATCGTAAAAGCAAAAACCGCCTCTCGGGAATCACGTCAGGAAAAATCCTGATGTGGAAATGCTGCCAACTAGTTTTCACCAATGATTGTTAAAAAGAGATTTTGTTTTTCTTTAAATCCATTTCTGCAAATTTTTTGCTTCAAGACTGAGAGATGTTCTAATCCTCTGTTCATTGTTAGGGTTGTGTGGGACTGGCCGAGGAAAATAGCTTTTGATGGCAATGGAAGGGATACGGAGCTTTGCCAAAGAGGGCTTCAGAAGTTAATGGGCCGGTTTCTATGCTGACAGTAAAATCTTGGCTGGAGCCATCATTAGCTTCCGAGGCGTTATCTACTTCAGCGGTTTTGAAGATTATCTTTAAAGGGAAAACAGCAAATGACAATGTCAAGAACAAGAGACGAGTTTAAAAGCAAAGGTTTAATCAAGACTTAAGCCAGATGGAATTATCACCAAGCTAAAGCTGATTTATGTTGGATAACAGTTTGGAGAAATTCTTCCTAGATAACTGCTGTAGCCTTGAAACTGTCTCAAAAGCAAACTGCATCAGTTGGATTCACGTCTTCTTCTCTTTTTTTGATACACCACCATGCTAGCTATCTATTCCCAGTGTGTAATGTTTGATCCACTCATATAAAATGTTGCTTACACTGATTGTTTGCCCTAAAGAACAAAGAACCACAAAGAAAGTGAAACCCATTTTCTCAGTGAGGGCTCATGCATGCTTGCACCTACAAATACTGATCTTTATTTCAGCAAGGGACGAGGAAAACCAGGAGCTTCTTAAGTATTTTAAGAATAAAACTGCATGCCTGAGCTCCGCTAAAACCTTTAACAAAGCAGAGGACAATAGGGACTGTTTGCTTCACAGCACTTTGGAGAAGGGAAGATCTGAACATGCAGTTTTCTTACCCAAAGACTGTTAAGGTAACTTGAAGCCTCGAGGAGAGAGGGGGTGACCCCATCCTTTATGCTTCCTACTGCAGAAAACTCAGCCAAAAAGAAAAAGAAAGTCACCCAGGTGTTTACAGTTAGGATGAAGAAGGTAGGATGGAGGGTTTTTTTGTCTCATGTTAACTGACACCACTTTCAAACATAATTAATTACAAAAAGTTGAAGATAACAGTGGTGAGGGCTACGGGCTCGCCTCTGAAATCTGGACTAAGAGCAGTGAACGCGCACATTTTTTGTAAACGTATGCGTACCCACGCTTATGCGCCTCCATCGCTGTGCGCGTGTGCTCGCTATCCTCCCCTTACAAGTAACTCAGGAACACAACCAACAGGCCACGAGCCATCAGCAGCCAGGTCAGATTAGGTTTCTGTCGTTGGCAATGTGCTGATAACGCTACAGTGAGTGGCACTTCCCTACCGCCATTTCACCTCAGCCGTCCCACACTCGTCAGTCCTCGACCGGTCAGATAGGGTCTGTCAGTTAAATAACAGATAAAGGAAAGGGAATGTAGGGGTGGTGGGGATTGGAGGGGGGGTGCTTTAGCACCTTACTCAAAGGGGTTTTGTTAGTGATGAGGGTCACAGAAGGAAGGAACAGCCTAAAGACAAAGGGGAAGGGAAAGTTTGACTGGCACATTAGCCGGTGTCTCCCTATCAATCTCCTTAATCTTAAGAGACAAGGGATATCTTGAGTTGTGGGGATGACCATGAGAACAGGGATCTGGCAACACGAGAGAATTGGGGGCGCAACTGTCTCAATTGATTTGCTCTTACATTCTCTGCGCACAGATGCCCTCTCGCTCTGAGTTTATCTCCCACTCTGTGCCTGTTTATCTCTCTCATGCATATGACTGTAAAATTATATACATTGGCATTACACTATGTATCCATTTTTACTCATTTTACTGCGGCTTTAAAACTTTTACTTTTTTTTCTGTCTCACGGTTTTGCTCATTTCAGGTTTTCATGGTTTTGTCCTTGTAAACCAATTAGTATTTCATAAGAGGCTCATCACCCTTTCACACATATCACTGATGATTAGCCTTCTGGGATAACTTCAGCAGAATAGTCTCCTGGATAGATTTAGTCAGTCTGTCAACAGGCATCAGTTCAAGCAGGATGAGACCCATGTCAAACATTACCTCTCTATTTCAGAACAGAGGCACATCTGCCAAACGCTGTTATTGAACTGGCACTACAAGACCGTAACCTAGCCCCCCATAAATATTAAAGGTGTATGGTTAAAAAATATTAATGTCAAATTCAATCAATCATTATTACCCTAGGGGAAAATCCTGTTTAAGGTGTAGAAGCATTAGCAATTTTTAGCTTTGGAAACATCAGGATATCCCACTTCTAAACTGTGTGTAACAATGAGCCCCTCTCTGCCTGTCAAAATATTTTGCCTTTTGTCCTGAGGAATCTGTTCATTTCACTGAGCTCTCTTTCAAAAATGCTGTCACTGACAAATTGGAAAAGGCAATGTCTCCACCTATAGGTGCAAATATAGCACTGCTACAACCATTTTTTTTTGTTGTTGTTCTTTAATAATCAGGGCACAGTATGTGTGATGGAAATACTTGCATATTAAAATATCCCCAACACTAAATGCTTAAAGAAATAAAAACTTTTAAAAAAAATTGCAATTTTCATGAAGTTCTGCTGTTACAATTTGCTATTTAGATATTAATGTGTTCTTACATGAGAATGAATGTGATTGTTGCAAGACTGATGTTGGTGTCAAGTTGTTTTGGCTGCAAGTATACCGTATGATGGCCAGTAAACTGTGTGTTATTGTTGTGTTTATACAATGTCGAGGCATTTTTTAAAAATCCTTTTTTAAGAAAAGTGCTTGAATTCTGAAAAAGAATAACTACATTTTCCCGATACTTAAAAATGGCTTTAGCTGTAAAATATTATCAATGCTGCATATTAATATTATTTAAAGAAAGAGACAGTTAACAATAAAGAGAGTAACCACTGTATTTTGATTGTTTGAAACAGTAAAAGTGAAGAAATAAGCAGGAGACAAACTTTTAAAGATAGTTTTGTTTGTAGATGCTATGTAAGTTTGGAGTAAATACAAAATAAAAGAGCATTAAACAAGCATAAAACATACAAACATATAAACAAGGATAGAAAAAGGACTTTTTTTACATTATTATATACAGTGTAGAGTATAATGATATTAAAGAGGATTAAACCTGGAAGATGTTTCAGATTATCTTTGTGTTGGTATAACGCAATAATTTGTTAATATCTAGGCAAATAAAAGACAAGCTATAATCACAAAAAGCATGGGAGTAGATCACCATATGAACAAAATATAGCCCAATTTAAAATATAGTTATTATTTTTTTATCGTTTGCTATACGTCAGTTCTGGTTTGGGTAATTTAACTGTGCGCTGAGACTTTCAGAAACAAACGCCATGCTACAAAATAACTCAGGGAATACAGGAGGATGATTATAAGACGATGTCTGATACATGTATACAAATGGCGAGCAGAGTGAAATGCTTGTTATATGCGTGGATCAAAAAGGAGACTATACACTATAAAAATCTGTTTGTGTTTCTTTGACAAAAAAAAAAAAGTTTGTGATCATTTGTCATTGTGATCTGATCTCTCCCACCAACATTTCTACTGCATCTCAAAAGGAAATAAGTTATTTTGGTGTAAGAGAAGGTCTTCTCTATTTTATCCGAGAAAATGAGGCTGGGTAATTTCTGCACACTTGTGAGAATTTTTGTTTTCCTCAAAAACATCAAAATCGTGAGTTACACTTTTCTTTTTTGCTCCCTACAAAACAGGGATCCTCGTGTTTCTTTATTCTTCCAACAAAATAGAGAGTACAAAGTTTCAGTGGGAGGATTAAGTTAAAAAAAAACACGCATTAACGTGAGGGAAGATGGCGTCCCTGAGTGTGTGTCTATGTGTGTCTGTATCTTTGTCCTAGCGTGTGTCTGCCTGACTATATGGTCTCCACATAATTGGCAGGAAATAAGCCCTGACGTCCATCTTTGCTCCATCCCCTCCACCAGGCTTTGTCCACCGTCTCCACGTCCGTGATGATGTCACCCGGTTCAAAGGAGATCTCAGATTCGTCCTCTGTGAAGAACAACAAAATAACACGGTGAAGATCCGATAATCACAGTGTAATTATCGTGAATGGAGGCACTTTATGTTCCCATGCATGCCGATTATCCTCTGAAAGGCAGCTTACCTGCCTGGTAGTCGTAAAGAGCTCGGACGCATATCTGTTGCTCGGCTAAAACCTGAAGTGGAAAGGAAAACGGAGCAGAGGAAGACTATAATCAGAAAATATATTTCATGTTTAACTACAATTCAGAAGATTGAATAAAGCAAAAAAAAAAAGAAAATCATGAACTTTCATGAAAACTTTCTCATATGAACTTTCATTTTATATGTTTTTTTTTCTTTTTTACTTGTTTTTAACAATTCAAATGAAAAGGTCAAAATCATCTGTGGGTCTGTGCTACTAGCAAGTATTGGATGATAAATAACATACCTCAACTTCAAAAACTATAAAAAAAAACATCACTGAACAGCTTCCATGTTATTTTACTATGATTTTCCCTTTCTTATTTTTATTACGTTATTACTATTATTTCCCAAAAAATGCACAAACGTCCTCCTGTTGAAGTAATGCTTGTTCTAAACTGTACCACCCATATGGCTTTCCATACAATTTACACAGCAGACTTGTTCTTTTGTGGCATTCAGTGACACAATTAAAACAGTCCTCATCACTTGTAGAGATGACATCATACAATATAGTTTGAATTTTAAAAAAAATAATTAATTACATAAACAGGTTTTGTGGGCTTTGCATTAGCAATATTATTGTCTGCGTGTCTGTGGACAAAACACCTCTTTTCCATTTTCTGAGATCTCTTGCTTCTCATCTTCATTGATGTCGTCCTCCTCTGCAGTGCCGTGGAGACTGTAGCACGTAGTCACCTCTGAAGTGCTGAATTCAGTTTCAGATGGATTCACACATTGCACTGAGGAAGATCAGTGTGAAAATCACTCGTTATTTCAACTGGTGCGCTCATGTGATATCAAAAAAACAAAAGCATTGTTTGAACCGTCACTGGTTGCCCGACCTATGCCATTATGCTCCGCTGTGTCATCTCCCAGTCCGATCCCGTTGCTCGACAGTGTTACGGTCTCATGTTCGATTCCTTGACAAACTGGTTCGGCATCTAAAAGATTGGTTTGTTAATGTTAAAGTATCATTTTCAGAAAACTGCAGCATTGCATTTAGAAATAATGACACTGTAACAATCCACTTTAAAAAAGGTTTCTGTAAGAAGCTGAGGGCTACCTGCAACTGCTGAGTCTTCCTGTTTCTCTGAAAGCTCAGCAGTGGGCTGACTGTCTTCTGACTGATTATTCTTCTCTCCATTTTCCTTTGTCTCCTCTTCATCCGTTTCTATCTCAGCTGGTTCCTCGATTGATGCTGGCTCAGTTTCCTCTTTTAATTCTTCCATCACCTCCTCCTCCTTGTCCTCCTTCTCATGGTCCTCCTGTTCTTCCTGTTCTTCCTCCTCTTTTTCTTTTTCTTCTCCTTCTTCTTCTTCTTCCTCCTCTATTTCTATCAGGGCTGGTTCTGTGGTGACAGCAAAAGGCTCTGGTTTTGTTTCAGGATTATCTTCCTCCTGCTCCTCCATATCCTCTTCCTCATCCTCCTCCACCAGCACAGCCTGTACTTTGTAGCCAGTGTCTGAGACCAGCTCAGTGTGCACATGACTGGCTGTGTTGAGGTCTGTGGATTAGAAAATTATAAAGCTATAAACGCACACAAAAAAACAAAACAACATCAGTGTATTAATAAGCATGCATGTTTTTAAAGTGCACATTGAGAGTATGTGTAATCATCATTTCTGTTTCACAAGCCATTGGTTAACAGTCCCTGGGCTGATTTACAGCAGTATGTGGAGTAGCTTTTGCAATAAGTACCAATGAAAGTTTCCTGCACGCTAAACCATTAATGACTTTGAAGGACACGTTTTAAACAGATAAATATGTTTCTTCTTAATTTTGCATCTTCCTAAATATTCTTCTTGCTTGTCAGTATTTTCCCCCAGAAAAGGTATGGTACAAAGAAAGTGAAATATATCTGACTGCATCATGTTTCACCCTACCACTGTTTGGCTGTGGAGTCTCATTAAGAGGAGCTCCTGGAGCCTCTGAAGGCAGAAGAGGCTTGGAGTGCAAAGCTGATTCGTCAGGCTGGGTGTCTGGCTGTGCCTCACAGGGGTTGACATTTGCTAAAGTGGGGGGCAAATAAGTCAAGAGACTAGGTGATGCTGGAGGTGCAGAAGGTTCTGTTGGAGATGTAGTTTTGGGTTCATCTGCAGCCTGGTTATTAGTTTGTGGAATGCTAGGAAGAGGTGAAACTGGAGGGACAGGACGAAGAGGAGACAAGGGGGGTGACGTGGGCGCTCTGGGCTTCTGCGGAGCTGCAGCGAGGCAGAAATTAGGGCTTACGGGGGGGGAGAGGGCACGGTAAATGGGGGAAGGAGGAGCCCGGTAAAAGGGGGAGACCAGGGGAGAACTGCGAGGGGAGGATGCTGCACTCTCTTCTGCTTTTGAGAAGATGAAGGCTGTGTCTGTCAGGCTCCGCTGGTATCGTCTGAACGGTCTGCCTGGGTAGAAAGAAAAAAAAAAACTGGTGTTAGAAGGTAAAACATGAAAAACACGTTTTATAACAAACAAAACTTGAAAGTGGATGCACTGAAATCTAGGGCTTATTCTTGTGTTTGTATAACCATGTCTGCTACTTCGGGCGAATACGTGATAGAATCGCTTTCTTTTGAAGCTCTTACCAGTGCGGGAGGATCCAGGGCTGGTGGGACTTTGTGACGATGATGATGACAGCTGCCGAAAGAACTCCCTGGGGTTCATGGAGCGTTGGGATACTAGCGCTGCTGCCTCCTGCCATTCAAGTAAAATACAGTAAGCTTTTTCAATATCTTAACCATTTCCTTTGACTTTTTCCAATCCAGCGGTGTAGTGCCAACATGTGCACATGTACACATGTTTGCACTTAGTTGGGTTAGTGCTACTTCAGCGCAAGATTTAGTAGAGCTACGTGCATCTTTAAATTAGTACAAGAATCACTTACTGCTGCTTTCTCTATAGATTCACTCCGTCTGAGACGAGCCCTCATGTCTTCCTCGTGCTCCCTCTGCTGCTGCTCCTGTCAGTGCAAAAACACACATGCAATCATGTTTACGTGCTTGCTGTAAGGGCCAGCTTATGGGCTGCAGCATAAAATAGAGGCTGGAGGCGCTTGAGTTTGCAAAAGTGAGAATTTCATGTAAATAACTAAGTGACAGTGAGTATGAGCTCCAGCAGCAAAAGAGTGGAAGGTGTGCAAACCTCTGCAGGCATGCCTTTTTATCCACACCTTCTCAGTTGCGTACAACTGAAAGACAATCAAGCACTTAGACTTCAATGCCAGTAGGGGTTGCAGAGAGGCAAAACATCAAATAAGCATTTCAAAGCTTTTATCTCTTTATGAAGGTACGACTAATGAAAAGAAAAAAGAATAACAGGAAGGCGGAACACTGTTGTTGTGTCAGACAATGTGAAACTTAGATTGTGAGCTATCATTAACGCCCAGCCAGAAATCATCACTACTCTCTCTTCTTACTTTATATTGTGCTTTATATTGTGAGATAATGACCATACAATAATAGAGACAGCCCCAAAAATCGGGTGACCCCCCTACGAGTGGCAGTGGAAAGGAAAAACTCCCTTTTAACAGGAAGAAACCTGCAGAACCAGCCTCAAAGTGGAGCAGGCATCTTCTCCGAATAACTGGGCATGAGGGGAGCTAGATAGTTTAAAATAAACACTGTGGAAAAGAGCCAGAGATGATTAATAACTCATGATTAAATGCAGAGCCGTGTATAAACAGAGTGAGTGAAGAAGAAACAAATAGCCCGTCATGGGAAGCCCCCAGCAGCCGAGGCCTATTGCAGTGCAACTAAGGGAGGGTTCAGGGTCCAGTTCCTGATCCAGCCCTAATTATGTGCTTTGTCAAAAGGGAAACTTTTAAGCCTAATCTTAAAAATTTTGTAAGCAGCCTAAACTCGCACATCCTCAAGTAAAGACCAAAGGGAGACTCTGTACTCTCTTTCAGTATTGCACAGGGCCATTTTCAGTTACAGTAGCACTGCTAAGATGCAATTTGAAAACTTCATATTCAGAGGAGCCACGAGTCTATCTTGTCTTGCTGTTTCAAGTGAATTTTGGCAAGACTTTTTCACGCACCCATTTTGATTTCTCCTCTCTGCGCAGCTCTTCTTCTTGCTCTGCCTGTTTCCTTCTGCAAGACATTAAAAAAACAAAAGGAAATCAGCACCATATTAATGTCATCAAGTAAAGATCGTCAAATACAATACAATTATCATCTAATCTACTTTACCACATTGTTTTTTGGGTTTTTTTAATCTGTGCAAAACATGGACTAAAAGGCACTACTGACAGGAAAACGACATTATTTCAACCTCTGCTCCTCAATCATTTGTAGTTTCTCGTTCATTTTTCTGTCCCTCTCCTCTTCATCCCTTCGTTCTTTCAGAATCCTTTCCCTTTCGAGGCGCCGTCTCTCCTCAGCTCCTCTCCTCCTCTCCTCTTCTTTCCTTTGTTCTTCTTCACGCTGATATACACACCAAAAAAGTAAAGGTCACAGCACAAAAACTATTCTGTATTTTCACTTCAGTTTTAACTCAAGCTGTAACTCCCTTTAAAAGGGCCCCTGAAATACATTTAGCCACACCAAAAAGTATAAAGGGTACCTCTGCTCGTGCCCAGAAGGAGTCTCTATTTATCAGTCTCATCTCCATTGCAGCATTAGTTTTTCTGTAGTTGGTACCCTAATAAAAAAATACAACATATAAACATACATACATAACATACATACATACATACACACACACACACACACACACACACACACACACACACACACACATCTTATATAAATATATATATATATATATATATATATATATATATATTATATATATATATATATATTAAATATATATATATATATAATATATATATATATATATATAATATATATATATAATATATATATATATATACATTACATATCATAAAAACATATATAATATATATATATAATATATATAATATATATATATATATATATCATATATATATATATATTATATATATAGTATATATATCTATATATATATATATATATACATATATATATATTATATATATAGATATATATATATATATAGATATATATATATATATATATATATATATATATATATATAGATATATATATATATATATATGTATATATATAGATATATATATATATATATATAATGTGTATACATATATATGTATATATATATATATATATATATATATATAATCCCGTATATATATATATATATATATATATATATATATATATGATATTATAATTTTATTTTTAATTAATTAATTAATTAATTAGTATTTTTTGCATGGTTAAGACCTACTCAATTGTTGTATTAAAAAACACTGTATGTTTTAATCTTTTCATATTATTGATTACAAAACATAAAGAAGGCTAAAATAACTCCTAAAACACAGAAGTCGCTGGGGTTTTGTATTCGAGGGTCATTATATATATGTTATAGACTTTGTCTCCCTCTGATGGATAGCAGAAGCATTACAGGAGACTTACCACTAATTCCTCCTTTTCTGCAGACTTAGAGCTCCTTCGCACAAAATGTGTGGGAGTATGAGCTGGGGCCTTGCTGAGCTCAGCTCTTATCTTTTCTTCTGTCACATCCTCCACTTTCTCTGCACTAATGAAAGCATGCGCTTCCTGAAACATGGAGGACAGGGAATGAAAAAGGCATGGTGAGATAGTATCGAGTAAGATAGATGAGAGTTTAATCCACTCCTCGGCATGCTGTCCTTTAGCCTCTCTTACTCTCCCTCTCTCTCCCTCTCTCTCTCTCTCTCTCTCTCTCTCTCTCTCACACACACACACACACACACACATAAAGAAAGAGAGAGAGAGAGGGAGAAAGAAATCCATACACAAGTGCATACAATTCCTCTGGTGGTTTCTCTTGGTTTCACTTGGAATTATGCAAACTTGGAGCCAAACAGTTGTGAAACTGCTTCTGTTGTAAGGACTAAGAGGGAACAAAAGCAGCAAAGACTTTACTGTGAGGAAAACAAATTTACGTGGGAGGGTTATGGGAGGACAGGAGAAATGGGAAGTAGGGAGTATAGCTAAGGTGATCAAATTGTGTGACTGCATGTGTTACAAAAAGGCAGAAAAAAAGCAAGACCCTCAACTAACACTCACTGAGAGTATATCCTGAATGAATCAGTCTAAATTTTCTTTGGTAAGATTCAGCTCTTGTAAATCTTTTGAGATATTAATTTCCAAAGTAACACTAGTTGGTGATTTTGCAACAGTTGTATATTGACAGCAAAACTTACAAGACATACACTGTATCACTCTGTGTTGCACATTGTCTTCACAATAAGTTCAAAACAGCAAAATGAATTAAAGCCTTTAGTTTCAAGAGAAAGAAAAAAAAATGTGCCTGCATTTCATGTTTACTGGAGAATGGACAAAAAACAAAACAAAGAACTATATTTTACTTTGTTAAACATGGACTTAACTCATGTCTGTGTGTGCATACAAGCATTTGTATGTGGCCAGGACCTCGGTATAATTTCCATGGAGAGTAAATCTAGGCTTGTTGATGGAGGGCCTGGTCTGTCAGCCTCCAACAGGAAACCACAGATTTATCCAAGTGACAACACTGACACTGACACTGAGCAGAGAATTCAGTGCGCCCTGTAATACATGTCAGTACAGTCCATAATCCATATCACTCTGGCTGCCACTGCCAACTACACACAGAGTTGGCACAGAGACCAGAGAAGTAGTCCACAGTGCTGCCAGCCGCACTGGGAAAATCATGGAAACAAATCAAGGTCTACGGGAACACTTCTCAGTAGCACAGCCCAGTATTCTCTTATGAATGTGCAAGTGCAAAACATTACAGACAGTCTGCATTTAATCAAGTACAGGACGAAAGTGTTCATCAAAACAACTCACACTCAAAGCAAATGCCCTTGTAGTGCTGAATAATATAAAGCAAAATAGGTATTACCATGCTTGTAATTTTAAGAGACTTAAAAGTGTTAAAAATGCACTGGGAAAATGCAAAGGTTTTTCCTTCCCAGTGTCGCCAAGTGCTTGCTAACAGGATGCCCTGTGATTGTTTTGGTTGTCTCTCTATTATTGCAGGATCTTCAGGTGACATCTGGTACTATTTAAATAAGATTGAATTCAATTAAACTGAAATAACAGTTTTAGGAAAAATGAAACTATCTGTATCTTATTAAAATGTATAGAAATCACCTCTAATTCTATTCAGACCATTTCTATAACTCATATGTGAGCATGTTCATGTCATTTTACATCATTCGGATTTCATAATGATCATATGTTAGGACAAAACCTTCCTTTTTAATCTTTGTAAGTGTAAGCTCTTGAAGCCCATACCATACTGTGTTATGTTCCAATCTAACATCCATCCCACAGTGTTTCAACCACATGGCATTTGACTTGCTAACAATGCAATGACCTTCATTGGTTATCAGAAAGCTTTAAATTTGTACCCAGATTCAGATAATAACATACTCTAGCAAAACAATATAAATGCAAAGCTTCAAAAACTCCAAAACGTTCTATATGAGCTCATAGTACGGCCTTAATAGTCAACCTCTCTATTCAGAATAACGTGTCTTGGTCTAGTTATTTCCATGGGAAAATTTCATAAAGTGGGATGTTGAAACAGTCTTTTTGGGACTTGTGACACTGATGACCTTGGCATTGAAAACTTACTATAGGTATAACGATATAACCTGCCAGGGAGGGAAAGTAGCCCAAGGTGATGTGACAGGTTGAGAGACTTTTTAGCTGTAATTGGGCTCAAACTCCACACAAACTGTCTCTCTGCTCTGGAACCAGAGTGCTTCATAGTCTCTTTCCAACTAAGGAGTTGCTCAGAGTAATAGGCAGTAGGTGGATTCGGGGCAACTCAAGTTTCCCCAGTTAAAGTTTGTCCCACTTGACTGATGGGTTACTTATAATAGAAGTTAGTGTTGGCCAGCGCTTGTGGCCGAATTATTAGCATTGCAAACATTTATTCTTCTTAAAAAAATGCAAGTTGTTCACGAAGAATAACACCAATAAAACTGTGAATTGACAAGATTGCTATAATATTTGGGTTGTCAGTTATTATGACAGACAACATGTGTGATTTGAAGTGCTTCAAGATACCTTGACCCAAACATCTTCAATTATTCCTTATTTACAAGCCTAATGGTTTTTTGAGACCTAATCTCCTGTTCCACCTTAAAAAAAACATTTGGCCTTAAATAACAAAGGCATAATGTGACCGAATAAATGTATCTACTTGTTAAGTATGACATCACTAGCCATCCCGAGATCTAAAGTCTAAAAATCGAACTCAGGACCACTGAAAGAAAGAAAAACAGGACAAACTCTTTCAGCTTCCCCAGCTGTTACAATAAGGTTTAACGTTCAGATATCAAGAGGTTCACAAAGTTTAGCAGAGTTAGAAGTTGCCGGGAAGTTAGGAATCCAGTTTTCACCTAAAGATCAGATACCATGTTTTGACTGAAGTACTTCTAAAAAACTAAAACACAGTGCTCTGGTGTACCTTTGAAAGTAGACTAAATAGCAATGGTGGTTGGAGGGTCAGTGAAGTTGGGCTAGCTGACATATCATAAATTGCCTGGTAGCTAGCATACAGGAGGAAGAAGATCCTGAAAAAAAGAGTTAAAAATGGGCCCATTCACAACACAAGGTTAGTCATAACACATCGGTGCCTGGTTTTGACTAATTCCTAAAATGTCAACAATGAACTTTTATTCAGCCAGAGAGATTTAAATATTTGATATTCGAGCCCATGGACTGCAGTTTTTAAAAACTTAAAGATATGTATAGTCGGCTGGCTGACCATGATCCCTAATGACTTTTGGGGGGCTTGTTTCTATTAAATATAACAAAAGCATTACAACGTGTTAAAAAGGTGACAGTGTCATTTGTAACAGTAGACCCACAGTAGAAAGGAGACCCAGAAACAGGACTGATACATTATCATTTAAACAGCAGATACTTATTGTATGTTTGATGAACCAAATGCACATTTTATAAATATCAGGATTGGAAAAGATGTGCCTTTGTGAGATGTCCCCACTCAGTTGAGTATGCATCAGAGCATCCAGGTTCTCTGCTCTCTACAATGCTCCAATTTGTGTCTTAATTCAAAATGTCTTGAGTCTAACTAACTTCTTTGTTTAGAATTTGACACTATTGTTTCTAATCTTATGCACTTGGACTCACACATACACACACACACACACACACACACACACACACACACACACACACACACACACACACA
>NW_024582424.1:1190703-1197103 GCF_018398535.1 Haplochromis burtoni | reverse complement strand
CACACACACACACACACACACACACACACACACACACACACAAACACAATGCTCTTCTGTCAAAACTTAATTCAGTTATTTGTTTTTTGGTAGAAATTAACAATGGAAACACCTGCACCCTATTCATAATTTAGTTTTCATAACTTAATGCCACATTAACTTCAGTTTATAACACACCCAAATCAGACTCGCCTCGACAAAACCCCCTCACTGCCAGCTGGGACATGCAGCATAGCGAGCCAGAAAAAACAGAAACAAAGTGGAGGGAAAAGAGGAAAAAAAAGAAAGATAAGTAAAAAACTTATGGCTTACGTAGGGTAAAAACAGCCATGATTTTAAAAAAGAACAAGCTATTGCATCCCCAGATGTTATCACCCATCCAATCTGTATATATTTATAGATCATTTCCATGGTTTTGTTTTTCACGTCACTGCAAGGTCAAGTACGGCTCAGAAATAAGAGAGCTGTTTAGACTATAGCATCTGGTTAATGTAGGCATTTAGCAGGTGAGGGAGTGACTTTTTGTGTATCAATATTTCAGCTACTGATTTGTTAAAATAAAACAATTCTCAAAGACCAATATCAGGTAGCCTTTGAGTCTCCAGTATATTGCATAATCATAATTACGCATCGAATCAGTTTTATTGGACATGGAACAGAACAGCGCCTGTGATAGATACTGGGGTCATTTGTGATCCTTAAAAGATTTGTCTCCACAAACATATGAGCTGTTAATAATATTAAATCATCGACTGTACTGTACATTGGCTATGCAATTCTACAAATAAAGACAGGTTAAGTCTGAATATAAATACTTTGACAGATAATTTTTTAAGGTTCACTACACACCAACTCCAATACAACACAAGCCGGAAACACACCAGTGTGTTTGACGTTTTTTCGTAAGCTGTCTTGATACTAGTGAGATCATCACCTGTACTGTAAATTATGCCATAAGTGAGCATTTTAGTATTTGTGGGAAAACTGATTAAAGACGTTTGCATGAACAAAAGACAGTTTTGCATAGTCATGTATGATCACCGCGTACTTCTACAAATGACATCCATGCGTCTATTGTATAAGGTCAAATTAGAATAAATTGTTTCTCTTCCTTTTTGCATTTTACATTAGCAGTAGTGACCACAGGGTACTTAAACAGTCCTGCTTATTAATGAGCATGTTTGTGTGTGTTGGCTAAGTTTAGAAGCCTCTTTTGTCCCACAGCTCACATAAGGAGAAGTGATTTTCTTCATTCCCCTTAACGTCCACCATGAAATCATGTTTCTATGATTATGAAATCCCACAAGAAATTCTGATCAAAGAAGCCTCACACAAGACTCAGAGAGGGGATAGTGGGCTTTCAACTGGTTTCTTATAAAGTCCCAGAGCCCACATTCATTGTTTTAAAAAAAGAGACAAAAAAAACAACAAACATTCCACAGATGCTCCTACAGTCGACTGGGTGATGCCTTTATATGGAAAGTGGTAAACCTAGGGGTCAGTTCAATCCTTTCTACTCACTGACACACAAAATAAATACTGTTTGAGGGGCACAGACAGGGGAATCGTCAGCAGTGATGGACAGTTTTTGTCATATGCTGTAAACACACCTGAATCCTAAAAATATGCACATGCAGCTGAATCATAGAAATTATACAGTTCTCTTTTCTCTGGTCCATCTGCTTCCTGTCTATCTTACCACTACTTGACTTTGGCATGGGACTTGTGGGTTGTACCACCAACAACAGAATTTTAAACAAAACTTAGCAATCTCACCCTGAACCAACAAACCAGTAGGGCAGGAAGGGGTCTGAGGACAGGAAACTCTCAAAACAATACTAAGCAAACTACAAAGTGTAAATATAGAGTTTGAGGGTAAACGGTCTAGAATTCAGGGACAAAGATTATAGGAAAGTATAAAACACATTTTTCACTATTATTTTGGAATTTCACAGGAAATTAAACAGAATCTAAATGAACAGAAAGAGTAACAGAAACTGCAAGTGTTTTTTGCATGGCACTACCTCCGGGTCTAAACGGTCCTTGCACAGATGGAATTATTTCCTCTTAAATGAAGCCAAACAAAAACACAAATGACTGGATTTACTTTAGCAAACCCGAAGGCCATTGTCAAGTTCACATTCTTATGTACTGCACCTTAAAGAAGTTCTTGAGGGCTGGAATGTGGGTGGCACATTCTGTTCTCCTGTAGTCATCGACATTTTGGCCAACCTGCGTACAAACAGGATGTAGACACTTAGACTGATATCACAGATCTCTCTTAGAAGACTAAAAAAAGACATGAAGGAAACAGGCTGGGAAAAAACAGGATTCAAACGATGTCATGAGGCATCTGAAGACTGATCATCTTGAGAAGTGTTTAGTGTCGTCATGCCAATAAGTTCTCAAAGGGATTTAAAAAAACCAACTTGTCAATAAGTGCGTGTCTGAAAGAACAGGATTTCTCCAAATTATTTGAATTGAATTATTCCATTGTGAGGAAAACTATCAACAATTGTGTATATTTGTGTATTTAGTGACTATTTGTGTAGAACTAGAAATCTAAGCAAAGTCAGTCTAAATTTAAAACAACGGTCTCTAAAAAGACCCAAAATTTGAACCCAGGATCTCCAGGTAGCCTGAGCTGCATGTGTTTACAGTGCACAAATTTGATCCGCATGGGAAGTGTACCAGAATAAACTAAAGTTTGTAGATGAACATAAAATCAAAGAGCAGGCCTTTTGGAATGAAGTGCTCCTGACAGCTGGAAAGACAAATCAAAGACAGTAACAGTGGACATGTTTGGAGCAGAACAAAGGCAGCGTTTCTTTAGGGAAGAGCTATATACTACCATACCACTTCAAGCACCAGATACAACGGTGGTGAAAATATTATGGTTACAGGTTGCGTCTTTGACACTTAGGTCCTCTGCTCGCCTTGTAATTCACTCATTTTTCCACTGCACTGAGACATTTTCAAAGCTTTTCTTCCAAATTTCATGTAAGCCTCTGAAAACAAGAGTGCTGAATGAAAATAAGCCAGGAATATTTCGGGTTTCTCCAGAATACTTTATAAGTTAATAAGGGCGTACGCTTCTGTATCTGACCACAACAACATGTGAAACCCCTTATCTCAGAGCTGCAAAATGACCCAGCTGCC
Source organism: Haplochromis burtoni (assembly GCF_018398535.1). Taxonomy (NCBI): domain Eukaryota; kingdom Metazoa; phylum Chordata; class Actinopteri; order Cichliformes; family Cichlidae; genus Haplochromis; species Haplochromis burtoni. Next base: position 1,193,944 of record NW_024582424.1, on the reverse strand, counting down.
TCCAAATTAATTTAAGTCTGTGAGTCCTTGTGTTTGAAGCGTACCTGCTGTTTTCATGGCAAAGAATGCATGTGTGTTTGAGTAATTCGAGCTGGTATTTGTGTTATGATAGGCGAATGCTTACACAAGTTAAACCCCATGAGCCCGTCTGCTACTCACCCAGCTGATCAGCACGATCCGGGGGGCTCCTGTCTCTACACTTCCGACTTTGCACAGTCCATATTGAGGCTTTGAGATGTGAAACTTAGCTGCCAGCTCTGCCACACCACCCGCTGCTAGGAAAGAGACAGATGCAGGGTGAGGGAACAAAGGGATATTGATGTGCAAATACGGTGCACTTTCTTTTTATATATCAACTTCTTTCAAGCCCAAGCAGAGGAGCAAACAAGCTTTTTTGTGGTCTTATGAAGGTAAATGATAAAAATAAGAGTCCACTTTACCTCCTGAGTCAGCTAGTTTGAGGTTGTTTGTGACTCCATCATATGCAAATAATGCCCTGTGAACATACAAACACACACAGGTCAAGATGCAAACAATAGCATGATTTCTGTGTATGCAAGCCCAAAGCCAAATGTTTTCCTGCGCATACCAGTGCTTTGTCTGAAAAACAACAAGCTTCCTTGCTGTGCAGAAGCACTATTACACCGACAAAAATAAATTCTTTTCAACTGTGACACACGTGCTCGCTCACTTTGTTCTGTCTCCCTTCCTGCTCTTGTTCACCAAAGACCCTTACAGCACAGAGATAAAACAGCACGGCACATTGTAACACAATAAGCTGCATTCACAGCATTTTCCTCATCGATGGGCAACTCCTGATTGTGAAATAAACAGTGTGCACACCGATGGGGCTTTTATTTTTTGTTAAGTGTTTTGCAGGTGAAAACCTGCCCCACCGCACCCTTCAGTGAGAAGACTGTTGCTGTGGCAACTCGACAACTGATGATGTGTTTTCATGAGACCACTGAAAAACAACGGCTCAATTAAGAGCTTGGTGACTGATTTAAGATTGATACACACAATAAAAGGGCTTATATGTGGTTTTCTGCAAGAGGGAAATGTGTGACTTCATAAGAACCAAAACAAAGAAATAAACCTTAAGGCAAGTTCATTTTGTCTGTACTGGATCTGAACCCCAAATGACACCATTATGCTATTTGAGAAGATGTGTTTCCTAAATAATCTCGATGCTTTTGCATGTTTGAAGCACATCTGTGTAAATGTGTACGTTAGAGTCTGTTGCTTAACAAGGCGGCCTGCAGAGAGAGAAACTGTCAAATCTTTAAAGGGCCGCATGTGCCCGTCTGTGTGCACAAGTATGTGTCTGACTGTGGGCCTGTGTAAAGGTTTCACTGTAGGACTCCTGGAGTTCAGAGAATAACATCTGGAGCTGGATTGCAAAAGGGCACAAGCAACGATTACAAAGGACCAAAGGTAAATGGCCTGTGTGTGTGTGTGTGTGTGTGTGTGTGTGTGTGTGTGTGTGTGTGTGTGTGTGTGTGTGTGCGCGCGTATGTGACAGGAGTCAGAAAAGTACTCTGTTTATAGTAACCATTGTCCATATGTAAATATGTAAGAAGAATCGTGTATGTTTCTGTTCTGTGTCCTGTGTACTGTTTGTTTGTATATGTGTCTTTCTGGCTGCTGTTACAACCAAATTTCCCCCTGTGGGACAATTAAAGGATTATTCTATTCTATTCTAAAAGCATCAGTATCAGTTTAAAATGTTTCGGTTGACTGTACAAAAGAGTACAAAACAGCTGTTTGGTATATGGGTTGACAATGGTGCCAAATAACTCAGTTAGCATTTCTCATTCACTGTTATTTTTCCTGATACAACAAGTCTGCCTTTGTTCTTTCTCCCAGAAGAACAAAAAGCTTCAGTCAAAAGTCAGTCAGTATGTGTGTGCGCTTATGACACAATAACCATACTGTGCAACCTACTGAGCAAGTTGCAAGCTGGCCGAGCGTGTGAGGAGACATGTTGCTGCTGCGCTTTCATTTTTGTTTTGTTTTTTATTGTTTTTGTAATGTTGGCAAATGTTTGTTTAATATCTATGATATCACCCTGCAAGTATTTGAAATCAGATTGCATAAGAATATAATGCAACTTATGGGAACATTCTCCCCCAGCTCCCCGGCACGAGCTCTGCATCACCTCAAGCACTTACTTACGTGTTTCGGGATTAGATTAGCCACAAAAAATGCAGCAACAACAATGCTGCTCTCTTTTATTAGTTTTAACAAGTCACCAAACCACATCCGTGGTCTTCTAACATTCCAAGGTTGCCATTCCCAAGCTGTCAAGGTCAAAAGTCAATGTGACTGTGAAGGAGTCTTAATTGCATGTGCAAATTTTCCACCCACAGAGAACAAGCTTGCTCACGAGGTACGCTGAGCTGAGGGACACTCTTTGTTCTGCCACAGCTTTCACTAAGATAGACTTTGCAAAGATCCTATTTTTCAGCAGCTTTCTCCCCAAATCTTTACCTAATCTCAATTTAGTGAAGCAGTATTACAAAATCACACACAATAAGTAAAGACCATCTTTTGTATCTATCCATCTATTGATACAGTTTTTGAGAAAGGCACAAATTACAGTTAGAAACTGATCACATAGGGTCTTCTTTGAGCAAGGAGACTACAAATGTTCTACTGACTCAAAACAAATGATTTAGCATCAAAGGAAAACCTCGGTGAGGCCTACATATAGCTGTCATGTCGAAATCTTACACATTAAACCACTAAATGACTGCATGGACATATCAGTAGTTTTATGTAGTGAGCATGTTTTTTCCCAAACACAAGCTGAAGTCTTTTATCCTGTCTATCCTGGAAAGTTGTCCTCGACAATAAGACCAAAGTCGCTTTGGAGTCTTGCTTCATACCTGAGCCAAGCTGTGCAATATTACATCATATGAAATTAAGATTCCCTCTATATGCCCATTTTTGTCTGCATCACTTAATTGGGTATTTTACTGTAGTAATAGAAGTTTCAGAAGCGGTAAAGTTGTTCCCCTAATTAATAAAGCATACCCCTCACCAACTCGGCACACACGCACTGACTGACTGACTGATGAGAAAAACAGACGCTCTTATGTCTGTACTCCAGCCCACTTCCAAACCAAGCCAGCTATGACCTCAGAGGAAGAGAAGAGAAGAGAAGAGAAGAGAAGAGAAGAGAAGAGAAGAGAAGAGAAGAGAAGAGAAGAGAAGAGAAGAGAAGAGAAGAGAAGAGAAG
>NW_024582424.1:1182235-1190683 GCF_018398535.1 Haplochromis burtoni | reverse complement strand
GAAGAGAAGAGAAGAGAAGAGAAGAGAAGAGAAGAGAAGAGAAGAGAAGAGAAGAGAAGAGAAGAGAAGAGAAGAGAAGAGAAGAGAAGAGAAGAGACACGTGAAAGGGCGGGAAAGGGGCCATCATGAAGGGCAATGGGGCGCAAAGTGGGAGAGAGTGAGAACAAGAAAAGAAAAGCCTAGAGCAATGATGTCATAATCTGAAACATCAACTCTTTAAAGTAATTAACAGTGGGAAATGAAATCTCAGCATCGTAGCCACAGCCAGTAACTCAACAAATAAACATCTGTTTTCAAAGTATTTAAAGAAATGGCAGTCTGGAAACACAGGCACATGCACACAATGTACTGTAAGCCTGAGCCAGTAACAATAGAGAAGGTTTGTCTTGGCCTGCCAGCGCCCCTGTAATACCTCCAAACATGCTAAGCTCTACCATTTCAAGATCAACATCACAGAAGCAGATGATTGCGTATCCACGCTCTCCCCTCACAAGGCTAAACTCTGCAACAGCAGAGTGCTGCATTACACAGGAAACACTTGAACACAGCATACACGTTTCTCCTGTGCTGTAGATTCTGAAGAGATATTCTTTGATGGTTTTTGCTTCTATTTATTTTTTAATTTCATTTTTTAAGGGAATGCATATTATTGTGCTAGTCCTTTATTATAAAATAAAGAAGTACAGAAGTAAATCTATGAGAATATATTTATGGGGCCCAGAATCACCGATCATTTTTCATATTTTTTATTAACTTTGCCATCCGTCCTCACTCTATATATTCAGTTGATGTGTAACAATCTTTACCACTTTAAATTCATTATTCTGACCTTCACCTCTAGCAACTCTGCTTTATTCCTCCTATTTTAAATCTTGTAGTAAAACACACCTCGTTCACAAACTGAAGCAATATCTCATCTTCATTTTTCTCCCTCTGTGTCTCTCTGACAGCGGGTTCTTGTGAGCTCATAGGTCATTTATTTCTTCCATCTTTGCCAGTCGCTGAGATATGAGAGGGTTTTTTATTTTATTTTGCACACTGCTGATAAACTGGGTATGAAGAATAAGATATAAATAAACAGATGAAATGCTGGGAGGATTCACAAGGATTAAGCTCTCCATCAACCATTACTTTGTGCCCCTTTCTCTCCCCAATGTATGGATACACCAGCAACTCCCAGGTAAAGCTTATCGACAAATTTATAACTACTTAAGTCAAGTCTTGTATTTGCCTGTCTACTGTACCTAGGATTTAAATGGCTACTTTATGGATAATGTCTTTTTATTTCACATGACATATACTTCTTCTGCTCCTCTCAGCTTCACAATTCCTTACTTTTGGCTCAAAGATGACCTGGCCTTCCAGTTCTATTTTTAGCTTGTCTCCCAGTCTACCACTACGTTTGCACTAGACTGGGGAGCTTGGAGACGTCCCCGCAGCACACGGCACTCATTTCCTCTCTCCAAACATGGGCATAATAAGTCTAGTCAGACGTGATACTCATATAGTGACCACACAGCGACCCCAGTGGTGCACACATTCTTCCGTCTGCACTGCAGAGACACATGGAAGTTTATGGGAAGGGTTTCAGGAAATCTGACTAAGAGAGAGGAAGTAACGGAATAAAGCCAAGTATTTGTCTGGCTTGTAAGAGTCCTACAGACTGGTATGGTGTGACCTAAGTGATGTATCCTGAGTAAAAAATGTTGCATGCTAAGCCAAAGAGGCACAGAGAGCACACATACTTTCAATTAAGTTGTACAAGTGTGCGCATATGTCAATGAAAACAGCTTCATCAGAAGCTCCACTACTTTACGCACAGTCTAGAGTACCTAGTTTTGCAGCAGTCCCTTATTAATAACATGCATAAAACAATGTTGCTGAGTCATGGTTTTATATGAACTCTTCTAAGCACTTAAATCTCCAGATGACCCAGATTCATTCAGAAAAAAAGTATCAGAAAGAATGAAGGCGAACGAGATGAAAATTTAGTGCATTTTGAAAAAGAGGTAACATACAAATGAATGTTGCAAAGGAAATGAGACGGGAAAAGTCTTGGTCCTCATATTTATGGATTCAGGCAGCCTACAGAGAATTACTGTAATCCTTTCAAAGCAAGCAGCAAGGTCCTTTAATTGGAGCTGTTTAACAGTAGAGGACTGAAACATGTCACTAAAGACTAACCCCCTAAAATACACCTGCTTTGTGTCTGTGTAATCTGATGTCTCCAATGCTATTTTGTCCCTCATACAGTTTAAATGAGCATTTCAGATAAAAGCGTGTAGTCTGGATGAGGTCTTTTATTTTGAATGTTGACCGGATTCTCTTTGCTGTTCCCGTGCCTAACGTCCTGCCCTCCTTACCTACTTTGTAAAAAAAGTTACAATTAAACTGGAGTAATGATCATGATAAGACAAATTTAATACAGATATTTGAATGTGCAGTACTTTGTAGAAGTCTTGAGTCACACTTCTTTTTATAGTTTGCTTAAATAAAAAGGAAATAGGAGCAATTTATTGACATGTTCAAACATACAACATAGTTTATCAATCAAAAACATTTGTACACGTCTAATGAGCTTTAAGTAGTCTTCAGGAATAGACCTCCAGGCTTCTCGAAGGACATTCAAAGCTCTTCTTTGGATGTTGGCTGCTTTTTGTACTCTTCTCTGTCAAACTGATCCAGCACTGCTTCAACAGTGTTGTGGTCCGGGCTCCGGAGAGGCCAGTTCATGTCTAATATTGTTGTTGTGAGCTATTCTGGGGGTTTTTTTCACCAGGTATGCTTTAACTGCTTCATTGTCATTCTGAAAACTGAAGCTGTTGCCAGCCTGATGCTTTCCAGATGATATTTTATGGTGGATCCAAATCTGATGGTACTTTTCTACATTCATAATTTAATCAATTGTAACAAGATGCCCAACGCTAACGACTGAAATGAAGCCCGAAACTACGACAGAGCTTCCACTGTGTCACTGTGTGTGTTTTAAAGATGGCTGCAGACACTCACTGTTGAACCTGTTAAACAGTGACAGCTTTTAAACTGCAAACTTCAAATTTCATCACTCTATAAGATCTGCTGCTACTAATTTTCCATCTTTTCTTGTGTAATTTGGCACACCTCAACCAGCCTTTGACAAAGAACATTTCTGATGAGGCTTCAGTGAACAGTATATGGATCAACTGAAAGACTAGATGTATTTCTCAGTTGCTGTATCAGGTATTTACAGATATTTTTTTTCTTTCATGTTTTTTAAGGATATGATTTTCAGATACTGTTCATCTCCTTTTTTGGTCCTTCATTTGTCAGTTTCCTAATTTTTTGAATGAGATCATACACATCATACCAGAATATGCCAGGTTTTCAGCTAATAGCTCTTTGGAAATCACCTTAGTGGTACAAAATTATTATTTTATGTTTGTCAAACTGTGTTATCTTTGGCATTTTCATAGCTTCAACTAAGAGAAAAGACAAACCACTGCCTCTTTTTCCCCGCAGGTCAGTGATTTAACAAACAAAACACTCTTGTGAAAACTGTCAGGTACAATGCTTCGCTGAAAATGAGTGGAAAAGCAGCCAAACAAAATTTCCAAAGAAAAACTCTGAAAGACCTTCAGAAAACCTGGAGAACTGTTGCTTGTTGTAATTTAAAAATTACAAGGAAGTCTGGTTCCTTGGAAGAGACATACAAAGAAATCAAGTGTGGCTCATGATTTTTGCACAGCCATCTATTGTTCATTGCAACATAATGTTGATACGTTGATGAAGCCAAGAGGCAAAAAAGCTGAAAATAACCACAAAAAAAGGTTTTTGCAATGATGGGGGTGAAATCTTATTTCAACAAGCCAGGTACCCTCTAGCAGTTCTGTGGTTTATTAAGTAGGGTGTAATATCCTGCTGCTGTCATTTCTGATGAAGTTAATACTTAACTATACCTTTCCAAATGAGATCAGACTGAAGTACTGCCAAATACAAAGAGAAGTGTATAGCTATGTGTGAGAGTAACTGAAACCATACTGTCATCATAAAACATATGTTGTCAGACTTTAGACCAGCATATAATGTCTGGTCTATTACCAGTATACTACTGTGTCAGACGTAAAGCTGGCTCTGAAGAGGCCCAGCTATGACGTGATGGTGATGTCTTGCCAAGACTTTTGACCTAATAATAAAACCATGCCCAAGTCCCAATCAGCAGCATGTTTTTATCCTAGTCAAGCAGACCAGATGCCATAGTGGATATACAGTCAGACAACACTTCACATACAGTGAAAAAAATTCCTTTCTAGGATGTCCTGTAAAGCAAAAAGTCTTTAATGTTTTAGCATAAAACCCTTTTTCACTGGCATTTTCCAGTTAAACAATGAAAACTATACAAGCTACTGAAACAATGCACAAAATTAATGATAATGAACTAATTAGTGATAAACTGCAAACAAAAAATGAATTCAGCTGCCTGCAATAATCCTACCATATTGACAGTAAATAGAAGCAAATGTTGCCTTTTGCTCTACCAATTCTGTTTAATGTGAAGCTGTGAAATATACCGTATCATAAACCATCATTAATGCTGAATTTATGAAATTAAACAACTGTCCCACAGGAAGCATTTCTTCAAAGCATGAGGTCAAGAGCAAACATGAAAAATAAATGGAAAATCTTGACCTCTGCAATGAGCACATCCAGTGGTTTTGTTGTGTCATGTGGTTCATTTTATTAGAATGGAATGGGTTAATAATAAAATCAATGCAAAGTTTTCTTTCTCAGTGATTACAAATCTTTATCCTGTAATGATTGCTCTCTTCTGGGATACGCAGCGCCCCAAATTAAAATGAGACAAAGAGTCACTAAATGTTTGATGATCATTAACTTCCAATGTTTTTTTTTCATTTTCTGCTTGTTGAAAATATTTTAAAGGTCTCACTGAAAGCTACCAATAAACCTGCACGACTCCAGAGCTAATTGCTGCAAAGACCACTGTTCACTTAAACTGGTTGAAATACTTAAAAAACCTTATCAGTTTGGCTACATAGAGGACAAGGTCACATTTTCATGCTTGCATCTTCTTTTCTTAAATATTGTGATTTCTTCATGCAGGCACTGCTTAGGCAGCACAAAGAAGCCTGTAGTTTTTCCACCATAAGCAAATATCACTTACATTGTTTTGCATTTCTGGTAGGGTAATGCTCACACTAAAGATGCCTCGTGTTTCCTCCCCTTTCAAGGACAGCTGTGCAATTTTGAAGCGTAAACACTCGCCTGTATGACCCATAAGAGTTTCTCAGATCCACCCTGTGAGCAACGCTGACTGATCTGTATAATACTTGACAGGGTGGAGAAAATATCAGACTCCCCTGGAGACTATTACAGACCACTAAAGCTATTTGGCCTAGAGAATATGGTAAATCCAAGAGAAATGACAGAGGCGACGGATGGCAAAATTATAAGAAAGGACTGCAAGTGTAGCTAAACATAATGTAAAATCTTTGGCGAACAAACAACAGATTGCATACAATATCAGGCAGAGGGGGTGAGGGAGAGACTGAATGGAATGCTGCAAGGAGGAAGGGAGGGGGTTTAAAAAATCTGCTCTCAGCAAAACACGGAGCCAGAGAAGTTTAGAAAACGACAAACTAAACAAATAAGTAATTAAATCACTGCCAAGGACCAGTGAGAAAAAAAGAAAAAGCAGCCCTCCCTGTCGTAAATGGAAAATATCGGGGGGACAGACAAAGAGACCAAGATAGACAAATATTATGCTGCCGTGTAGTAAGTGTCAATCAAGGTCCTGAGACAGCAATCTTGCAACAAATGCAGACAAAACACAAGATTAACGCTAAGACTACAAAATGACACAGGCGGCCAGCAGCGCGCACTATAAGATCAAGCGATCAACACCTGGTTTCACGTTACAGCCTTCAGTTAATCTACAGATAGCATTAACCAGTTATGTTGCAAGCAGAGGCTGCACACATTGCAATTAACTGTAATGTGTAATACAACCCAAGCTTTAAAGAAAAGGTAGCTTAGTTGTGCGGGCAACTGTTCCAGTAGAATATGAGAACAAAATTTACTACCATCACGCGATAGTGCACGTCGCACTAGCAAAGAACGCAACCCGCAAAACACGGTAGCTTTTCCCAAAGCCAAACAGCATGCATTGATTCAGCAGGGAGGAAACTGTCTCGAGCGGAAACAAACAAAAACTATTTTAAGTTATATTACCGTTTGAATAAAACTTAATATAACCCCCTCTATACTTTTATTTTTACTCAACAACACAGCAGCACTTAAGCTAAAAACAATAGAAGATGGATACAAGAAATTCAGTGTCGTGACGGTGGGAGCTTAAAGAGGGACGGGGACACACGGTGGAGAGTTATATTCTGGTTGGAGAAGAGACACTCAGAGATGGGTTCACACTGGGGAAAACGATGAAAAGCACTAGGGGATACACAAAAGTGTAAATGGGTAGGTTAAGAAGGGCGCCTTCAACAATGGCGCACAATGGGAAGCAGTCAAAGTGTATTGGAGGTTTCCAAGGGGGCAGTTGGAGTATGTGGTTAATGGAGGGAAGAGTTTTGATGAAAGTAATACTGCGAGTTGTTGCGAGTCTATATGGGGTAAATCGTTATGACTCTGGAAGGTATATAGTTTATCTGGAGAGGAGAAGAGAGGAGAGCAAAAAATCTTCTAAAATCACGGTCCACTGGGATCACTCTGGCATTTCCTGCCAAAACTGTCCAACAGCACCACACAGGCACACACGTACACAACACACACACACACATGTAAGCATCCTCCCTTCTCTACATTACAGTTATTACAGGCTCATTGAAAACACGATGGCATCTCATCTTCAAGCATTTCCTTCAGTTAAACAAAGCAAACTCTCAAGTATTAAATACCCACTTGGAGCTCATTTAGCCCGTCCTCTCTGTATCTTCTCTTAATGCTTTGATCTTATTCTCATTGCTCTTCACCCCTCCACCTGTCCTCTTTTCTTTTCTTTACTCTATTGCCTCTTTAAGTTTTATAATTTGATGGCTCTGCTTTTCAAAAGACTCTCATCCGGACCACCCTTCAGGGCTGATCTTCCATCTGCTGCAACTCTTGGTCCTTCCTCTCACATACTGTCCTTTATTTTCTTTTAACTTTACCTCATTCATTTGCAGTCCCTTCCCATCCTGCTTAGTCCCTCTTCACTCACCTCCCTCAATTCATTCACTCTCAGCAAACAACCTAGCTTTCCCACCAGGGTCGTCAGGACAACAGAGCCCCCCCCCAACTTTCCACAAGGACGCACAGCTCAATCTCACCGCCAGCAAGTGAACAAACAGGGCAGGAGAAGGGAAAATAGAGTTCCCAGTCCAAGTCTTGCATTCTGTGTTGCTGCGAAATGCTAACATTTAACCCACACAATGCCATCACTATAAACAAGGAGCGCTTTTGTAACTGTGGTAAAGTAGGAGCAGTTGCTTGAACAAGTCGGCAAGCACAGCTCATGAAACCTGACAGTGTGACTGTAGGAATGAGAGCCCAGTGTGTCTTCATTAAACGTGTTTAATGTTGTTCTGTGTGTATATGCATTTGCATGTGTCAGAGAAGTAATCCTGAAGGAAAAAAGAATGAAGCTTTACTCCTTGATGTGGCATAAAAAGCCTAGCTACTATTGGAGTTACTACTAATGAATAAATAGTTACAGTTCTGTGCCTCTCAGTGTTGTACGTAAAGTTAGAAAACAGTTCATAAAGAAGTTCAATTTAGAGATAATCATGAACTAATCACTACCTAATTACTCGATAATATAGTATCTCCTATGTGGTTATTTTAATCATCTACTATAAAGTCCTGAATCAAGGTACTAATGAACACCTTTTCCGGATTAGATCCTTACTGGTTTGTTTCTAACCGAATAAAGATTTGTGTGGTAACCAACCTTTAACTAATAACCTGCGCAATTTATCGCTATTATTTCCTTTCTCTCCCTTAATAAAGAATGTTTGAATGCAAAATCATGTATTATAGCAGGCATAGCTTAATTTAAAAAATTACAAGGTATAATAAGTAATAATATGTAACTCATTAGAATCAATATGGACCTAGACTTTTATGGCTTTAGACAGTCTAGGCCACACTGGGAAACTTCATAGTTCTCTTCAGACCTGGTGAGGTGAGTAATTTAAGCGCAGAGAGGATATTCCTTGTAAGAAGTTAAGACTCAGGGGTGGAATGGGTTAAGAAGAGGGCATCTGCATACTGTGTAAAGCCAAAAGTCAATACTGACTCATTTTTAGCTTGTACGAAGAACATGCATACACCTGTGCTTATTTGGTAGGTGGTGCTTAGAACAGAAAGGACAAAGAGGAACGCTGCCAGAGGAGGGCTGTCTATTTCGAAATTCTGTTTGTGTGTGTGTGTGTGTGTGTGTGTGTGTGTGTGTGTGTG
>NW_024582424.1:1131474-1182192 GCF_018398535.1 Haplochromis burtoni | reverse complement strand
GACAGCCACTCTGCAAGCCTGAAGTGAAAATGGATGGATGGATGGTTGGATGGATGGCATACTTAAAAGCAAGGCAGGATAACATCAAAAACAATCACAGATAATAAGAGCCTGTCAGTAACAAAACCATGTGGACGGTTGCCCTTCTACAATTGTTTTTGCAATAATTTAGACCCAAAATTATGGGAAGAGAGGCACCAGGGTTATTGTTTTAAATAATTCCATTTACAATAGGGACTTTGTAACCGTCTGACACTGCTTGTCGTGTTGTGCTTGGCACACTCAAGTCAATGAGCCACAGGAACATGACAAATTGTCTCTCTGTGCACTTTTTTTGCAAGATCCAAAGCAATGAACTTTAAAACACATTCTTACTTTTTAAAGAAGAACTGTTCTTTTTAGATATTACTTCCGATCATACAAACGGGATAATTTTCTTTTTGCTTTTTATTTCTCCAATAAGGCTCTGCAGGGGTGAATTTTTCTTTGCCTTCTTGCTTAGACCATCCTTAGTAGTTGAGGAAAACCATGTGGAAGCCCATCAGTTCTTTCAGCACTTCTCAATATAAGCATTGCAACATTATAATAGTTAGGTTACTCACATATCTTTAATTTTACTATATGACTGTGATTATACTTGTGAGTTGTGGTATATCACATCATTGCTTACACATACCCCTAAAAGTCCATCGGTTGGCTTAGGACACACACGCCACACTCTGTATTCATTCTCGTCCCAATGTTTGAAGAAACACTAAAATACAGATGTCTTTAGACAGCTATCAGACACGCCCTTGAAAATAATACCCTGGCTATGTGCGAGGCCCATTAGCTGAACAGGCAGTCCTCCCTGATGTTGCTTCCATTTATCATAACATGTGCATGAAAAGAAATCATACTTCCACAAAGTTTTTCAGCAGAGTCCTGAAGACTTATATAAAACAATAAGTCATTTGTTGCCCCCACTGCTGTAGGCACAGAAAAGGACAGAGCTCCACTGGAAACAATGGGTGAAATGATGTGAGACACTTGAATGAACAAAAGGAGAATTTGAAAGAAAGGTCAGTTGTAAAGTAGGATTGACAAAATACTTCGAGAGCTTTGTTTACCATGATCTTAATACCAAACCTTTGCTGCAATGGAAAGACAATCTGTGGGATACAATTTCTTTTATTAAGGTGAGAGCTCTTTACATTGTTCACAACTGACACCTGAAACCAAAATGAATGGCACGACAGTACCTTGAAGTTGTGAAACATTAATTACCAACATTTTCCATTTTCTGTGGGGCAGCTATGAGTCGCACTTCCAAACAAACAACAGTTTGTACACTCAGAGACCCAAACATGTGAGGCCAAACAGGTAGAATACACACATCCAGTGTCACGGTGTGTAGTCATGTCTCACCATGGCTAAACCCTACCATTACCCTGCAGCTTTGTCTCAGACCCTAGATGACTCTAAACAACATTTAAGGGAGAAGAAAGCAGTTGTTTAGTGATAACTGCTCAAATCATCCCCTAAGTTCATCTAAACAGGGATACATACAACAGCCATTATAGCTATCATTGTCATCATCTTCAAACATGCCACCCACAAACTTGCTCACACAAGCAAGCGACACAAGCTGAGGGTACTGCTCTGCAGAAGCTTCAGCCTACACAGTGCAGTGGAATTGTTTGTTTTTCTAACAAGACAGGAAATTCTGTTGGAATAACGTTAAACAAAAAGCTGATAAGTATGTGCCCCAACAGATCACTTGTGTGTATGATCTTTGTCCTAATGTCACACAAAAAGCACTTCACCGGCTCCAGTTGTGCTCTGATTAGCTTATGTTAGTGTTCAAGTGTCGCCCCCATGGAACCCACCGGATTGGGCCAAGTTGTAGTCTTAGTGTTAAAGGAAAAATAAGTGACAGGATGTGGGTTTCTTTTGATAAGATTCATGCCTCTATGTCACAAACAAAGCTACTCCAAGGTACGGTACAGGTCGCTGTGACAAAGATTATACTGTCACGGTCCAGTGTACTCACCTCTGATATCCTATTTACAGTACGCTGCTATTTATATTTTAGATCAATGTGTCTTGTGTCAGTGAGCTTGGAAGCAACTGTGCAACCTTTGAAGCCTCATCCTGAACAGTGAAAGGAAAGGGAACCAATCAGACTGCTTGGGTTCCTTCTGTGGGATTTTACAGTAAGGTGACCAGCAGGTATTGTTTCAACATAGAAGGACGTGAGGTAACGTTGCACAATGGCATGTGTGTATGAAAAGCTTGAACTGCTGTGTTTTCGGGGGGTTTTGACAGGTGGGTCACTGTGGATAATTCAGGAACTGAACAAAAAGCAGAACGTGTACAAGGAAGTTTAAGCAGGGATTAGCTTCCTGATAACAGTGTTAACTGTACTTTATTACTATTTACAGGCAGAAGAACCGAAGTGTGCACGTTCACACACATGCAGCCCTGCAACACAGGTGTACTTCATCTAGAAAGTAACTTTAGACTCAGGGACTGTTTAGGTGTCAGTTAATCATGCATGAGCCTGTGGAACTTTTGAAGCAACGCAAAAAGCCTATGTTGCAATAAAGGTAGTCCAAGTTATCATCAATAGGAGAATCCCTTCACAGGAGATTAGAGGCCTGGGGAGGAGGGATAATGTGTTGCTAAATGTAAATGGCTGATGCTGATTTCCTACATTTCCCACTGACTTTTGAAATCTTATTAAAGAAATGGTAAATGGACTGCTACTTATACAGCACTTTTTTTTCTAATCCATTTGAACACTCAAAGCGCTTTCTTGCTACAATGCTCATTCACTTATTCACACTTTTTCTATGCTTACGAGCTTTTAACCTGACATCCACATAATCATACTCCAGATGATGCATCAGGGGCAACTCAGGGTTCAGTATCTTGCCTGAGGATAGCTTGACATGTAATCACAGGCTAGAGGAGCTAGGCATTATTAGAGTACTATCCTACTACTACATACTGCCCCAAAGTAGCAATACAAAGAAAATGATTAATGTAACAATAAGTAATATTCATTTAACAATTTACAAGCAGCAAAAACAGCACGCCAATTACAATTTGGGAAGTTTTCCTGACGAAACTGGATGCCTTTAAATAATAAACGTCACTTGTGGCGAATTTCTATTTCAAAGCAACAATGCTGAAACCTAACACCTGTAATTCTGTGACCATTAACATTTGATGACAGATCGCCTGGCTGTTACACTTCTGCCAAAAAACAGATCACAAATGAAGGTATTACATCACTCAACAATAAGTCATTTCAAACCAAAGAGGGAATTTTTTTTAGCAGCTTAGGAACAATTCCATACCACCTTAATGACAAATATCTCTTTAATGAATGTAAATATTGGATTATCTATAACTAGAAAAACAATCAAGAATCAGCCAAGATTGACTGCTGAATGCTCTAAGCACAATGACTCAGTTACTATGTCACTCTCAATGCTATTTATGCAGCACATTTAACTACATGAAAATTCAATGTATTTTCCATAACAGATAAAAACATAAAAAACAACTACTATAATGAACTCAGGTGTTTACTCATGTGTCACTACCTAGCTGCAGTCATCCCCTGCAAGAGAATTAAGTGTGATCTGCAAGAATAATGTTGATAAAAAAAACAACAACAATGTGTTAATCTTGCCCAGGGCCACAGATGTCTAGATATAGCCCACACTTTTTCTGATGAAAACACTCCACAACTTCAGATGAATTCCTATCTTATATGATTTGCGTGGCTGAAACAAAAGCATAAACATTATTTTACCTCCTGCTTGCATTCCGAGGTGCTAGAACAACAACTTTGTGTTGTACAAAATGAAAAGCAAAGGTTAGTTATGTAAATTATGACTTCTTACAATTCATAAGATTGCACTGTTGTATTGTAAAAATAGATCTGAACTATTTTCTTTTATTTCTTCCTTTTAAAACGCATGCAAACACAGCTTCTGAGTAACACAATTGGTAGTCTTGAGTGGTCCAGGAGACTAAGCACAGACCTCCAAGGCTGTCTGTTGAACAGAGAAGTCTGAATGATGGATGCATTGAAATTGCCCGTCTTTCCTTCAGAGTCTCGCCCACAAAGGGTCTGTTTCCCATTCAGGACACAAGGTCATTAGATAATACACACGGGGATCGCAAGGCCACACAGTGGGGCGGGATCATTCAGCACAACAAGCCTCCGCAAAAACTTCTTGACGCCTTAACTCAAGTAGTCTCTGCAGGAAGTATATGCCCATCCAGAAACAAATATACTGATGTGAAAGCTCACATACACATTGAAATTTCACAGATGGTTACACATGCACAAGGATGGGCTGAATAGTTTGACAGTGGGAATCATGACATCATCATGTTCCCCTCCCACCTCGCTATTCAGTCACAGCAGAATTATTTATCCTTTGAAAGCGGGTTAAATGAATGCTTAGGAATGCCCTTTTCTTTCTTTCTGTTTTCTATTTTTCCTCTGTTGTAATCACAGGCATATGCATCCACACATGTTTGTAGATTTGTTTTAGGCACCTGGTTGGCAGAAACCCAATCAAGATTTTGTTATTCAGCGAAGCTGTGGGGGAAATGCCCTCAAATGAGGAACTGCTGGTTCAGTGAAGTGTCAGCATGTAGCAGTTACCATGGGACAAAAAGTTATTCTGAACATGGAAACTTTGAGAGGTTTGCCAAAATTAAGAAAGAGTGGAAACTGAGCAAGTTATGCTCTGGATGTGGAAAAGTGTTTCCACTCCATTCGTGAAGCTGTCAGATTTCAGCTTGTCATGGTTAACTCAAAGCGCTCTGAAACTCATTTCCTGAGTGGCGTTGTTAGTTCCAAATTGAAGCCAGGAAGAATGTAGGAAGAAAGTGGGCGGGGGGAAGAGGTTTGAGGCAGAGGGAGATGAAGCAGGGATGGACCAAGTCTGTCCTCTACTTCCACTTGGGCACATGCTCGAGCTGGGGTCTTGGATTTTTTTTTTCTTCGTCAAAGTGAGTGGATGTAAAGCAAGAGAGGGGTACATTTGCATGTATTTAATTTTAACTTTACTGAGTATAGCCTGCAACAACATGCTCATATCAGAGGATTACAAAACGCACAAGCACACACACAATGTGCATGAAATTTAAAAAAAAAAAAAAGAGGAAGGGGAGTACACAATAAGACTGACACTGTTTGTAAAAAAAAGGGTAGATCACCATAGTGACAGATCAGCCAAACCCTATGGCAAAAACATGAGTCAATGAGTCAAGTGTCAGATGCTCAGGTTACATGGGCATGATCTCAGTCCAGCATTCTTAGAACCTAATAAATGTATTTCTTTCTCTGTTCATTAGTCTGTTAAATAATCTGAAAACTAGATCTGACATTAAAAACAACTGATTAAATGAAACTTTCCTAAACTGTGAATTTAGGTTGAATATTGGTTCTTCATCTAGCTAAGATTTCTCCTAAAACTTTGTTAGTCATCTTCGCTATTGCTCTACATTAATAAGTCTCGTTGCTCATATGGAGTTACTCATGCATGCAGTGCTGCCTTTCAAATTAAGAGGCCTCTGCCTGAAAGACAGCCCATGTCATGGATCAGCACATCTGCAGAAAGACGATCCGGCAAAGCCTCACAATTCCTGGGAGAGAATAGCAAAGTCACGGAGATCCAGGTGCCGCGCACCGAGCCACACCAGCAGCCTGGCGTGCGTAATGAACGGCAATTAAAAGTGAGTGCATCCCTTTGGCAATAAACCACCCTGCGTGCACAGGACTTGCAAATACATAGCAGGCTGTGAGCTATCTCTGTGTTGGCCACCTCCATATCCGTCACTGGATTAGTTTAAATCTGCCCTCTTCTTACGCAAGAGGCTGTTTTCCATCTTACGTTCATGGAAAACAAGATGGAGAGCATGAAAGTTTGACTAAAGTTGCGAACTTTACTTGAATTTCTGACCGCGTTATAAAAAATATAAACGCTAACAGAACAGCAAAGTCGGAGCTCGGTCTGCTCTTATGAAAAAGGATAAACTCAGGTGTGGCTGGCAGATGCAGATTTGTGTAAAAGCAATATGTGTTACCAGCTCGTGGAAGAACGGGGGTTGAGGATGTCCTCTTTGGCCGTGAACAGCGACAGGCTGTAGGTATCAAGGTTGACCGTTCGCTTGCTCATTGTGGCAAAAGTTTCCAGACCACTCCCGCAGCTTCTCTGTTCACGGGTCCCGATGCGTCTCGGGGTGGGGATTAGAGTATTTTCTGGAGAACAGTCGCAGCAGAAAACTGGGGTTCGGCCGAGACAAAACTGCAGCAAATGTGTCCACGTTCATTCAATGTGGCCCTTTTAGGTCCAAAAGGAGCGATCCGTGCAGCCGCTGCGTACTCACAGCGTGGAGGAGACTGGGACTGCACACGGTCTTTGTGCAGCTGGTTAAGAATACGTTTTTATGGGGAGCGCCCCACCTCCTGTTAAGAGAGTGGAAAGCCTAATGACTTCACTAGCTGGTCACTTGGAAGAAAAAAAAGTGTGCAGCATAGGAACACGGCCACTGAGCTGCACTGTTCGCGAAACAAAGAGACGTTTTCATTTCCCAAGTTAATAACTGGGCAACTTGACGAAATTTATTACTTAACTGATGGACCACAACTTGAGGCAATTCAATAAATATAATTATTTTGTTCTAATTGTCTTTTCTCCCTCACTATAATGTTTTTGATAGCAAAAATGGGAACAAAAACGAAACACAATGGGAATTTCTGATGTTTAGAGGGGCTATGGGAGAGTGCAGCAGCCTTGGATCTGTCACTCTCTCTTTGTCTCTGATTCTTGTGAATCGGACACCTCTGGTCCTTGGCAAACTCCGCAGAAGCATTTTACAGTGAAGGCAATCTCTCAATAAGCCAAAGAAGGAACAATTTCATGGGAGCCAAGTGTGAAGCAGGCTGTGGATTACACACACACAAAAAAGCAGAGGAGACTGCTTAAGTATTTAGCTGCTGGGGGCCTGTTCAGCTGCAGCTCAAGCAGGGACGCACACACTCACATACGCACATAAACTGTCCACGAGCTCGTAAATACACACACTGCCATGCATTCATGCACAGGCTCCCACATGCACACTTACACAAGCTGTGAACTCTAAGGCACTCCCTCTTAACATGCAAACACACAAATGGATGTGCACGCACACACATTCACACAGTGGTATTTGCCTTTGGGTCAGTGGTACAGGAGTTTAAGATCTTGGATTATGGGAATGTTCCTGAGCTCTTTAATTTACTTAGCAGTCATTCTTAAGTAATCCAGGACAGATGCAGAGGATAAAAGTCACAGGTTTTTATGTTCTGATGTGTCAGGCTCAGGTTAGGTATGACCACATAAATTTCAACTTTGTGTCATGTTTCCCCCCCTAACATTTAATATGCTTTGCAGTGTTATTCACTGCTAAGGTTAGACCTGGAATGGCTGAGTAATCCTTTTGAGAATACTGACACAGTCAGTGCTATCACTGATGAAAAAACTTCCCTGTAAGGCAAAATGTTTCCATTTTCATCTCTTGGGGTATAAACTTTGCTTTACAGTCAGAGAAGCAGTTAATAGGTCTATAACATTAAGCATATAGATGAGAGACAACTGCACACGTGTTTGATAGAGAATAGCTTTGTGATGTTGCCATCATTTGAATAAACGCTGAAGTACTGATACACAATAGATATGATACTTTTTAACTGTGAAATGTCACTCTGTCACTTTTTTTGAAATGATCTCCCTACAAACCCTGCGTCTGGTAAGCCCACAGCAAGCAGCACACTCAAACTCAGCTTTTTTGGCTAGAATTTGCATGACACAAGGACAGGGGCCGTGACATCGCTATACCACTATTATTGTTACAACTTCCTGCTATTAGAGGCTCTCCTGCCCGTCCAGCCTTTCAACTCTTCAGTGTGGATGTGAACTGCAATGCTGTTATGCTCCAGTTCAGAAAACCTTGGCATTTCCTCTGCTTGGGTGCGGAGGCAGCTGTTGTTGGAGATGATTCTATGTCCAGTGGGGATTTGCATGTGTGTGTGTGTGTGTGTGCATAACAGCTAATGGGGATTTTCTCTTCTTTTACTGAAACTTCTTATCCAGTTGTGACAGACCTTTTGTTCAGTTTCCTGCTTTCCTGACAAAGTTTAAACCCACTGGTTTCCTTAAACTAATAGTTTAAGTGTGAGTGACAAAGTGCTGAGTGGCCCAGTCAGAAAAACATCCTCTATGAGTTTCTTACATTAGTCTTTAATTCAGAATCCACTCATAGATGTGTCTCTTTCTTTTGTGAAATCAGTGACTCTTCCACTAGCTTATAATTGCATAACACAGAAAGCAAAACAAATTTCTGCCACGAAAAAGCAGAGTTTACTACACGTAGTCATGGATAGCTTCAAATCTCTCCTGGAGTGCATCAATGCTTGCGTGGCAGGTTTATGCGTCCTTCGACCCGATGGACGGTGTGAAAAGGTCAGAGATGCATTTGGAGTTAAGGGGTCACAGCTTGAGCTTTTTTCCACCCGTTTTTTCTACACTTCAGGAGTAACATGTTTCGCATTAGCGGTGACGGAAGACTTTTAGAGGTAAGGACCTGCATGCCCACTCATGTGCGATAGCGTGCTGCCAGATTATTAGTGTCTGTACACTTGCAATGATTTTAAATCGTCTGTTCATGTCATAAATACAGCCTTGTGTTGTAAATTTACTTTTATACAATAAGAGCTGCAGGCATGTCTCCAACCTTTTAACTTCCCTATTGCACTATATTTCATACAAGTCAGACCTTGCTGAATATGATCCTATTTTCTATGCAAATCATTAAGTGTATTAAGCTTGTCCATGCAAAGTTGTTTAAGAAGTTCGTCTTCTTCTCTGACAAATGCTTCACATCTTCAAAGGATGTCTGATAAGTGTTCATCAGGTACTCGAATGTGCTTGAATTACTGCATTAATAGGTTATCATGTATTCTTATGCTTATTCCAATTCTACTTATTATTTTATTATTACAGCGGATCCACGACAATTTAGAATCTCTGTCTCACCTCTTCTTGCAATAGCAATGATCATTTCAGTATTTCGTTTCAGTTTTGCTCATTTTTGAGGTGAACATAGGTGAGGCTCACGAATTGCAGTGATGAGTGGAACTGAGTAAAAGTTACACAGGTCATACTAAGTGATATGTCAGTGAGGCACATGCATATATCTAAAAGCTGAACTCCAACATGGTGTAACATGAAAAGATAAGTGAGGTTGATTCAGGTGCCTGGCGAGTTTTACGAGCTAAGTAAATGACTGAGCCAGGTAGAAGTTGGAAACAAAAGAAAAGATGGAGTGTTTTCAGCAAATGCACTTGTTGTTTGTCTGAGAAGAAGCGAGAATAGTAGACCCAGAGCTCGGCACGTGTTCTGTGAATCTGGATGTCTTCTCTTTGGGCTTCAAGCTGAGGTCACTACTCAACTATGCGCCTTCACAACAACCTTGAGATATCTTTCCCCTGGGCTTCAGTGTGAACACAAATGTGTGCATGAATCTAAATGTCCATGCACGTGTTTTGTTCAGTTCTAAATCACATTGTCACTTTTGCAAAGGCTTAAAACAAGCGATTTTCCATATTGACCTGCTATTTTCTCTTTACTTTGTCTCATTAGGAATAAGATTCAGACTTCTCGTCAGTTCAACATTACCTTACCTAACTGAAATACAGCACTGTGCAAAAATCATGTACCACAGCTTATTTCTTTTAATTTTGCAATGCAGCAATTTAATAAAACATGTCTATGCATACATGAAAATATGGTATATATGAAGAAAAACAGAATTGATACAATTCTAACAAACTTGAAAGTCAATGTTTGATATGACCACTTTTATTTTTCACTTGAACTCTGAGCTCTCGTGTAGTTTCTTTGAGACGTGTTTGGGAATAGTTCTCCAGGCTGATGTTAATGAAGAATGGCTTCCTCAAAAATCCCCAAGAATGGCTTCTTGACATACGTCCTTCCAGCAAGACCATTTCACTGACCATACTTCAGTGAACAGCAGATGATTGAACTGAAGGGTTAGATGCAACTGTCTACTGTGGAAACTGTTCATCTGCTGTACATATATATATTTATTAGGGCTGCTACTTCTTCTGTTGTCCTCATTTACCAAGATAGCCCAAATTTCTGGATAATAGGTCTTTGTGAATCACCCTGTTAGTGCAAAAATGCGATTTTATTTCTCTGAAGCTGAGGTGTCTTTGTGTCAAGTTGCTACTAACAAAATGCCCAAAGATACAATTTCACAGTGGTTGTTTGCTAAGTTGTCTGCTATCCGTGGACACAGAACTGGTTCATCCCTTGAGTCAGGTGTCTTTTCTCTCTTTGGATGAATCATAGATCATCAAAACAAACATTTTGGGACCAAAATCTAAAGAATCAACAGTGGCTTATGACTTTTGGACAGTACTGTATGTAAAGCCTAAACAAATGACAGGGCTTTGCAGGACTATATAGAGACCATACATTTGTGTTTAAAATTGATTTCCATAACTGCTTGCCGAAATAAAATAGCTCTTAAGTTCATCGACAGTGTGAGAATGATATAGGTTTCATGAAATTTGCTTTGAGAGGCCCTGATTTGAAGATGTGTTTAGGAATTTGGGAGGGGGTGGGAGTTTTGTCTGAGAAGCAGACCTTGGGGAGAACTAGACAAACATCATATAAATGAAACATACTCTGAGGAGGGCAAAATAAGGAATGTGCCATCACTCAATCATTGTAAGTAAATTAAGTACATTTGGTAGTAAAGGTTTTCTGCATTAAAAAAAATAAAATCGTAATATAATGTAAGTGAGATAATAATGTAAGTGTGTCATTGAATATTTAAAAGCTTAAAAGCCCCAACACCCACATTTGATTCACAATATAACATAAAAACATATCAAATGTTTCCACTGATGCATTTGACTTTTTCGTGAAACATATTAGCAGCAACATGTCTCAAAGAAGTTGACAAGGGGTCAACAAAAGACTGAAAAAGTGAAGTAACTTGTCTGCAAACTTTAGACACAGTTTGCATATGCATATGATCAGTTTATAAAAGTGGATTTTAACCTTTGGTCCACTAGCAGTTGAGATGAAGACCCAAGTCAATCAGTTTGTGCTCTTCTCCGCTGAACAACAAGGCATTGTGCTTTAAATACATCTCATCTTATCTGCTGCAAGAGAAGCCAAGGAAATGAGAGCCAGATGTGGTGATGTCAGCACACGTCTGTGACTCTAAAGTAGTGCTCAGTGATGCTGTGGTGCAAAAGCAGGGGCAAAGTTTGTGGGAAATATGAACACAGCCCACAACTGACACGGCATTAAAGGTCTGTAATCAGTGTTCAGATTGATGCTGGTGACCGTGGAGGTTGAGGTTGCTGCTACAAAAAGCTCATAAGTTCCTTCGTTTTATAAGAAGATGAAAGGAGAACTGATGCACGTCATTGGCTGTTAAAATTTGTTGGTAGACAGCTTGACTGGTGAGTTTTAAAAGGCTGTGATTGTGACTTGCACGCACTCACGCAGGCACAGATCAGGAGTGCAAATGGACGTGGAAATTTCGCTCCCTGCAATCACCGCGTCGTCTTGTCACGAAAGTTAAAGATCATCAGCCAAATCGCTAAACGCGTTTCTGTGGCAGCCTCGAGTTTCTGTGGCTTACTGTGATCCCTAACCAGACGTTATTAAAAACCTCAGCTCGCATCATCTTGATCTTGATGATGCTTGTTCAGGGGTTCGCTTAATGACAACTGCTGATTCAGTCTTTCTTTCATAGAACACTTTAAAGACACAAAAAAACTTAAGATAATGATTGGATGTTGGACAGAATTTCAGGTATTTATTGGACTAAATTTAGCCGTGACATCATGAAGGTCTTGCTTCAGAAAGAGCTGGGATCAGCCGACACATGGAAGATTGTGCCAGAAACTCCAGACAGCAGCCACATCTTTTTTTCTTGATTGTAAAGTTTACGGCTCATTCGAGACACAAAACAATTTTATTGCTTTTCGGTTGACTTCTTTTTAACACATACCTATTTCTTTTCGAGGTATTGTGTCTTCTTCTAATAAACCTGTGCATTTATTTCTTTCCACTAGGTGGCACATGTGCACCAAACTGACGTTCAAACAAAGCCAAAGATAATATAGAAAAGGTGAGAGAACGGCTTAAGGTTTGTTTTGTTTTGCTTTTTCAAATTTAATAATGCAAAATTCCTAGAATTTACTCTAGTGGTCATTTATCTATATCATAGCGCATTGGTTTTAAAATACAGGCAGGAAAGGTCTGAACACTTGGAAACAGAATACTGGAACTCTGCTTCCTCAAAATAAAGCTTTACAGTGGGAACATCACATCACAGAAAAGCGGATAACCGTGTTACTCCAGCCCCAGCACTATTTATGTATTTAATAATGCACTGGGCATCAGATTAGTTAATACTATGAGCACCATGACGTATTCCTCCTTGAAACAGATGATTGTAAAAATTTAAAAGAAATGGCCATCAGCTTGTTTTCAAATGATGTTTTTTTTTTTATCACTCATTCTCATTTGAGGACAACTCTCACCGTTTAAATAAAGGCTTCAGTTATAGTGGTACCAGCCAGCTTATTTTTACTTTGTTGGTTCGGAGCTGAACCTCCATTTGCGGCATAGATTCAAAAAGTGTTGGAAACACGCAAACGGTTTGTGTGCAGCTTGTCGCGCTGTGTGTCTGCTAGCTGAAGGTCCAGCTGCTGTCCTGAATGTCATAGCAGAAACTGAAACTCACACCAGGCAACATTTTTATAAACTGCTATGAGCAGGTGCAAACTGTGGCAGCTCTTAGCTGAAAGGATTGACACTGGGTGTGGGCTTCTGCTGCCATAGCCCATCATATGTTTTGTGTTCAGAGATGCTCTCCTGTGTAACTTGGTTATAATTAGTGGTAATTTCAAAAATTACACTTTCCTTCCTATCAGTTCAAAGCAGCCTGTCCATTGTCCTCTGACTTCTGACATAAAGAGTTATGGGTGACAAATTAGTTTTTACCTAGAGAACTGCCACTGACTGGATATTTTCTCTTTCCGGGACAATTCTCTGAAGATATGGTTTTTGGGAAAATCCCAATACACTATCTTTCTGTCAGTTTTGTTATTACAGACTCTTAATAGAAAAGAAATCCTCTTTATGTTGGAAATCCACTGAGGAGCTTTATCATGAGAACAAACAAACTAAAAAAAGAAAGACCCACAATGACGTCCATTCCAGGAAACAGCAAAAGATTAATAGTTTTAATAAAATTCATGTCAAACATTAAAATACTGAAATGGCAAAAAAGAAAAAAACCCTTTTCTCTACATTTCTTTTTGAATTTATTTTTTATACAAATCACAGTGGTTCAAAAATATTACAAAATTTTCATTTCAAAACATTTTTTGCAAAAGCAGCAAAACATTCTGATTGTTGTAAAAAAAATTTGAAAGCCCTTAATAGTTTGTGAGTGTGGTGTGCTCTTTCTTTTGCCTTTTATTGTAATAAACACAATAACGTACGCAGTACATGTTATTAAGTCGTTTGAGTCGATGGAAACAAAAGTGCATAACAATACTATACAGTATATATGATCCACAAGTTACAGTATAGACCAGGGGGTTAATCACACCATGTCTCTCTATATGAACACCTCTCTTTTCTTATACATGAATCTAATGAAGAGATACAGTGTGATGAGTAGTTAGAAGATGACAGGTTATGTCCAGCTGGGACGTGTATTAAATTTACAACACTTTATTGTACTTTGGAGAGTACCTACCTTCATTAAAGCATAATGCAGAATAATACAGATGTCACAGCTAACAACTGCCTTCAATCCAATCAATCATTCACAGATGCAGTTCCCCAAATAAAAGGATACTGAAATAGTGGAAGCAATAGAGTGCACTACAGAATTTGTCTTAAAGATAAAGATTAAGTAGAGAAATGGAAAATTAAATGATATTTTGATTTGGATCAATAAAAACTGGTGTGTATATATATATGGACAGCATACTCATCAGACACATAATAGTCGGCTACATAATAAAATGTGCAGGCACCTGAAAAGGAAACGTTACTCTAAATTGCTGGTTTGCTGGGTTTCTTGGTTTATTTATGTCATCCGCTGTGTAGCTTTTGATGACGTCACTTAGAGAACTTGAAAAGCTCTGTATGTAATCACTGGAAGAATTGACTCCAATAGACTGTAACTACTTTTTGCCTGAATAATAACATTAAAGAAACATAGGTCACTCCACATAAGCTCTAAGATGCTGTATATCAACCTACATTTATTTCTGCGTTCACATGTGTGTTACTTCTTGGCTTAACTGACTTTAATTTGTGCCCGGGAGGCTGTAAGTGCTGTGCCGTCAGCCTGAACAGAGCTAAAAGAGTGAAAATTCACTAAAGGCACAGGAGGAGAGAGACACCAGACACCAAAAACAACAACAACAACAACAACAACAACAACAACAAAACCCCAATCCCCCCCAAAAAGTGTTCTCTCCATCACCAGGTGTTACATTAAAATAGGGAGCTCAGGTCTACAAGGAGGGAAGAACTGCTCCATCTCAAATAGCAGAGGAAAATGTGACAGTAAATACACTGTGATCAAGATAGATAGAGAGATCACGACAATACAAAGGAACTCTACCGCCAGTGTGACAACACATAACTTTTGCCTGTAGGAGTCAGTGTTGGGCAAATGTTGAGCTAAATAAAATGAACAAAGCTTAGAGTTTTGGCTCTCCATCACTCCCTCTCTCAACTGCCTCTGGCCTGATGCTCCCTTTCTCGATGCCCTGTCACCCCAAATTAGCTTTCAAATATAATTACTGTTATCAATATTAGTGTTTTTTATGATTTCTATTTTATACATTTCCCACAACCCTGTCAACCTTCAGCGTTGTGATCCCCAAACAGAGTGACAACAACAAAAATTAAGAAACTGCTGTATATGTAACATATATCTAACTGCTGAAACATGCATCATGCCTTATACAATTCCTCTGTCATTACATGCAAACTAAATCCAAACATTACTCTTGGCTTTCAGCCGTTTAGCATCATATTCTTACACTGGATTATAAATCCTTGATTTCAACTGCTCTCTTTCTTTTTTTCAAGATTAAAGAAAAAAAAAATGACAGAAACAAGCTTCATTAAGTTTAGTAACTACAGTAACAGCACACATGGAGAGCTGTAACACTGCACCACAGGAACAGATCCTCTGCATTATTTTATCACGCTAACCTGTGTAGTGTATCATTTAGAGCTGGATACTACCTTCAGCTGTGCAGAGCTAATTTAGACAAAAGGGCATGTGCATAAAGCCACATAGCGAGGAAAAGAGCTACTGTGGAGTTCAATGCGTACAAGACCTTAAAGAAGCTGAAGAAGTTGTGTCGTCCATCTCGTCACTGAGATGTGGAGGATTTGAAAGACTTGAGTGGAAAAGTCATGCTACAATCTTCAGGTTTACAAACAATCTTACACAAGGATCAATCCATGCTAAGTGCAGAAAAAAGAGGTATAGTATAGACACACGAAAAAGTGCATTCCAACTCAAATGTCATTGTAATGACAAGGGTAGGCCAGAAATTAACTTCACTCCAAAAGTGGTTGCACCCTCCCAGCGCACAGGCCAGCCAGCGCTAATTAATAAAAAGCTTTGCTTTCTCAAAAACAGTGGTTTGGAAGTTATAATGCAATTGGTGTTGTTGCTACCACTCAGTCATCTGGTCAGTGGAAAAAAACGTAACCATGACGTGAGTCCCGATTCAGAGAAAACACCTTACTCTAAGGCCAGCATATTCTACTATACTAAAAAAACATTTAAAAGGCCATTTGTCTGCATGAAGTAAACAGAAGGCCAAAGGATTTTGCACAGGCAATCGTCTTAAAAATCCTTCAATAAGAATAATAGCTGAAGATGCATGAAGGATCACCACAGAAAATTTTACAGTTATGATCATGGCCATTGTCTACAGTGTCCTTCATGTCGCTGACTGCAGAACCAGTCTGCAGCTTTAAACTAAGAAGCTGCTAAAATCCCACTTTAGTTTCCAGTTTTGTCCATCTATAAGGCACCTGGACCAAGATAGGCTTAATGGGGACATACTAACCATTAACACCATTAAGACAAAAAGATTCTATGAGAAACTTAAAAGTAAGTTAATCAAAAACAGTCTTTCCTCTTCTTCAGGTCTCTTTTCTAAGTTCTCAAAGCCATGCATTGGGATATTTTTAACTATCTATGAATTTATTCAGGATATGTGTAATCCTGACTGAAATATGCTCACTTTCACTCTTTCTGGAGATGAAACAGCTCAGTTTGCACTTGAGTCTCATGAGGCCCTACTCAACTTCTACTTCAGGAGCTGACAATGACTTTGCACGGTAGAACAGACCAGATGTCTCACACAATCTATCTATCTAGTGCCTGGGTAAAGCTGAGGGGCGCAAACCCACAAATAGAACAACGTGCTAATAGAAATTCATCAACACATCTTTTTTCTTTTTTTTCCCTCCACAATCAGTACGAAAGCCTGACAAAATTAGCACCCTCAACAGGAAAATCAGATTTGCTCTCATATGCAGCAATATACTGAAAAGTTTCTTGAAACAACGATCACGCCTCCGAATTCAATATTGATTAACGAAGCAACGTAGATCACGTTGTTTTTGAATCAGAAAGCAGCAAAAAAAAAAAGGTTTGTAACTGCTGTGGGTTAAATCAGACAAACCACACAATCTAAATATCAATGACCTATTATGACCTCTTACAGACTGTTAGTAAAGGAAGAAGAAACAATAAGGGTTAAAATGCTCCTATGTCAAAATTTAAAACCCCTCCTTAAATTTCTCCATTCTCTTTGCAGGTAAACACAAAAAAATACACAGATTCTTGAGTGTGTTCTTCCGAACACTGTCTTACTGTGTCTTCAGCACCATTTTCAAATTGAGCAACAGAAACGAAGGCAATGTTCAGAAGTGACGGTTTTTCTCCTGACACCACAGATTAGAAACACCACCCATCCAAAGGATTCAAATATTTTTCTGCCTTCTTCTTCTCCTACAATCACTTTCACTTCTCTCTTACATCCCTTCTTCCTGAAAAATAAAAATAAAAAAGAAAGAAAGGCAGGAAGGAGGCAGAAATAAATTGAAGAAGAAGAATCACAGCTTTGGTATTAATAAATCTGGTGATATATATAGTTGTTGTTTTGTTATAAATGCACTAATAACACTGCAGGTGCTGAAGTTTTTTTTTTTTTTAACACTGCAAGGATTGAAGTTATACTGGCAATCTCATCAAATGAAAGTATAGTGCAGAAGACACAGGCCTAAAATCCATTAGTGTGAAAGATAGTGTCAGGGCCCTGAGCAGTGCTGCCCCTAGTGGCGTAGGGGTATAAAGGCAGGCTGGCTGAGGTGCTTCAGTGTAACATAGTGGTCGTGGACGTTACAAGCGCAGTTGTTTAATACTGAATCCATCATTCCTCCATGGCGGAGGTATCAAGTAAGGCTGGCCCTCTTTGCCCCTATCATTGCTGTGGTCATTCGAGGGTTTCGAGCTTTTTGTTTAGTTTTTGTTGTTTTTTTGTGGCTTGGTGTGCGCAGCAAAGGATTGGGAAGTGCACGGGTGGGTGATAAACACCAAGAACCACCACTTCGGGATCACCGAAGGCTATGATCAATCCTCTTGACAGGAGCATTTTAACGTACTAATTGTTTTAGAGTTCCCCCTTGCCAGCAAACCTCGGCTCTAGATTTACAATCACATCTCGCGTGGTTGTGACGGCAATCATCAGCTTCCTGGAAGTAGTATGCGCCATTTCACCTGATAAAAGTTTCCTAGAAGGCGCCAAACATAAAAAAAAAACAACAAAAAAAACAATGTTGGAATAATAATTACATTGTCAGTGTCAATTCCTGGGAATACAGTGCTGGTTTTTTTAAGGGGGTGGAAAATGGGCATAGGTCTGTGTGTGCATGCTAACAGTCTGTATAGAAGTGAAGGCAGAGGTAAGCTCCCCCAAGAGAAGCCGCAGTGGTCAATGTGTAATAGTCATTAAGGTCAATGTGAAGGATGGAGACTGAGAGAAATAGAGAGCCCTTGCTCCCAGTCCAATCACTCACGCGGCTTAGACACTGTGAGTGCTGGTGGAGGGACCGAGCTCTTCTGGAGGGACAAAAGGGGCTGCACTGCAACCTCAGGCCATTATCAAACAGGGCGTTTGGGAAGCACTCAACTTGGAAGCATCACTCGATCACAATATACCGCACACATACAATCACACCTCCATGCACATACCCATGAGTTGAATCCACACGTGTCACACAGGATAGCAAAATGCATTTGTGTGGTCACCCACACTTATAAAGAGGCACATACATTCCCCCAAACATGCTGACATCCAGGCATATTAGCTCTGAGGGTCATTTATCCACTAATAGAGGGGTTCGTGGTAATTCTCCTCTATATGTGTGGAGGTGGATGGGGAGGTGCAACTTTCCAGGTTGGGGCGCTTTAAGAGACATGTGGAGAGGAGGATGGATGCCTCCAGAAACACCAGCCCCTTTTGGTGTGTTGCTTGCGCAAGATCTCTTCTTCACGTTCACGTTCTTTCTGGGAGCGCAGGTAGCGATCCTCTTCCTTCAGGAACCACACGGGTGGCCAGCGCTGCTTCTCAAAGTGCCTCTGGTTTTCTGCAGAGAGCAGAGCAAAAAAAAAAAAAAAAAAGGCATGAAAAGAAAAAGTCACTGCAGAAAAAAAGCAACATGAAAACTCTCTGTGTCATTTCAAGATGTGCACTGATGGAATTAAAGAGTGGTCGAGATCACCTTTTCTGAATAAATGGACATTGTTTCATTTAATTGGTTTCATTTATTCAGTACGGAAATAACACAAAACTTTGGTTTGGCATTCAAATCCTTTTAAAAAGAAATTATTTTAATTGTGATATAACTGACTGAAAACGTTTTCTTCGTCAAAAAAAAAAAAAACAGTAGGTATGCAGCCTCAGCACTTATCCAGACAAAAAAATATTTCAGCCCTCCCACTCCAACCAAATGTTTGTGATGATCAAGTCACACTGTGTTGCAGTCCATTAGCAGTGTGTTTAACCCAGAAAATGTACATTCTTGTAGCACTGCAAAGCAAAATAAGGTCCCTACTTTTTTTCACTGAGAGAAAAGCTACGTGTCTAAAAGGGATTTGAGGGAGGCAGTTTATTCTTTACCTGGAGATATGGCCTTCATATCTTTGGGAAACTTGCGGCAGATGCTGTTATAATTAGTACAGATGTGATGGAGACACCAAGCTGATAGCTGCTTTGCGTTGTGGAACTGCAAAAAGAGAAGCAGAGAAGAAATGAGGAGTTACAGAGCTGAAAAAAATAGCATCACTATAAAAATATGGATTCCCCCTTTAGCGAAAATGAAAGTAATTCAGCATCATTAATGAATTATAAATAATTTGTTATTTAAAGGACAGACCTGTGCAAGTTCAAGGTAAGCCAACACCTGCCCATCAATGTCAATTCCTTTCACTGCCAGTCGGAGAAGCTCATCCACAGCGTGCTGCTCTGAAAATGCATACAAATGGAAACAATCATGTCAGTATTTCCCATTTGCATGCAGCACTTGCACATGGATATCTTTTCTCCCAGTCCTAAATTCTTAGTCTTTAAATCTGCTCTAGATGCAAACAGAAGGCTATACGTAAAAATGTTACAGAGTCACTGATAAAAGGAGCAAAGTGCAAGTGATAAAACACTATCAAACGCACGTTCTGTCACATGAAGTGAGAACATGATATTTAAATGAGAGGACGTTCCTTCCTGTGCTCTCAATATGACAGAAAGGATCCCTACCGGTGAGGGCGACGAGACGTGGCAAACAGAGACGGTTGGCCAGAACGATTAGTTCCATGGGCTCCAGACCAGGACAAGGCGTCAGGAGGCCACAGTACAGGAACTCCAGCACCCCTCGCATACAGGCTGTACTGGTGTTAGGGATGGAGACCTGGAAATTTATCATATAAAGGGTAAACAGATCAAAAACAAGGCATGAGATATAAAAAATGCATTGCAGACATTCATTTTCATTAGATATATCCCAGCGGTCCCCAACCCCGGTACCGGTCCGTGAGTCGTTTGGTACCGGGCCGCGAGAGCTGAGGCTCAGGTGTGAAATGTATAGTTTTCAGGGTTTTTATTGGTTTTCAGCGTTATTTTGTTATCGTTTTTATCGTTAATTCGGTTTTCCTGGGTCTTTTCACGTGTGTTATGAATAAATCTTATTTTTTTCGGTACCGGTACTAGTTTTATTTTGTTGTATTTATCCGCGACACCTTAAAGGCCAGTCCGTGAAAATATTGTCGGGCATAAACCGGTGCAAAAAAGGTTGGGGACCGCTGATATATCCTCACATGAGTAGTCCTTATGTCAAAAAACACTGCATATTTGTATGTGTCTTCTGAACTTACAATTTTTGTGTTACGACAAAAAAACATGTTGGCAAATTCTGACATGTGGATTGTAATGTTTAGTAAAGGGTAAGGTTTCAGTAATACCAATGAAAGCAGCGCTGTAGGTATCTGGAGGTAAAGGGCAGAGGACATACTGTTCGCATTCCCTTTGATCTTGGCTCACATGAGGGCTCTATCTGGCTCGTGATGTAAGCAATAGGGCTAAATCCAGATAAACCCCACATACATACAACCGTGCAATGTGGTGCACAGGGAAAACACAAACCTAGCCTCAATGTGCAGACTAAGACACTGACACAGATGAGACAGACTGTGGCAGCGTTCGTCAAAGAGATATACTATGTAGTTCATCTCATTTAGCCACACTCTGTTCTAATGATAAAATAATCTATGACATTTTATCTACTAACTGTTATCAACAAGTTAAGCTAATAATGAGAAAAAATAGCACTCCAGATTCTCACACTTAAAAAGCAGCCTAAAAAACAAGATGCTTTAGGCTAATGTTTATAGTTGGGATATGGAGTCTTTTTCTTAAGCTAATTCTTAAGTAAAATGTTCAGCCATATTGACACTGACGCTGCCATAACATCACTTAGACCTGACCATGCTCCTCCTCCACCACTTTTCGGTGGTAAACAAACACATAAAAGCAAAACATCTTAATTACTGCAAGGCTATAACCAGATCCACAAACTAGATGACCGTCTAAGCCTGGGAAGGACAGGAGGAAGGATTATGAGAGTGATAACCTGACCTCTTCAGGAGCACTCTGCCTCAGTGTACCCACTGAGGCACTCACCACCCTTCACTCCTATAGCCAATTAGGAGAATGTCAGCTTAGTGTGACCTGTCGTTATGATAAAAAAAGACACAACGTAGAGCTATGGGTGGCCTCCCAGCTGGATCAGGAAGAATTAATAGATGGACAAAGTCACAGGTTCCGAAAATGTATGAGTACGATCTGTCGGCTCTACTCTTGCCATCATAACTGTTCATTTGTAAGTTTAGTGAAATTTGCAATTACTTGCAAAGCTGCAATGACTAAAAATAAAAGTGCAAATGACACATTCAGGCATAATTTCAACCCTACTCTTCCTGTTATATACAAAAAGGTAGTCAGGAAAAAACAGCGTGCAGCATCACCATAAATGTGACAGAAAAGGGTTAAAAGGGAGAAATTTTTTTCTCACAGTTAAAAAAAAGGAGTATGACAGAGCTGCAGAGGCTCTCACACTTGATAGACTAGTCTTTTCTCAACATGTAATACTCCACCAGGATACACACTCCCAGGGTGAACACAAAACCACAGACACACACCTAGTAAGTAATCCATGGGTGTACCATGACACAATCAGCGGTCTATCCACAGACACAGCAAACCACAAGAGGTGTCTTTTGACTTGTGCCTTTTGAACAGTACACAATAGAGAAAATTACACCCAGATCACCTTTGAATTCACAAAGAAAAGAAAATCCTTAATGTATGAAATCATTGTACCAATGTTATACTAAAACCAATGCCACAAAAAGTGATGGGGATTTTAAGCACATTTTTTTGTGAGACTCAACTTAATGCTGCTCTGCACAAGTCAAGAATAGCTGTGCAATCGCAGTGCAGCATGAACACCGAAATGTGTGAGCACAAAAATACAGAGAGGGAAGTGTGCCATGGGCATAAAAATAGAGAAACACATCTCTAATCACATGATGCTCTCCCACTTAGAGTTAGGGATTATTAATTTATATATATTTCACAAATATATAAAATACTTACTTCAAACTAATGTGATGGTAACATGATAAGGATGTTTATTAGCAATGTATTGCCTGTATAAAATGTATCTAGTAGATGCTAATAAATGTACATTGTGCATTACCTAAGTTTGAAATCAAAAGTAGCTTTTGGATAACGATAATGTATTATCACCAGATTAATCAGATTCTTTCTTGTCACATTCAGATTTTTAAATTCATTTTTATAAAAATATCACATCATGTTAATACGTATGTCAAATGTGCTCAATGTTCAGGACGATGTGACTAAAGCTAGATCATCTGCTGTTTCAGGGTTGAGCAGTTGTATTGTGTCATGCTCTTAAAGTTCTGCTTCTATTTAAAGACCAGTGTTTGGGGTTTTTAATAGTGTGGTTTAGCGTTCACTTCATATGCGCAGCTCACAGGAAGTAAGACACATTAGAACATGGTAACTTATGGTCTTGTAGCAAATTTGAAAGAAGCAACTTTAAAAGTCAGCAAGCAAAGCAAGAAGTGCACCATCCTGGTGAGATAAACAACAGCTTACAAATTAGGAGTAAAAAAACAACAACATGTATTTAAGATAAAGCAAATCAGCAAGCAAATAAAATAAAATAAAACAAAACAAAACAGCTGTTCATAAACAAAATTGCTGACAGCATCATTGTCCGGTCAGGCTTTGAATCTTTGTGTCCAGACCACCTGTCCTCTACGTGCTGCCAGCCTCATGCCATTAACATGAACTGTTTAGTGTAACCATAGACACCAGCAGCCCACCACCAGCAGCAAACACTGCGTCCCCTCACTGATCCCGATGTCCTGTTTTCACTAGTGAAAACAATAGCTGCAATGGTTGTTTTTGCACACAGACTCATGTGGTGTGTTCCAGAAAGAAATCCCATCCATCTGCATGTGCAAACAACAAAAAAAGCAATGCTTTTCTTGACCACAGCTTTATCTTTACAATTGCTTCAGTTCCAGAAAACTTCCAGAACTTCCAGGGGATTGGGTAACCTAAACCTGCTGACCTTGAGAGTAACCATACCCAGTGGGATCTGGTTCAGCAACACTGTCCGAGGAGTATCAACTCAATGACAGCCTTTAACTTCCTCTCTGGTTATGTCAGACACATCCTGCACCCAGTAACCTCCTGAAGCTAAACCTCGGGTGATTGCAGCATAAGAAGTCTGACTAAATTTTACTACCCAGAAAAATTTTATGAGAATTTCCCTGGGGCTCACATAACCAGAGAGGAAGTTAAAGGCTGTCATTGAGTTGATAGAAGATGAGAAGAGTTAGTGCAAAATGTGAGCCTTCAACCTATTGACACAACATGATACGCTGTGGTTCGCGTCAAACCACAAAAAACAGGAAGTCAGACTCAAAAAGTTCACGTCTGTGTCTTTGTATGACTGCATATTTGTTTTTATGTATACAGGCTATAGACATAAATAGCCAGCTCTAATATAATCAGTGCAAATCATTACATTTTATGGCAAATAATAATGCTTGTATATGAGTTGGGATAAGCCAAGCAGTACTCATGTGCAGGAAATTTGTGTATACGGAGGTGCGGACGTGTGAATTATTATGTAGGTCAATTCTCATGAGCCGTACAGAGTTTCAACCACATCTACAAGTAAGTAAAAGGTTTGTAGGGCAATCTGATAGCATGGCTAAGATAGCATAATAAAGCTGGTTTTCAAAAGTTTCTAAAAAAATAAAAGAAAAAGAAATATCTAATATAGCTCAAGTGTTCTTTGCATCTCTTTTCTAGAGAGCTTATCCAATTAAAGGTTGTTGGATCATACCTGCTACAAATGGGCTTTGGTACACACGTAAATACCCTGTTATTATAAACATAAATTATTTAATATTAGTCATGCTATTAGCCATAAACTGGCATTTACAACATTTCTAATCAATTTCATCTAAAAGGTTTTGGAACGTTTCAAAGTGGCCTTAAAAAAGTTTCTTGCTAGTTGTGAGTTACTACTGGGAATTTAGCAGGATTTAGGACACGGACACTCGATCCCTTCTCAAAACTTAAAGGTAACTCCATCCTCGACTTTTTCCCACTTTGTCTGAGCTCACCTCCTCAATGTAACTTTCCATGAAAGAGCCACGGAACATGGCCGCCATCCAGTCGCAGCTGGAGATAAGCAGGGGCTTGTGGCCTGGGAGACAACCATCATCCAGTCGGAACACCACATCTAAAACCGGGGCGGAAAAGAGCGTTCATCTCGTGGTATGCCACAGAAGCCCAAGCTACAGAGGGGGAAAGACGGACAAGGCAGACGCCCAGACACACACAAAGACACACGGAGACAGACAGGAGGCCAGACAGACACACACAAAGACACAGGTAGACAGACAGAGAGATAAATTGACGGGGGGACAGAACAGCTTTTGACATAGAGTAAGGGAAGGAGAGTAGATGCAAGGATCACAGAGAAAAATCCTGTGCAAACAAGAGCTTTGATAGAGGAAATGTTTAAGTGACATGAAAATAAACTAGCTTCTCCACTGCGGTTCTTAACGTGCCACATGTTAAACTACACCTGTCTTTAATTGAACGTTTAATAAGTCATGGGAACATTTCTGCAATTTTTAGATTATTGAAAACTTAGATCCACTAATGTTAATAACAAACACGACACATACAGTATAGAAAGTAATGAAATTGAGCAAGGGTTTGTTTTTTTTGTCAGAAATGTCAGATGTTCACCATTAGCTGGAAACACTGTGGCAACATGCATACACAACAGCTCAGGAGGGAGGGACGACAACACAACACAAATACAGGATACACATAACACCCAACACAAAACAATGTGAAGCAACGGTCAGTCATCAAAATGTTTTGACTGTGATTTTGAAAAACATATGAATGCATTTTGCATAGCAAGTACTACATGGAAAGAGAATGACCAAATGTAACACAGGGTGTACATTTTCAGAGAGTGAAAGAGAGTGCTGTTTCCTGTCTTCGTCACATGGTCTCCTCAACAACCTCTCGTAACCCTCATTCACTTCTCTTCCCCACACAGACACACGTATACCCAAACACAGACAGACACAAAAACACATACTGATGCATATATGGAAAGCATATACAGTACAAAAAGACCAGTGTTATTGAAAGCATCAAGCCAGTGAGCGGATGGCATTGTGGTTTACCAGCAAATGTCCCCTTATTGAGACACTCCTTGATGCGGTTGGCTCTGCGGACGTGGAAGGCCTTGGTGATCTCCTGGTTCATGAAGCTTTCTCTGTTCAAAACATTGGCCACCATCATTCGCAGGTCAAACACCTCAAGTAGCTCCGCGATGGTGGCGACCTGCATCAGATCTCCTCGACCCTCATCCAAACTGCCGGTGTATAAGTACTGAAGCACAGCCTAGAACAAAAACCAATCAGAGAGGTCAAATATACAGAGCTTTGGAAAAATGAAATCTTTGTTTGTTTCTTTGCTTCTTTTGATTATCTAAGGCTTTAGACTAAAATAATGGTGCAGAATATCTCACATATTCCGATCAATAAAATTATTTTCTCAGTAACAGTGTTTTAACTTTATCACCTTGAATGGCTCCTCCTGTATAAGTGCATCCATGGCTACCACAGTCATGAGTCGTGGGTGTCCAGTCACGGGATCATCTATGTGCTCCAAACAAACACTCAAGAACCCCCTTCCCCATCCTGAAAGTGCTCGCCCAGTCCCTAGTGCTCCCAGGGAGTACTGGGCTCGAGAAGGAAGTGCATTATCACTCTGGGAAGTCCTCAAAGAGCCCTGCTGGCGCAGCTGGGGTTGATTCAGGCCTCTCACTCCTCCGTCAACCCCATCTTTATCAATATCTAGGCTCTTAGTACGTCCAGCTTGCTCCTTGGCTCCTCTCCGGCTCTGCTCGTCTTCCTCCCCGCTCTCCGATTTTTCCTTGCTCTCCTGTTCCTCCCCCCATGGCCCGGTACACGATCCACCGAGATCAAGGGTGAAGAGGTCATAGAACTTGGAGCAGGATGTAGCCAGATAGACTTTGTGTGCAAAAACTCGAGTAGTGCCACTTTGCAGAAGGAAAAGAACATCCGCACACAGTGGCTGACAGAAAAGGGAGTCGGGGCCCTCGCCGTCTGTTAGAGGCGGGTCTGGGATGCCCACTATGGGGCGTGGTGGCCGAGGAGGCAGGAATGGCGCCTGGAGGAGGGGCCTCTGGACCTTCTTCAGGTGCGACTTCCAGAACTGCAGATGTCGACGGGAGATAAGGGCAGCACGGATTGCATTGTCAAAAACATCTTTGACACCGAACTGGGCAACGATGCTGGTCTCATAGTAGGGAATACCAAGTTCTTTTGCCACCTCGTGGCCTCTCTCTGGAGGAAGGATATCTGTAGGTTTGATGGGTCTGTGAGTGAGAAAGACATAAAAATCATAATGATGACAGCAGTCAGATAAAGAACCGCAAGCAATATAATTAGGTGCACAAAACAATGCTATAAGAAAGCGGTATTCATCTCAGTGCTAGTTTTAAGAACAGCTAACATGATGTCGCTGATGACATCAGTGCAAGCCAATCTTTTTCAAAAGAGCAGAAAATTTACCGTTTTAACCGTTTTAACTTTTCTTCACAACACAAAGCAAAAACGCATTAAAATTGCCTCATTTATGGTGATTTAGTTCCTGCTGCTGATTAACCAGGCATGCACATCACATGCACATCTCACTGAAGCCACAGGGTCAAGGTTCCCTCTAAACCCGTCTGTTAATGCCTAATGTAAAATGCAACTCACTTGGCTAGCGGTCGGCGCGCCCGGTTAACAGCATCCAGGTCGGCATAGCGCAGATCCAGCTGGCAACCAACCAGGATGATGGGCGTCCGGGGACAGAAGTGCTTGATCTCCGGGAACCACATGGTGCGGACGTGGCGCAGGGAATTGGGATTAGCCAGAGAGAAGCAAAGCACCACTACATCAGACCTAAAAGGGTGGCGAGAGTAGGGGTGAAAAGAATATCAGTGATCTCTCAAAACGCAAAAAGAGAGGAGGGCTGATTTGTTATGTCATGAGCAGAAGATGCCAGTCATCAGAAGACATGTGGTCTTTGATGGCATCAAGGAGACAGAGATAAAAAAAAGGAAATGAAAAGGATCGGTGCTGATTCAACGGACGTCTTGTCAAGTTTATGCTTAAAACATACATGTGCGGATGAAGCTTTTTTGAGCTGCTAACAGGCACTGCAGGAGCATGGACGGTGCCAGTGAGAAAGCTGGGGTCAGAAGACATGTGTGCGCGGGTGGGTCTGTGTGTCTGTGATTCTGGGCCTCTGGGCTGCTGATTTGTCTGGCCTGCCCCTCTCTCTCTCTCTCTCTCTCTCTCTCTCCCTCTCCCGCTCTCTCTTACGTAAATCTCCATAAGCCCTTCAAGGCTACATGGACCACAAAGAGAAAGCTAAGAATAGATCAAAATACACATGCACACGCACACACACACACACACACACACACACACACACACACACGCATACATGGAATTTCATTTTCTCCTTTTCTGATGTGTTTGAGCAGGCAGACGGCAGCACTTACAGCTGTTCTCCAGAGTTGAAATTTCTGTGACATGTTGGTGCAGGCATTTCTCTTACTAGGTAATGTTTGACTGAGCTTCGTGCCAGCGGGATGGATCATTTAGTGCCTGTGCAATGCTGAAGAGGCAAAAATGCTCAATTGCTAAATGATCTGCTCCTCACAACAGCGCAACAACACAGGACTTCTGATCCCAGCAGCACAAGACTACTAAAGACTTATGTAATTTATCCACTAGATTAAGCATCGCTGATAACTTGAAGATAATTAAATATACATATGTTCCAGTTTTTGTCAGGCACACATTGTTCATCAGACAGTGGGAGAAAAGCCCATTAATGAATCTGAGAGGATCATTAAATGCCACTTAAACTTGTCTATTTCCTTTGGCAAAATACCTTTGCTCCAGAAAATATGACCCACTTTAATGAGCACACAAAGGCAGCACTGTAAGAAATCCAAATATACTCTGACTACTTGACTAAAATGTGAAAATCTTTTAACAGGAAGCATCCTTGAAGA
Source organism: Haplochromis burtoni (assembly GCF_018398535.1). Classification (NCBI taxonomy): domain Eukaryota; kingdom Metazoa; phylum Chordata; class Actinopteri; order Cichliformes; family Cichlidae; genus Haplochromis; species Haplochromis burtoni. The sequence continues at coordinate 1,153,753 of NW_024582424.1, read as the reverse complement.
AGAGGGACAAACAGCTTAATTTACAAGTAACACACAAAGGCAGCTAACCTGACGTCCCCTCTTCTTTAAAGGAAATGAAACCGAACTGCACTAAATCAACTGTGACATTTTCGGCAGTGCAGACACGGGTTCCATAGTCCTCTTTACTTTCACTACATAATCTCTGAAAAGCTTCTACTGGCAAGGATGTAATATACAATACTGAAGTATTACATCACTGCTCATGCTCTCTCTCTCTCATACACACACACAGGAACTCCCATTTGCACTTTGCACAAGGATCATTGCCACGGCTTAGGCTATTTGAGGTCATGTTATGTGTACATGCATCGGATCTCGTGGTTTGTTTGTATGTTTTTCCATTTAAGATCCAGGTCTTGCTGCGTGGTCAACTTTACTAAAGCAAGTGGCACCATATAAATGCAAACTGTAAAGTCTTTTTAATTTGTTCATAACAAGTTGTAGTGTCTTCGTTAATGCTGTTGCTGGACTGACAGGCGATCCTATTAACACTACAAACATAATGTAGATTATGTAACTAATCTAGAATATAAAAATTGTCAGTACATAATGGCTTATGACACATTCAAATATAAATGCATAAAAATGTGTTTTCTTTTTGGACACGTGATATATGGACCAACAGGTCATCCTTTATATGGATTATATTTTTCCCCTATCTGCATTTTGTGAAGACCTGCCCCAGTCTGCCTCTAAATGTACAAACAAAGTGGATTTGTATCACACTGGCAAATCATGCTGGAAGTGCTTCAATCTCTAACTTTTTGTTTTTTTAAATTTCTGAATCTCTGCTGAATGAAAAACTTTTTAACTTGACCTATTTTCACTCTGTGTTTATTTTCCCAAACTGAGTGTTCCTCTTCTAACAAGCCATGTGACAATCTGGGTATCATTTGACAATGTGATGTTTTGAGTTTTGATATCAACAAAAGGCTGGGTTAGGAGGTAGCAAAGTGTCAAGGGCACAACGGAGCCTTATGATGTAAATTCGGTTAAGGTAATGAGAGAGGAGGGGGAGGTGAGGTGAATCAGAGGAGCCTGAGGACAGGATGGAGAATAAAGCGCGGCTCAGATGAATGGAATGGGAGAGAACGAGGATGAGTGGGAGGGGAGCCAGTGACACCGGGCACGGAAAAACAGCTGAGCTGGCGTTGTGTTTTTATCAGCTGACTGCAGGCTGACAAAGCATACAGGGCATGCAGACAGACACATGCACACACGCACGCACACACCAAAACATATACAAATAGAGGCATATCAATGTGCATATGTACAGACACTTTGGCCTAATTTGTATCATAGCAGCAAAACAAGAACAAAATGAACAAATGAACTACATGCTACTTGACAATAAACACACCTCAATAAACACCTCTCACTCAAACACACCTGACACAGGGACAAGGTGACCTGATACACAAAGTGCATACACCAGCCTAATCAGTGTGATCCCAGAGTTTGTTTGTTTTTTATTAAATTACACTAAATTGCAAAACAGATCTAAAACAAATTCACATTTTCTGTCTTTTTCTTATTTAATGGTTCAGGTTTTAAAGCGTAAACCATCTGAATCTGGCCTGAGACATTCTAAAATAAGACAACTCGCCAAAGAATATCTTAAGGAAACTTTATTTTAACAAAACGAAGGCTAATGACCGCAATGACTCGGCACTTCTGTTTAACTTACCTTACGTATGACTGAGGGAGGGATCTGGGTTTTTTTGCTTTTCTTAAGGATCTTTTTTAAGGATCCACCCATTGTTGGTAAAACATACAGCAGAGTGCAATATAGAGTACAGCAGCCTTTTTAAGCATGGTTAAAATGTATCCTCTCTTTTTTTTATTGTTCAGTTTGATGTCGCTGGCCAACTTTTGCTCGGTGTGAATCGAATTTCTATCTGCTGAATTTTGCTTTGGCAATAAGTACTTTTGCATTTCATGCCAATGAAGCAGCTTTGATAGAGGCACGGGAAATAAGAGGATGTAGCGATGATCCAATCACATCTGAGGGAGGAGGGATGTAACAGCTTGAGAGCAGAGTTCAACTAAAAAAGCATGGCAGCTGGATTACACAAAAAGCAACTTTTGGGTGAGGGAAAGTTACACTGACATGTTTCTGTGGGTGTAATAGATTGGTTGCATTCTGCTGAAGAAGCCAACAATGAATTTGGTGATATGTTAGCCCACGTAAATTGTGTTAATGCCTTACAAACTACACAGCCAACACAAAGCAATTCCTTGGCAGCGCCAATTAAAATGGGAAACTAGAACAACACGCTTTAAGATAGTTAACCTTGTGGTCAGCCAACAAATGGTGTTACTGGGTCAGTAACGAAGTTGGGGCAAGCGGATAGCTTCAAACGGTGTTTGTGTGTATATGTGTGCGTGTTTTTTTTCACTGAGTGTATCTGCTCACCTGCCATAGGCAAAACGTCTGTCTTTGTGATGATCCCCGAATGTGTCCCATAACCTCAGAGACACACTGACTTCATCCACTACATCACGAGATCTCTCTAACACCTGCAACACAGACAAATATTTCTAAGTGGCCTGCACAACATTTTCAGTGTTGATAATCTTTACTTACTTTTTATACATATGTGTAACTACTATAGCCTGTGTTTCGGTCTCTGTACAATGCCCAGAACTGTACCCAAGTCTGTCTATGCAGCTCTTTCTGAACTGTGTTTGACTCTGTGTGCATGTACCCACCTCCTGGCATACACGGTACTGGTCGATGGCCCAGACGGTTGGCACGTGGGTGGCAAGCAGCTGATACTGTGTGAGGGTGGCATTGCAGGCCCGGGCACAGATTAGCCTGGTCTTGCCTACTGCATTATCCCCTACCACCACACATTTAATGGTTTCCACATTGGGCCGCTCATAGTCTGTGTCTATATCCATGGAGAGGGCCCTGGAAAACACGAGAGAAGAAAGAATCAAAATGAGAAGTGGTTAATTCAACAGTCATGAAAAACAAAAATAAAACAGCATTTGATAAAGAACCACAGGAAGAATGACACTGCATTTTGACACTGACAACAACATCAGGCACAGTAGCCGCTAGCTGTCGCCCAGCCCAGCCTAGGGGAGCTTTGTTAAGGATCTAAGCCCCCATAGCTGTGCTGCCCAGTGTATTCAGGCTTCTGCCAAACCCCTCAACAGAACACATGGTTCACAGGCTGAGCAAAAGAAGGACCACAGAGCTATTTCTGTAACAGCACAGAGAGAGAAACATAGAGAAGGGGGAGGAGGTGGATGGACAGAGGAAGAAGAACGAGACTTCCCTGGAGTTTACTATTCTTTTCTCCCCCTTTCTGCTCCTCTTTTGAATCACTCAGAGCATTTTCATTTTAGAGAAAACATAATACGAGATGATGAAATCTAAGTTGGCTGTGCAAAAAAAAGGAAAGTATAAACCCCCAGACCTTTCTAATGAGCATTTTTGGTCTTTCATGCATCATCATTCGTCTTCTCTTGGCGTGGCAGCCATGTATGACCACCTGTCACCTCTGTACTTAACCTTGGTGCAAAACGGAAGTACTGCACAGGTCACCTGACTTCCTCTTTTAAAACCAAACATCACTCTGAAAAGCTTACCAAAATCCCCTTTCCATAAACTGCTTACAAACATTTCTGACATGTCAACACACATGTTAATACCCATTTTAAAACTTTCCTGGAGAAATCTGTGCTATTACAAAACCGACACCACTGCCACCCCACACCACAGACGCAGTTCAGTCTGTAGCCAGCTAATCAGTCCATTCGGGGTTGCGACTTATTCAAAACCCAAACCAAGGCCCCCGTAAATAGAGCATCTGAAACATTTATAAAGGCTCTGGTTTGTTGTTCCAATGACGTGGATGCCAGTGCAACACTTCGGTCCAGCAGTGACAGACACCAGCAGCTAAAAATGGCATCTATTCATCAGACACATGAGCCATGTGTGCGCCCTGCTATTCAGCCATGAACTGCTCTCAGTGTAGCCATACACCTTCACTTCATCTATATCACCGTTGCTTTATTTCCCTCGAGACCTAAGACATCGATTTTCTTTGTCAACAACAACAAAAAAGGCTTGACGTTTTCCAATTTCCTGTCAGAGGGGGGTCCCGTTTACGTCAGCCAGGAAGTACAGAACAGAGATTCTTTTGTTTACCTGAGCTGTCAAAGAAGCAGCTTCCTGAACCCTCCATGTGGATTTATGACTTTCAGAGTTAAAAATATCCTTTTCCCTTGCCACCTTAGCTGTCACACCTTCAGACGCACGTACAACAGGTAGAGGAGAGAGATAGAGAAAGCAATAAAAAGATAGCGCAACCTGGCAGTTACCTAACAGCTTTTTGGCTAATGGTGATGGCAGCAGGCTTCTTAGTGCTGTTTTTAGAAAACTAAACAAGGATAAAGGGCCAACTGTGAATCCTGACTTATTACAAGTGGTTGTCAGCGATATGTGCCAAAGGACATTTGAATTGAGTGTACCAAAAATGGCGGTGACAAACAGGGGATCCAGACGTGATGTACAGTACTGTTAAATCCTCTCTGTTTCCAATGAAACAGTGGATAGCCAGAAAAGAAAGGCAAGATAGAAAAAGCCAGGGAGGGGATTATTAGTATTAGAGAGAACGAGAGGCACTGTCAGCCCAGCATTAGAACCAGAAATTAATGCTACAGGGATCAAAAGGATGGGACCGGCAATAACCAAGGCTTTTCAGAAGAACAAATCACAAATTTTCCTGCTGATGCTTTGATATGTGTGAATATGTGTGATTCCGTAAAAAAGGAAAGAAAGTTAAATACAAGGGAGATATCAGAGTACGGCGTTAAATCCTTTACTACTGGCCTGCAGGACTATTTAAGTCAGCGTGTGTGTGTGTGCATGAGAGAGTGCGTGCATGTGCATGCACGCACTGATATAACCAGAAGGCAGCGTTGGTGGTGGCGTGGACAGTTTCTCAGGGGGATCAACAGTACCTGACTCCCAGATATCATCCTCCATCTGAGGATCTTCACCGAGGCCCCAAGCGAGTTCGGTCATGTGTTGGTTAACAAGTGTAACACAACTGTCTACTCGTACATCACTGCGCTTGGCAGATACACACCTGCTCACAGGTTTATATTTAAACCTCCTAAGCGTTCCTAGACTCCAACAATTATTTTTAATTGCATGACTGGAGGATGAACAGAAGCCAGAGACTATGGAAGCAGGAGACTTGTGCAGCTCAGAGGAGCGGAAAGTGTAGCTGTAGAGCTCAGGTTTCATTTTTAGCCAGTGAACTATAGTGAACTGTACACAGATGTCTAGACTTCATCTGCTGGCCAGTGTGATTTTTCCATGTTAGCTAGCAAAGGTGTCTAAAAGGACAAAGACAGTTTGCAATGTAAAACAATGAGACAATGAGTCACTGTTTTATTTTTTCGCTACGTGTGCATGTTTTTCTGACACTTTTAAGGACATATTGATATTGCGTAGGCATCAGCAGACTGATAGAAACACTGTGACAGGGACTCAAATGCCCACTCAACACACAAACATGACCCTTCTAGTTAATTCTGGAATGTCATGGATTTAGTCGCGTGCATGTGTGCAAGCCTGCATGCCTGCATGCATGCCCAAAGAGACAAGGAAACTCATGCATAATGTGCGTCTTTGTATAGCTTTTCTTTAAGGCCACACAGCTCTTAAAGGAGAAATGAAAGAAGATAAACACATCTTGTCATCTTCCTGTTTAGTTTATCTGTACACAAACTCACTGGCTTGCTTCCAAATCCTTCTATTTATCCTTCTGTCTGTGTGGGTTATTTGTTTTATTCCAGCCGTACCCTTTCTAGCATACTTTTGGACCAGCTGACAAAGTCCCTCACTTTATTTCCACTCTGCATTTATTCCCTAAATATAATGCTCCAGTTCACATTTCTTCCATCCTTCAGTTCACTCATTGTCTTCTAGTAGCCTTTCTCCATCTCCCTTGTCTCCTCCCACTTTTTCTCCCAACGGCACACTTTCCTCCACCCTTTTTTTTCCAGCAGTGATCTATCATTCTATGACCTTTTTGGATGTAAGTCAAGGAGCAGTATTAATCAAATATACACCCCGCCCCCCCCTCCCCAGTTTCTCTGTTATGTAACACCTATAGTGATCCACTGGCAGTAACCAGTTATCCCAAAACCTTAACACCCCACCCCCCATCCGCCTCTTCTTCCTTGGGGCTAGAATTCATCCCGATGCCAGCGTTGAAGCCGGCTGCCACTGTGCTCTCTTCAACCACTCATGCAAAAAAAAAAAAAGAAGTGAAAAAAGAGTGACCCCAAAAACCACCCATTTAATGCATGGGTCAACACTTGGCCACTCACACAGAGCTATGGGGCTTACACTATCACAGGCTTGGCTGCATACACAAAGTGCTCGTGTGTAATTGTCTGCAGAAACTATTTAAACATGTGCAACCATGTAAGCTTCCTTTTAATAACAGTTGTTTTTGTCAAAAGTTTGCTCTCTTGCAAGAAAAAAAATGCTTACTCATTCATTCTTGTGTATGCGTTTTCGGTTTGTGCACTTGTGCATCTGTGTGTGTGAGTTACAATTGTGTGTTTTGTGGGTGTTTGAGACACTGACAGCCACAGGCACAGCTGCCATAGACTGGTTACATAACCTGGTCTGTAGCCTCTGCTAGGCTCCCAGGATGGCTGACAGTAGACCTCAGACTCACTCACAAACTCGCAGAGTCATGCATACACACATGCATGCCTGCACGTACTGTCTTACCCTTTGCAGATGGTACTGGTATTAATGCACGACCCACGGCAGGCGATGCTATGTATGCATCTAGCCTAATGATTTAAAGGCTGTTTGGGAGCCAGCCGCACGCCAGCTTAGTTGAAAAAGCCTCGCTCCTCTCTCTCTCTCTCTGCTGCAGTAAAGATTTTTAAACACAGACAGGCCAACCCTTGTGTCTCTGAGTTCTCCTATTCATCCCTGCCAGTCTTCCTTCTACTCTTCCCACCACTTCTTTCCTCTCTCATCTATCTTGCTGTCCTTCTTGCTCATTTTCTTCCAATTTCTAGTTCACACCCCTGTACCTTTCAGTATCCACTCCATATACAGGACACTTTTACATCTAGTCTCTCAAAGCATGTCTCTCTTATCTCTCTCTCATCTCTCATGCTTCGTCACCCATTCTCACAATTTTCTTTTTAAGACTATTCTGATTGAACAAACGGGTAAGCTGGCGATTTAATTGTCATTTTCCACTGATCTTCAAAGTGCCATCTGATGGCTTTGACTTTTAATTGCATAAAGAATCCAAACACCACATACAAAATACAGCTGTTATTAGCATAAATCTATTACCTTATCATTGCATACAACTGCATACTGTTTATCTATAGCCGGCTCATTTGAGACTGATATTTCAAATAAATTGAAACATGACACGTTGTCTTTTTTGTACATGGTTTGTTTTTCTGGCAAAAAACTCACAATGTGATTGTGATTTTTTTATGCACCTGAGACAAAGCAAGTACTGTAACTTTAAAACAAAGGACTTGGTGACCTAGATATTACTACAACTTTACTGATGTAGAGATGGATTAGGTTTGTCTGGGAGAAAATAGTCCAGGCCATTCCTGTGGGAATGCAACTGTGGTTTAAAACATGATGTAAAGCAGGGGCTCTCAAACTTTTTTGTGGCTAGTGACCCAACCCCAGCTCTCATGAATCACTTGCTTAGGACTCTTTGCCATCTTTGAATTCTAAAACCTTTCAACTTAATACTTATGGTGCATGTCATTTGACGTGTCACAATCATATTAAGAGTTTCTATTGACCCAAAGATAATTAGGGTGGGAGGAAAGTAGTCCAGCAGTACTAATCTTGTTTAAAAATGCAACATACTTTATATTTTCTGCACCAAAGCACACGTTTATTTACATATAAAAGCAAACCATAAAGCATCTGAGCAATTCTAAGCACTATTTACCTCTGTATATCTTCCACTACAGCTTGTTACAGGGATCAGGACATTCAAGCCTGCCATATAATGCTGGCTTATTCTTCCATGTGGGTTTATCAGCGCTGCAGAATGTTATCTTAAAGCTGTTGACACAGTCGAATGCTTGGGCACAGTGCCTAATCAGGACAATAGGTTAAGCCATTTGAGTATACATAACGACAACCTTGATCTTTGATTCATTACCTACAGTACTGCCATAAGATTTAAGAACAAAATTCTTAATAGCCAACAAAAACACATCTCATCGTCCGTGTGTTAAGGGCGGATGACTGGTAGGACCCTGGTAGAGAGACGCACAGAACAGAAGATCTGATGCAGTTGGTGTTTCCACAAATGGCTCAGCCACAGTCACACAGTGAGCATTATTAGACATCACTTGAGGAGGGAAAAAAAATGATGCTGGCCAAAAGACAAGGATTGCACAATATCGTGTGCATGCCAAAATGTTTATGCAACTAGATATGATTAATTGCTAATGACTGGAAATGAAAACGAAGTAAGATAAAAAAAAAAAAAAGAAACTCCCAGGATATTATTTATTTATTTCCAGGTAGGAGTGAGAAGGTTCTTCATCAGACACGTAGCTACCTCAGATGACGTCATGGCCCACACGCTCTTATACGTGTGTGTGTGTGTGTGTGTGTGTGTGTGTGTGTGTGTGTGTGTGTGTGTGTGTGTGTGTGTCTACGGTCCTACAAGGTCACATTTATCTTCTCGGGCTGCACGTTATCTTTTGTCCCTGCTTCGATCTGCACGCTGTCCCTGTAAATACTGCGGTGTAGGATCCCTACAGTCATCAATGAAAGAACCTCGTGTGCTCCGTCTCCCCGCAGCCATTCATAACCACCTGGCTCATTCATAGTTTCTCATAGAGACCGATTCAACAAATCAGTCAGTCTTGTGTTTTGTCATCAGAGTCTATAAAGATAAAAGGCATGAGTCAATATTCACCGTGCTGCTGTCTCTCACATAACGATGTTATAAAAAAGGGCAGGTACAATCCTACATGCCAAATGATGCACTGATAAGTCTGGCGTAATGTGCTAAGCCCAACCGCTTCACTACAACACAGAATCATAATGTCAAAGGAAAGAAAATAGGAAAAAGAAAAAAGTAACATAAGTCTGCAGGTGTTTTTTAAATAACCCCGCCTTGTGATATTGTAATATCTCTGTCTGAAATATTAATATAACACGTTGAAATAAAACAGGCTCCGTTATAATTACGATGATGTTACAGAGATGGAAGAGGTGATTGAAACATTATGAACAGAAAACAGCTGTCAATGAATCTCTGGAGTGTAAAAGGGAGGAGGAAAAAAAAGATGTTGGGGGCTTTGTGCGGATTGCTTTGTGCACAGCCAGAATCGCAAGAAGAGCATGTGACCGAGTATTCCTGCAGGAGGGGTCCCTACCTTCCGACGGTTCCGGAATTGACCCACATGCCACTCTGCTGGTGGTTGAGCCGGTCACTGAAACCGGACAAAGACGCACGGAGAGGGAAGATGCGATCTCTGCGATCCCGTTGTTTGCCAAAGAGCACAGATAACTGCAGACAGGACCTTTGCCCTATCACATCCTCCTCTTTAGTCTACTTCCCGTCGCTGCCTCCTTAATCCAGCGCCTCACAGAACTCAACAAGAACCAGCTCGCTGCTGCAGACTTAATATAATGCTTTGTTATCTTCAAACTGACACTTTGGAGGATGAAATGCAATCACAACTGGCTGAAAGAGTCTTCTGGTCTGAGCCACCCCCTTTCTGTTGTTGTTTCCCCGGCTGATTTCATCAGAGGCACGCCTCCACGACTGCGCGTCACGACACAAGTCTTCCAACTTCTCCTTTGCTGCGTTCAAGTTCCGTTGGAAAATTAGACGTTTGCACTCCATCTTTCTGAGGCTTTAGACACACAGCTTGATATCCCGCAAACTGACATTTTTGGAAGAATACTTGAGAATACGGAAGACGTCACTGATGACTAAAAGTGGAACTTTTGAGCTGTCTATTGATTAAAATAGGAAATTCTGCAATTAGCGTTTTTTTCTTTACTGCGCTGTGTGATTTCTGTGAATAAGAACAACTGTCAAACAGCTCCGGGATGACCATTACCATGCAACAGTGGCTGAGGAATTTAAAACGCAATTTAAACGCACTAACTTTATTACTGTAATACTTTAATAGCCTAAATCTCGAGGCTTAAGAGGAACACTTAAGGCCCCCTCAGCGATTAGAACACGCGGGCCAATCATGTCCTGTATATATCATCGTATCCCCGCCCAGAAACTATGTTCTTTTCATCCTATTAACGCAGAACGGCCCACAAAGCGTGCTGCCTTTGGCAGATACAGCGCTTGCATCCACTTTGCACTGCCTTTAATCACTACCTAATAATCAATCATAGGTAAGCACGGGGTATTTTTTGTTTTGTTTGTTTGTTTGTTTTTATGTTATCCACGCAACTGTCTGCATGTCAGTGGGATTTAACTACGTTTCCCCTTTAACCCTTGCAAACACGCTCTATCCAGGTAAATAATGCAAGACTGTTATTATTACTCATGGGCAATGGAGAGAAATTTTCTCCTAAGGTTACTCCGGGTTTTCAGGCATAGCAACTACCACGTTGCAACTGTAGCCTACTGCTACTAAAGCCAGTAAAAAAGGAGATCACAGACTGGACCAAGGAGAATACATAGCGTTTGCTATCACATCTTCCAAGATCTCAGTGTCTAAGAATTTACTGCTGGAATGCTGAGCTTTGCTTTGTCAGCAAAATACCTCCAGTTTTCTTCAAGCAAAACTATGTTTAATTTAAACTTTAGCAGGTTTGCTTTCAAGGCAGGAGCTTTTACCAGTCCATCTGCCACTCACTATAGTCATGGGTATAGCTCAAGATAAAAGGTGGATGTGGGATTTCTTTAACATTCAGCATCATTTTATCTTTAACTTATTTGACACACTTAGGATACTGATACAGTCACCAATTTGATCATGTGAATATCTTTGAAAGCCAGTCTGCCAACTTTGTTTGGAGGCTGTGCAAGACTGAAGACGGACATCTACTGGCAGAGTTTGGTACTGTAATCTCTAAAACAAAGGCGGCGCAGGCTCTTACGGCTACATCAAGTCAGTGCTGTCACTCGGAGCCACCTCAAAAGAGGCAGCTTACATCTTTGAGACAGATTCTATATCGCAGGTTAGCCATGGGTGTCACAACATACTGAGTTATATTAAGCATTTTAAAGAGAAGGTCAGTGTGTTATTTGACCTAAGTGCAGCAATCATATATAAAATGTTTGTGTTCGTGTAGATTCTTGCACATCACGCACACATGCAGACACAACGACAACAAACAGGAATCAAACAGGAATTCAGTGCACAAATAGTCAGACGGTACGTCTTATATCTATCTTTCCAATGCTGTCTTGAAGCCCTGAGAAAATACTGCCCCCTGACCTGGCTGGCATGGCCACAATGAAACAGCATGAAAGATGGGCTGGAATGCCATTGGAGAAAGCAGGGGTTCAACACCACTGGCACAGAGAGGGCTTAGGAAATGTGGAGAGCCCCCCCTCCCCTATTTCTTTGGGGGGAGAGGTGTACTTGTGAGAGAACTCTTAAGCAGCACAATTCTGAGGTGATGTCTGGCCCCATTCAGCTACAGTAAAACAAAAAGGACTGTGTTTTGTTAAACAAGCTTTATGGGTCTTTTATTAACTGTGTGGGAAGTTTAGTCCCGTAGCTTTTACACTTTGGTGAGATTAAAGTTGGGAGAATGGGTTGAGATCACTCTTTTGGCAGGAATGCTTCGGCAAAGAGGCGTCTTGCTGCTTGGACAAATGCTCAGTTTTGTCTGCAGTATATTTAGTGCTCCTCTGGTTTAACCAAAGGAAGGAATGGCATGTTGAAATGCATTTATTTCTATATAATTCATTTTGTTTAAGCTTAGTAAAGTTCAAGACTAATATCTGTTTTATTTTAACTGCAAGTAAGGGGTAAGGTTTGCTCTTCAGATGTATTGCTAAGGGATAACAAACAATACATTTTCAAATCAATTCATTTCAGATGTTTACTCATAAAGAAATTCAAAACGAGCATTTTTTGGTAGTGTTTTCTTGCGTTTATCTCATCCCCTCCTATCCACTCCTCCGCTGACCCTATTCTCACCCTCGCCGCACACTCATATATCCAACAGGCCAGCTCACCCCCTGCCCCAACACTGTGCTGGAACTGTTCTAAAGCTGTCAAAACACCCAGCTTCTCACACTCCCTGTGTCCACACAGAGTTCGCTTTAAGTGCACACCCTCCCAAAACTCTAACAAACACACACACTCTTAACAAAAAAAAAAAAACAGCCTATGCAACCTATTCACTGACACAAGTAGGTCAGAGCTCCAGTGGGTCTTGCAAACAGTCCACCATCACCCTGGAACTGATAACGATATCAAAGATTAAATTCTACCTTCGGCACTGACTCACACACACATATCAAAGCACAGACACCAGCAAACATTACACTCCATATGTGGATCTACAGGATGAGAGCATTCACTTGTGTGTCTAGTGGGATGATTTTGTCATACAATTTTGTTTTAGAGGTGAGGGACAAGAAAAAAAGAATGTGGCATTTGCTTCTCTGGGAAGAAAATTCAGATATGAAAGGTCAAAGGTGAATCTGGAGTAAGTGAACGTTAGTGAAACGAGCTTGTGGGAAACTGGCATTTCTACAGTACATGATTGATGGTGGGAAAATATTGAAAAAAAAAAAGCTCATAAATTCAAATATGTCAGTTTTTTTTATTCCCACTGTTAAGCTCTGTCTCTTTTTTCTCTCTTTCCCTCACACAGACACACACATACACAGAGTGGCATGGAGAAGTGGCTGAGTGTTGCCAGAGCCGGCACCCTGGCATGAAATAGAGTGTGTTTTGTAACAGCCGGCCTATTTGGCGATGGGCGATGGCACAGTGTGAGTTTACGTGAAAAATATTTAACGCTAGATAAGGCCTGAGACAAAGTATAAAATGAGGCAGACAGGCAAGGGCGCAAAAGAGGAAGTGAGGGAGAGAGGCTGGAGGAATTGTTTACTTGCGAAGTTATCAGTAATATGCCTTATCATGAGCCAGCTGGAAAACTACATGTGTGGGACCAGTGGTCATTGCTTTATTACACGCTAATGAAGACAAGTCACTGCACTGCTTGTGACCGAACGAGTGAAACCTTTAAAGAAAGCGACAATTGATTGGTCAGAATATATTATAGACTATTAAAATGCTTAAATGGTGTTTTGTGTTAGGGAGACATACTTAGTTATCTTTTATGCCTTGTAAAACAAAAACTAAAAAATAACAGCTATATTTAAACGCACACACACACATACACACACACAAACACACACACACAAACACACACCATGTTGCTTGATTCAGACACGTTAGCATTTTTGAGACTGTTTTTTTTTCTTTTACATGCACACTCGACCACCCCCTCAGTCTCTGGAAGGAATAAATATAGACTAATTTGTTTGAGCTGCTAAATTGCTAAAGTTCAAGTTCTGCAGCAGACCCAATATAAGAGGTAAAACTTTCTGTTGACATACTTGTCTGCAGCTATTATTCCCCCAGTGTCATAACATGTGGGCCGGCAGCTTGTTGAGTCTGACTGCTTGGCTGCAGATAAATGTTCAACGATTTTAATACAGATATATTTCCAGGTCAAGTTTGTGCTGTTGATGCTGGTGGGCCATGATGGTTGAATATGTTGGGAATGTGAAGTGTCTTTAGGACAGGGCGAGAGGCTGGGAAAAGGAAAGAGGAGGAGGGCGGCACCACTGAGGGTTTATTGTGGGGAGAGAGGGGAAGGTCTCTTTGTTTAACTGCCTGCTGTCTGTCTGAGAATAAACAGACCTCTGATTATGATATTAATGCCAACTTAAATGTTTCACAGTGTGGTGCCTGGCTTTCGCAATGAAGTGCCTGGAGTGAAAAAGAACACGGTGCTGTATATTCCTCGCTGTCCTCAACTAGCAGCCCTAGAGTGCCAAAACGACCCAGTTAGAGCAATGCGGCATCTAGCGCACCCAACCACAACCCCATAGCCCATCGCAACCACCGGCAGATCATATTCAAGTCAAGTTACTCAAGTCTCTCTGTGGATATAGTGTCTTTGGCACAGCCTCAAGTACCCAGTACTCAGTTCTAAGTAAAAACACTTCAGTGGCAAATTCCAGTGATTCCATCGGCTTTGTGTTTGCTGAATCGTTTTCTTGTTTTAAATTCCTTGCTTGTAAGCCTGTTTTATCCAAAATCACAGCCTGAGACAAAACAGCAGTGAGTGATAGCCAAGGTGGATATGGGGTTTTGACATGCAGAAGAGTGAAAAAGTAAATTCTTGAGTGGCACAAACCTTCTGCGATAAAGACAGACTATGCATCTGCCTTTGAAGTTATGTACTTCCTGCATTCTGACTTTGGGGGATTGAGGTTGCACAGGCATGGCTTGCTGAGCTCCAGTGCATGCAGTAACAGATAAAGATTTACAAAAAAAAAGTTGGCTTTTGGTTCAATTCAGGTTTACAGGAGTATGTGCATGGACAGACAAACAGCCTCCCTGATGCTCTAAAAAGGCAACCTTAAGATCATATATGAATGCAAGGAAATACACATGTACACTCTCTGCTGGACAGAGACACACAGGTCAACGGAGGTGCCTCTTAAGCTGTAGCTGTCAAGTGCCAGGGCTAATCGTATTAAGGCTCTCTTCAGCCGTTGGTCCGAACTCTTAAAGTGATAGTTCAGTTTGGTGGAAACTTAGCCCTATTTCTAACCTAAACATATCTGTACAACCTGGGTGTTTTTTAATTTTACCAGGGCTGGCAGCTTTTTATATAAGGCGTCTCTCAGAAAACCTGAGCACAGGTTGATACATAAAGAGTCCTTTTTACTAATTTGTGATAAATGGAGCATATATTATGCTCCAGTAAAAAAAAAAATAGATTACTTTAGTTACCATGACAGGTGATGGCTAAGCCGATTAGGACCCTAAGGATTCATAGGCTGTGCAGGTATCAGGGTATTACACTAGTGGAGATGAGTTAGGTACTTAGGTCAGGGGGGCAGCAGGAAATTATGTGAAGCTGGGGTGTGAGATTCAGGTTAAGGAACGACACAGAGACAGATATGGAAATGGGGATGGAGGCTGGGAAGGAAGTAGGACCAGAGCTGGAGTAACTTCAGAAGCTGAGGGCAGAATTTAGGTTAGCACAGGAAACCAGTGTCAGGAGGCTTTAGCCTTGAAGGAGATTGACTCCTTTAAGCAAGCAACATATTTAGCATGTCATATAATTTAAAAATACACTTAAGAATAGAGAACAGGCCCAGGTTTAGTACACCATGGTTGATATGATTGATTTTTATTCTCCTTCCTGCCTTGAACAAGTTTAGTGTATAATCCATGAAAAATTTTCATTGTCAGCTTGAAATTGATATAATCCTTTTGATATACTCTCTTAGTATGCCCTTTAGTAAATCCATCAGCAGGGATCAGTGATGATCTTATCGGGAATTACTTGGAAAGTGTTGTATATAGGATACTGTGTTACTTAATTTTAATAATATTGTGATGGCAGGGAAAGAGTAAGCAGATCGGTTGTTAGAATTACATTTTTATATCCTTTATAAAAGAGGAAACGCCACCCATTAAACAGGCATGGTGCTGCAGGCGTAGCACTTCTCAGTGATCCGTTGGCACATTTACTTAAAGAGATTCTTTTTTTTCTTTCTGAACAAGTGCTGAACATTAGTGTGAGATTACAAGTCCAAGAGAAACCTTTCTTTATCCTTTATCAAATGGACTAAATATTTGTATTTATTGCATAGGTAACTGTGGTTCACGATGGTTGCCTTGTTGATAGTCACTGCAGTAACAACATTATTTGAGAAATCTATTGGCAGGAATGAGAGAAAATGCCACCAAACACTAGAAATTAATGATGCATTGCAAAAGGAAAAAGTATTTAGTGCTTTGTAATAGTTTTATGGGAAATATTTAGGCTCTCTCAGCCTTAACGCGCCCAGCCAAAATGCATGCGAATGCAGATATTTATGTTGTGCAGAGTGCTATGCACTACACCGGGCATTTAAGAGTTTTATTGACCAGCACTTTACAGCAGATCAAAGGATGGAGTCTCTTTCGCAATACATGCAATCTATAAGTGGGTCTTGACATTTTCCCTACTACCCGTGGTAAGGTTAGAAGTATTAGTGACCTCTCTGAACCACATATAAGACTAAACTTTGGAGTGAGGTTAAGATCAGATAACTAACAAGAAAAGGGGAAGAAGAAGGAAACTGGGCCCTTGAAAACTGCATGAATAAAAAGAAAAAAAATATATTTTTGATTTTGTTCTTTATCTTGTACAAAAAGAAAAAAAGGTCCAATTCAAACTGCTAGGTTTAAGAATATTTTGAAAATGAACATTAAATTTAATGTTTCAAAGTTCTAAACTTGTGAGACAATAGGACAGAGAAGGGACAGAGGCAAAGGAAATGCTAAAGTTGTGAGGAGAGAGATGTATTTGGCCTCAGCACAGGTCAGTCAGTATTCTCAAAACAGCCTGATCAAACAGAGAACGAAGCCAAGACAAACACCTCTGGACTTCAGTCTGGCACAGAAAAGCAGAACTGTAGGCCCGCCGAGATCACACTCCACAAAGTCAGTACATCAACCCTGCTCACTCTGCAAAATACTGTGTATCAGAGATTCCTAATCTATTTGGCTTGCAAACACCACAGCTAAGGAAATTCTACCTATGAAAGCCCATACCACAGGTCAAACATGTCGGCTGGATTATGAGTTTTCATTATTTTCTTTTAATAATCAAAAATATTCCAACTGCTATGTGTGGCATTTAATTTGTTAAATTGTAAAAACATATAACTTTGTGTGTTCTCTTTTGAAAACTGAAAGATCCTTGTCAAATATTGTAAATGAGCGTGTTAATGTAACATTTCTATGTTTGATATAATGCACATTTTCATCCTCGCTTCCATTTTTCTTGCAATATCCATATTGCTATCAGCCTAATGCAGTATCCATCTGCTTCTATTTAAAAGACACTTGCTTACATAAAGAAACAGATATGAAGATAGAGGGGAGGGGAAGAGCATAAGTGTAAACAGCAACAAAAAAAAAAAAATCACAGGGAGACTCAGAAATAGTCAGATAGCCACATTACAGAGCACCATGGCATAACAGGAAGGCCCTTTGTTGTGTTTACTTCAAATAACCTGCATATCATTTATCTAGTTGCGCTGCTCTGCAGAGTTCCTCGCATTGTATTAGAATTGAGAAAACAAAACAAAAACAATCGAATTGTTAGGTAAAACCCTTGCATCTGACAGATAAAGCATTTACCTCGATAGCAATGCATTTTTAATTTTATTCAGTTCAGCCCATTGAGTGGGTTTTATAATCCCGAGTGGTCAAAGCATTTTCTCAGGCAGTGCAGGAGGCATGTAATCCGTCAGCTGGCCTGAAATCTCAAAAAAAGAAAAAAAAAAAATCATCAAATGAAGAGATATGATTTTCACCTAAAAGCACTAAATTGGAGTATCCTACACACGCTGCTCGGCTGTATCGCAAAGGAGGTCATCATGCAATCTCCAAATGCAGGAATGTCATTAAACAAGACAGCAAATGTGCGCGCAGAAACAAAGCTGATATCCCGTGTACAGAGGCATCCCAAAATAGTGATGGAAAAATCTATACTAGCGGTTCCTTTTTATTTATTTCCACACCGCTGTGCCATGGCCTGATGATACAACCAGCATGCAATTATCACCACGCACTGTGACCACATGTCATTAATTTGCTAAGCCATAGCACGGCCACACAAGTTTTAATCGTTTGATTAAGGGCGTGGGGTTAGGCTCTTTTGGATGCTCCACCATCAATGATACCAGCTAATCCTAGCCACTTGTGGGCACAGGTCATTTCAACCAAATAAATGTTAAGGTGAAGCACAAAGATATTCTCTTTCAAAGATGAAACTAAAAGACAGCTGACCAGAAAACCATAATGGAGCTTAACAAGACTCAAGAAGTCAATATTTTTGTATAACCTGGCCTCTGATGTTGTTGAGTGCATTGCTATTAAGTATGTTGGGCCATTAAACAGGAATGAAGATAATAAAATGATTAAATATTTATGTTAACTCTGGTGATGTATTCCAGTGGGACAGAGAGAGACAGAAACAAAGACCGAGAATATTTCATTGCCAGTCAGTGCAACAATTTCCAAACTGTCTGCTTTAAGAAGACCACAGGTGATAAACCAGATTTTACTGTCTAACCCTTAAATTGTATTTTGTGATCCGCTGTGTCTGACCTCAACCTACATGACTCAGTGTTTTATTGTTTTTTCCCCTCAATAGATTTAAATGAAGGAAAAGATCTCTGTATTGCAATAACTAAAAATAGAACATGGCTTAAAATGTCTAGCCACACCACATAATATGTGATGAGTCAATTTCCAATTTTCATGAGGAAACAAACCACAGACACTGCAGTCCTGCATACATCGCGTTTGCTTCTATCAGTTATCATATCTGATTAATTTATTCTGGAGTGTGTGTGTGTGTGTCCTTGACTGTGTGAGAAAGCGAGACAGACAGAGAGCCGAGAGAGCATCAGACATGCTGCATCATTCTGAAACAGCAAAAAATTAGGCAGCCCTCGAATAAATGGCACGTGGAGGGCGATCACGGGGCAACAATGTGTTCGTGTCAAAGAAGACATGAGAGGAAACACCTTAAATACAGCCAACCGCATAAGCACAGGCAAAATTACAGATTAAAAATCCTGTGGTTTCATGGGTGGTTCAGCCAAGACTGAAGCTGGTCTGACCTGGATTAGCAGGAACAGCACCCTTGGGTGTTCTGCTCTCTGAAAATCTGCCTTTGGCTATTACTAGACGAGACAGATACTGTATGTATGTGTCAGTCTGTTTATGTCTATACAGTGTGGTTTGGAAATGTTGGTTTTTGGAGTTTAAAAGCTTCACTGTGTGAGTCATTGTTTCTATATTTGTGGGTCTTGTGTTTGACTGCATTAAAAGATTTTTTGGATGCATCCCTGTGATGGGAAAGCTGCTAGAATGACTAAAGAAATAACAGAAAAATCATCTTTACACTGCAAGTGTCCTCTTTAAAACAAGCGGGGACAGAAATTGAGTGGAGGACAATGCTAAAATGAGCAAATATGTGTGCGAAACTTCAGAGAAACTCTCCTTTTCTTTATGTCACTTTCTGTAACCCAAGGAGAGCTTCTGGCAATGTAGGTGCTAATTGGTTTTTGTTTTTTTCCCCCCCATCCTTAGTTAATGAAAGCCAAATTGCTGTTATGAATGGATAGACAGGCAGGAAAGGAAAGATGTGAAAACAAACAGGAAGATAAGGAGACAGAGTTCCAGGCTTGCAGGCATCGAAAATAAAAGACGCTAGAGATTACTGCTGTGTGAGCAACACGAGCTAGATTTATGGAGCTGCGCGGGCCCATTCAGGCCTGGGAGGTGCTTAGAGCGTCCTGTAGGCGATGCAAGGAGACAGCCACACCCACACAACTCCACACATATACATCAATAGCCAAAAGGCAACCTGTTATGATATGCAGTGTCATTTTGTACTGCAGAACACGCGCACTCCAAAACATCATCGCAATTTGGTCAGTCATATGATGCTGGAGCCAGTTCACCAAAAGGGATCGGCTTTCTGCCACAAATGAGAGGAGCAGATGCTAAAGAAAGATTTCCAGGGGTCAAATTGCATACAGCCTTGCACACATGCAAAACTATGCATGCATAATCATGCACAGTTGCACAGGAAGATGTAGTCGTCACAGTGATAGAGCCGTACGACCAGGACACAATCACAACACAAGCATGAACATAAATAGCCAAGCCACCAAATGGTGCCACTTGGTCTCGGGAGAATATCTCGCCATCCTTTCCTGGATGCACATGCAGACACACACGCACCCAAGTTTCCACACAGCAAAATAGAAACAGGACAACAGGTTACAACGAGCAAGAGATGTGATTAAATAGAGAAATGGAGAAACTATAGCATGGGTTGAGGAGTGTAAAAGCAGAACAATCTATATGTGTCTCTGCATGCCAGACTGTCAGAGCCACTGTTAGCTCAAGGCCGTTTCAAATATCAGTCCACTAGTCTTTTTTTTTTTTTGGAAGTTTTTTTTCAGCTATAATTTTAGGTGGCCCTAACCTACCTCAGCTCTCTGGTAATCTGTCATTTTGCAGCCACACAATGCAGTGGCAGGCAGCGTTTCCTGCATGACGGGCACTGAATCCAAGGCACATCTGGAAAAGCCAAAATCTAAAAGTTAAAATACCACAAACAAAATGACTTTTGCAGCATAAAACCTTTGAAACCAAAAACCTTAATCGTATTCTTTCAGCAGTGATGTTGTGTAATATGCCTTCCTATCAGTGCAGCGATCTCAGATGTCAGGCCCTGGCCTCAATCCAGCCTGGAGCTATCTGAGGAACCACAAATGGACAAAGACACCCTCTCTGAATTCAGCCAGCTCTCTTATCTCCTCTCGTTTGATCGTGTGGTCCTGTCCCACCCCGGTCCGTCCTTGTTGATGATACAACACCTTCTTATCCAAGTCTCGCACTACTAAAACATATTCCCTCACGCACCGACTCTCTGGCCTTGCAAATGTGTGTTTTGCTTCCTGTATGCATCATATAATGTAGACATTCAGTTTTTTGTACAAAAAGAACTTTGTTCAGATGAGCAGTTTCAATCTGTAAAGTAATCGCACCAAGCCACACTCGCAAGTACAAAGAAATCAGCGAGTGCCAGGGACACGGTGCAGCTGATTATCATAAGGCAAATGTTCAACATGTGGAAAGAGATCATTTCTAAAGGGATGTTTTGTTTGTTTTTTGAACAGATTGTGATGAAGAAGAAGAGCCAGTTGTTAACTTATCTGTTTTTTTTTCTTTTTTCTTTTCATTTCTTCTAATGAAATCGTTCCTTTATCAGCTTCTTGGTTCAAACAGAAAACAGGACAGATCTGAGAAAAAGAAGGGTTCTGCCTTCATGTTTACAATAATATGGAATAGGACTCTGTCAGAATTTCTCATTCTCACTCTCTCAGCCTGCTTTACTCTTTCCTCCATGGCCGAAACCTCTTCGTGTCCCCCTTCTTTGAACTCCTCTCCTTTTTCTTCCCTCTACAGCTCAATTTCTCCTATATTAATTTGACACAATCTGCTTCTCTTCTCTTCTCCCAGCAGACAAAGGCCTATGTTCTTTCTCACTCTGCATTCTGCTCTTGCATACACATTCTTTGCTCACTGACACGCCATTTAAAACAACAACAACAACAACAACAACCAGAGAAGCAGCCAATAAGAAACAAACTGTACAATTGGCATCGCCAGCACAATCCCTTCTCTTATTCTCTTTTGCCCTCCCACCCTCCCTCTCCATCCCACCACCACCACCTCCACCACCACCATGTTTTCTCTGTTCAAAACTTACTAAAGAGGACAAACATCATGTGGTGCTGGAAAAAGAAGACACTGTTGCAGGATGACTGAGTCTCTGTTATATTTTCTCCATTCTGTGTGTGTGAAGAGTTATGTTGAATTCCACCAGCGTGTGTGTGAGCGTCACTTTATTACTAGTTACATCTAATACACCTACCACACACACACGCACCTCACAGACACCAACTATTCAAATTGTTCTTGAGCCGAGGTGCAGGCTTAAAGCAGACCATTTGTGTGTTTTAGTTCTGTGCATGAGCATGTGCGCGCATGTGACTGTGCATGTCCGTCGTATTGCCCAGATCACACAAAGACACTTCTTCTTATACGATTCCCAGCTGTGTGGACTTGGCGCGCTAGTCAGCCATTCGACAGCCAAGAATGTTTGGTGTGCAACTCTACTGGAAAGCCCCAGTTACCCACACACACTTACTTAAACACACACTCACAAACACATATGCACCGCATCTACTGAGACATCCTACTCCTCTGAGCAGACGCAGGGAAGGGCCTCACCCCAAAAGGAAGAACGGTTCAAATTCCACAGCTGATAGAAAAAACACTGAACAGCGAGGGAAAAGTGGAGGAACTGATGTCAACTTTTGTCACACCATCCCTACACCCACCACATTTTCACCATGCTTCTATTGTGGTTGATGAAGGGGGGGGG
>NW_024582424.1:1032140-1131454 GCF_018398535.1 Haplochromis burtoni | reverse complement strand
GGGGGTGTTTCGACTGCTGTCAGAGAAACCAGTTTTCTTTCCATGCTTTGGCCAGTAACTGCAGCGAATCACTGTTTGGCTCTGTAGACACTAAGTGACTCCATTCTGCAGCTATTCCTTTAAGCTTGACTCATGTGTCCAGACTTCTGCAGGTGGTGAGCACATCTAATTCTGTATTTAACCAAGCTAAGCAAACTAGCAGTTGCAGGGAACATCACCATATGGCAGAAGAAACTGGGATTTACAGTAGAGCACAGCTAATCAAGATGATCTGTGCAGTTTTTCCCCCTTTTTACCACAAAAAGAAAAGTGGGAAGATTATGAGGTAGAACTTCCACTTGCCAAAAACAAAAACCCAAACTGCCCTTTTAGGTAGGTCACAAAGTTTCATCAGTGCTGTGCAAATCAGTGTTTTTGTGTGTATGTGTGTGTGTGTGTGTGTGTGGGGGGTACAAATAAAAAGATAAAGTAAAATTTCAATTACTTTTCAAGTGTTTGTTCAGTACACCCCCTCTAAGATAACTTATGTAACCTCCCAAAAAGCTTTCGGAGAAGTTCAAAACGGAGGCTATTCTAGTTCAGCCTGCGATATGTCGATAGCGCAATACACTGAACAGCCCAAACTAACTGAATCGTTATGCAACCCTTTGCTGTCTGTCCACATGTGGTCTTGCACTGTGAACTGCTCTGTAGCGAGCATACAGATTAAATGGCATGGCAATACACGTAGCATGTGCAACAATCCCCGTAATCTCCTACCTTTGAAACACATTCGCTTCTGCAATCAGTTCAGGGCTCTTTTATTTCCCCCCTTCGACGTCCACTTTAAGTTCACACCTCTCCGCTGCTCTACTCCATTCGCTTTATTCTGGGCAGCGCTCGTCTCTCGCTTCTCCCCATTAAACTGCAAGGCACAAACAATTGCGATCACTTAAGAGCATTCCTCGGGATGACAACATCTAATCATAACTCACATGCTTTAACACTTGCTCCTCCGGTTCAGCACTTGAAATTCCTCAAATCATCGCTTTCGTTTCGTGTAAAGATCTGCCAGAGCTGACAGAAGAAAAATACTCCCGACTGTTGTAGCCGAGAGACGCCAGGAGAAATGCAATTACACGGAGACTGCTGCATATTGCAAAACCTGCAGACATGCTCTTGTTTGCAGACCCCTGCTATTGTGCTCCGGGATCTGTCTGGGTAGTTGTGAGCCTGTGGTCCTGATGCGAGTTTTTCCACGTCCCTTTGTTGTTTCTGTCACACCTACAAGGAGGGAACACACGGAGGAGGGGAACCTTGCCCCTACTTTCTTTTGTCTGACTGTTTTTACCCAGCAGAATCATGGCTGAACTACTCTATTTCTTTTTTTATTTTATTTATATTTTATTTATTTTATTTTGTTTGTTTCTTAAAATATTACACTTTACGTCGCAGACGTACGAGCGTCTCTGGTATACATTTCATCCTCGTGGCATCAGCCCCGTTTCGATCTTTTCTGTCTTGATTTATATTTCTTCCATTTTTATTTATTTGTAATCCGCCTATAACTAAACAGCATATCCCTAAATAAAAGTGCATTTGCCCTTTGTTCTATCTCACCCGCACTTGTATCTTTTAGTCCCCCGTCTCACCGAATCCCTTGCCAGAAGTTTGGTCCTTGCTGGGGAGTAGACTGTCGCCGCTGTCTCTCTCTCTCTCTCTCTCTTCTCCTCCCATTTCCTTCCCGCGTTGTCTTTCCCAGGCGGTGGCAGAACCCAGTTGTGCTTCACTCCAAACCATCCTGCATGGACAGCACGCCAGCGCTTATCAACGAGCACAGTGATGACTGCATCACTGCTTGTCACAAGCGCCACACCCATCCATTCATAAAGCAAAGCGAGTGCCAGCCTCCAGACCAGACTGCTCTCTGGGTGAGGAGGTAGTAAAACAACCACAGTGCTCCTTGAGGGGAAAATGGCTATAATATTCGTTTAGAAAGTCATGCCTTATATCTCTGTGTCTAAGGTGCTGAATTATGAATTTGTAGCCATTTAAATAAAATAGATCTCACCGTGTGAGTATGAAGTGATGAGTGTTTTACCATAGTAAACGTGATGGTTGGGGAAAAAACGTCAGCACTACGCAAGCATCGTGATCTTCATAGTGACTATAGGATGTGTGAGTTTACGTCTTTTGCTTAGTACTGTTTATGTATTCTAGTATAATTAAAATTGTAACACCTAAATAAATAAATAAAAAATCATTTTAAACACTAATAATCTGACACGTAAGATGCAGAGTCACAAACTTAAAACTTAAGTGTGTATCCGGGATCAAAATGAAGGTCAAATTCAAAGTTGGGTGTTTTGTTTGATTCATGAACATAGAGCGAAGGGCACTAAAGAGTTCAAGGTTGCTTTCAACTTTACACCATATAACACAGTCTTTCAACATTTTAATGTATTTGTAACTCCTCATAGATTATCCTTGACAGCTTTATAAAATATTTTCTATAATGGGTGTTGCAGTTGGATTTATCCCACCCCCTCTTGCCACTTATTGAAATATTTTGTCAGAATGATAGATAGATAGATAGATAGATAGATAGATAGATAGATAGATAGATAGATAGATAGGTAGTAGGGGTGCAAGGATACTCGTATCGATATTGAACAGTTCGATACAGTGCTTTCGGTTCGGTACGCATATGTATTGAACAATACAAAATTTGTAATTTATTTTATCAACTTTCCTTCTGACGATGCTGTCTGTGTTGAGCGCTCAGTGAATCTGCGTTCGACTACTCCGCCTAGGCTGCACTGTCGAGCGCAGATCTACTGAGCGCTCAACACAGACAGCATTGTCAGAAGGAAGAGCGCAGGGCAAGCTAGCGAGACAGAAGTTAAGCTCTGCTTGCAACATGGAAAATTGAACCTCCCCCACCCTCATTCAGATCTGGCGTTTGGAATTATTTTGGTTTTCATGTGACATATGACCCTGAAGGTAAACGTCATGGACTAAAGTAAAACAGTATGTTGGATGTGCCACGCACTAGTGTGTTAGCGCAGTTAGCTCATTAACATGTTGGCCGTCTAGCCCCACCCACGGAGATTTGCCGTGTTGTGGCGTTATTGTCATTTCAACGAGATTAACGCTGACAGCACTAGTGGGAACACAACGAATATGACTGCACATTTACGCCGACATCATCCTAGTGCAAAGAAAAGTGGAAGAAGACAAAAACAACAAGCATGCATGCTACAAACTTTACCCGAGTCATTTAGACAGCTGTTAGCACATGATCCTCCTTATGGGGACCTGATATGTTTAATATTGTGGCGAGCTCAGACAAGGTGGAGACGGAGGTGTCGTTTGGTCTTGCTTCCCGTGAGCTAGCCTGGGAGCACAGCCGTTTATTGACATCTGCAGAAGAACACTGCCGCTAGCTAACTGCTCAGCGCGGCAACCGCACAGCAACAACAACAACACACCGTCGCAGCGAGAGGGCGTCGTCACCCGTCACTATGGCAACATAAACAAAACATAACTGTACAAACAGAACCCGAACAGCCCTGACCCGCTACATAGCCCCCAACTAAGGGGTCAGTCGTCCCCGACGACCCCATTACCCCACACAAAGTCCTGCAAATGTCCAGGTGCCTTCTTTTGGCGCACCGGCCGGTCACGAACTGCGGGGGAAAAGTCACTCGGGTCAGAACATGGGGTGCCACCATCATCCCACTTCTGACACCAATGTGGCGAGCTCAGACAAGGAGGAGACGGAGGTGTCGTTTGGTCTTGCTTCCCGTGAGCTAGCCAGGGAGCACAGCCGTTTATTGACATCTGCAGAAGAACACTGCCGCTAGCTAACTGCTCAGCGCGGCAACCGCACAGCAACAACAACAACACACAGGGCGCCCTCTGACCCCGGAAGGACACACCGTCGCAGCGAGAGGGCGTCACCCGTCACTATGGCAACATAAACAAAACATAACTGTACAAACAGAACCCGAACAGCCCTGACCCGCTACAATATGCTGCTGAGAATATAGCCCAGAAGAAGCGTATAGTATAGCTTTTATTTTGGAAAGAGCCATTTCTCTGTAATAAACTCTCTTTTCCAAAGATGAGTGATTCCTCAATCAGATTATTTTTTTAAATTACTTTTGTTTCAGCAACATTAAATTTAAAAACTGTACTTTTGAGTTAAAATATATATTTATAATTTTAATAAATGACAAATTAAAAAGGCATGAACATTTTTTTGTATCGAAAAAATATCGAACCGTGACACCAAAGTATTGAACCGAACCGAACCGTGAATTTTGTGTATCGTTGCACCCCTAATAGATAGATAGATAGATAGATAGATAGATAGATAGATAGATAGTAACACAGCTGACTTCAGCATATGCACCTGAACAAGTCTGTGTGGAAGTCCATGTAGTTCATAATATGGCTGAAACTGTTTACACCTTTGTTTTTATTCTTTCCACTACTCACCCAAGTTCAAAACTATTTGGGTGGATGTTTTGGCATAGCCAAACACTATTGTAAGGTCCTGTATAGTCACTCTTTGGAGAGGATGTTGGCTACAGAGCCATTGTTTCACAAATACAGGGTGAAGTTTTTTCTGAGTAGAAACAATTCATCACTAGTCAATCAGCTGCCATTAGTGCACTCCGTCTTTGTTATTCAGACACTTCAGTTGCCCATTTAGCACTTGGTTCTGTCAGATAGACATTTTATTTTAAGAATTAATTTTAGCATAAGGTTCAGTAGTTTGTTTGTTTTTTTACTAGTGTTTGGGATAGTGTTATCAGTATTATCACCACTGTATGGGGTATTTATGGGGGCAATAGTTAAAAAGTTAAGGACAAGTATTACGATACAAAACCAAACCTGTTGTTAAGGCAGCAGACTCATAATCTCAATGAACGCCCAAGCCTCAGTAAACATATGCACCAAATATCTCTTCATTCTTCTTGTATTGACAAATCTAACCATTAGCACAAGCAAAAATTAAAGACTGTATATATATGGTCTACATTTTTTTTTCCAACATTAGTCAACTCATTTATTTTTTTCACACCTAGTTGTATTTTTTTTATTTTAGCAACAAGGTGAGCCAACAGTCTTCTAGGAACAATTCACCTTCTTTGAACAACCGTGAAGATGTAAGGCTAAATAAGCAAAGCAACACGTCATTTGGGTCAGTTTGTGTAACCTTCAGGATTTAAGATTCAGTATTTTCACTGCCACTGTGTTTAAACATAGTTGTGTGAAATGCTTAAAATTGGGAGCTTTTATTACAAACTGGATAAAAGGATAAAAGTCAAAAGGGTACACAGTTCCAGTGATAATAATATGAATAACTGCTAAAAGTTAAATAAAATGAAATAAAATGGTATCAGTCCTAGCTTACAACTTGTACTTGCACTTTCATCAAAACAAATCAAATCAAATTTGAAAATATTACAAGTGTTTATAAAAATACACCTTTGTGTGGGAGGTGATGTACAATATAACACAACAGGAAAAAATGATCACTTCAATTTATTCTTCACCATAAACTTGTTTTTTTGAATTGTCAGTGAAGTATTTGACCCCCACCTGTCATCAGCATTTCTGTAAATAGAGGTCTTTTCTCTGTATATTCTCTTTTTGGCAAAAGCATAAATGTCAGGAAATTGAGTGAGTGTGAGAGGCCCTTGTCTCTCACAGATTCCCTAAAACTCCTTCTCAGCCAGGCATCTGAGCTGCTATTGTCTTGTGAAGGGAAAGGAACTTGCCCAGGCTTGCTCCTACCTCAGCATGCATGCAAGTCCTAAGCAACCGTCCTCAAGCTATGGCCAGCAGATGCTCACATATGTGCAGGCGGGTGTTGTCACATCATGCTGTAGCTGCACTCTTAGTACACTTGGGAAGAACCACTACTGTGAATTATAACACAAACACAACACATGCACACAAATACAACACACATCTGTGAATACACATGCTACAACTTCTCTGAACTATAATACGGGTACACAAAGTCATTTATTTTCACTCTAGCCCCTGTACCTGACCATTTTCAAAGAAATGTTTGACCTATGAACCATTCAAGCATAAAAAGACATCTAACCCAAGGGATGAATCAATGTTGTGTCTACTCATAACAGACCGCTTAGCAGGGAATCTATTTTAAATTGTATCTTTAGCTCTTGTTACTAGCAGCCCTTCACAAAAACGCAGACTTTGTACCCATTTCAATAGTTTGCCAATGTTAAACAGTTATCAAGGCATAAAATAATCATTTTACCAACAAGGTGATTCCCAAAGAGCTATTAGCCAAAAACTAGACATTCTGGCTTGGCGGGAAATTTGCAGAAACTAGACTGGTGAAGAACAAAGGAAAGAGTGACAGGCTTGAGCGACTACAGCAAATAAACAATGTTGGAAAGTCATATCCTTAAGAAACAGGGAAAAAAATCCAGCAAAGACCTGACACACTTCAGTTGATCCATCTAGTGTTCACTGAAACCTCACCAGAAATAGTGTCAGTAGAAGGACTTTGCTACCAAGAAGCCATTCTTAAGAAAGGGGAAAGGGGGAATAGGCCCAATTACACAAGAACTGGACTGAAAATCAGTGGCAACAGGTTTTATGGAGAGATGAATTCAAATTTGAAATATCTGGTTTAAAATCATTGTTAATATGTACAGAGGGGGTCAGGTGAGAGGTACAACGAGATAATGTTATTCACCTCATCTGTCAGTGGTCATAATGTTATGCCTGATTGGTGTACATTCTTAAGCAGTAAGGGTGTATTTTGTTTTTGGCTTACTTTTTATTAAATAAATAAAAACACAGTCTAATTTGTCATGTGCAGTTGTGTTTACCCACCTTTAAAACCTGGTAAAGTCCAGATAGTTTTTTGTTAATGTCCTGATACAAAAACCCTTACAATTGAAAGAGGGTAAACTTTCTTTTTCTACTAGACTGCAGATGGAAATAAAGATGGCTATAGATACAAATACATGCCACACTGAAGGTCATGAGACTGTAAGTGTATTGAATCTGTCAACTTCTCTGCTTTAATTGGGCAAAACTTCTCTTCTCTTCCTAATGGTGTAGACGGGTCTACCAAACCTTTATCTCAAAGTGTCTTGTACAGCACTTTTGAATTGCCAGAGGCCTCTGCAATAGCACTATTTATGCAGCTGCATGGGCACAATAGGGGCATAATAGGGGATCCACATGGTTCATCTCTCACTCTGTCCCTTTCCTAAAGGGGGGAAACTGCTGACCCCAAAGGTCTGAAAGTCCTATGTCAGCTATATACAACAAACAAAAACATTTTGCCTATGTGTTGCACCTCCAATACATAAAAATATGCCTTAACAATACAATACACAACTAGCTACACACTCACAAAAAAGTCCTGCACAGATCATTTGCACTCAGCAGCTCTGTGCCTTCACTGTAGTATGTCAGGAACCACAATGGCCTTTGACACCAGACATCACACCGAAAGCTAACTTTAAGCTGACGGACCACAATGGGCTTCTCGTTGCCACAGAGCCTCTGCTTTTTTTCTGCTTGATCTCGCGACAAAGCGGTGTTAGAGAAATACCAATTGAGCCTGAACAATTGCTCACAAAAGGGGCACTGACTTGGTGTTTCAAGCACTCTTGCTAAAGATATCACATTCTAGACCACGTGTTGTGATGGCAAATTACAACTGTTTGACAATGTGCTGCAGTTATTGTTTTCTACTCGTAAAATATTTAAATCCAGGGGATTTCAGAAGAGACTTACTGCTTAAATTCTAGATGATTATAGGATAATTTTTTAATATCTTCTCAGTAGAACACTTCTCAAATGTTTTACATGGACAGCAGCGGTCTGCTTTAACATCAGTGGAGGGGATGCAGAGTTGCAGAGCAAGTTTGGAGCATATTTTCAATATTTACATTTACAAAAATATATATAATTCAACTTTTCAGCCACATGAAGTTTGGACATCTGTAGCAACTGACTCTGCAGAAAGTTGGCGAACTCTGCACTATGCACCTCAGCATCCAGTGACCTTGCTTTTGATTTTATGTGGCCTACCCTTTCATGGCTGAGTTACTTTTGTTCCCAATCGGTTCCACTTTGTTATAATACCACTAACCGTTGACTGTGGAATATTTGGCAGTGAGGGAAATTCACAACTGGACTTGTTGTGCATTTTTCAGGGATGAGGGTTTGTTTGTTTGTTTTCACCAAGTTGTTATATGGTGGGTAATCACAGTGTGTTTGTATATTACCAGTATGTGAACAGTCAGTTTAAGAGAAAATAAAGGTGACTTTGAAAACTGAATAAGTGTACCTCAAACAAATGCTCATTACCCCATCGAGTTTGGAAATATTTTGCTTTTCCTCTTTTTGATTTTGTGTTTTTGGACATGCGCATATGCATGCTGTCATCTGTTTAGAAACCTCAAAAAAAGGGGTCAGGGGTCAATTTGTTGGTGAGGACAAAGATCAAAGAGGCAATGACAGAATTCCTGCTATCTGTTCTTCCCACGTTCTCTCCAAGCACCTCCATCAAGGATGAAGGGTAGCATTCGGTCTGGGTCCGTACTCATCCAGGTTTGGACACCTGGCCTCTTTGGCCAGAACTCCAGGCTGCCCATGTCCCTTCAGAGCATCACTTGGGTGCTATGAATAGATACAGGCGTATGCTCGCTGCTGTCAGCTGGGTATTGGCACGTGTGGCTCATGCAACGCAATGCTCCAGACTGGCGTCACTGCACCGACAGCACATTCAGGTCACCATGGAAACAGGGATGAGCACAGCTACCTCTGCCCTAATATTCATTGGCTGCATTTTACAGACAAACCGTAATTTCTTATTCTTTCTCTTTATCTTCCTGTCTTTGTTTTCTCACGTCTTTCTTAAAAAAATAATAACTATATCCCTCTCCATCTATTTTTTTACTTATGATGCTCAACGGGGAACTGGAGGTTTGAGATTCTACCAGAGGGCGTTATAGTAACCAAGTTTTAAAACCTGGGTGATTTTTATCCTTATGGCTCTAAATTAATAGTATGACTACAGGAAAGTATGGTGTCATGGCAGTCCTCTCTCTTGTTTCCTCTTTAGCATGCGCTGTGAAGGTGACCACCTTAATGAAAGGGTGTGTGGGTCACTGCATTTTTCACTGAGGGACAACTGTTTTCTCAGGAGAAATGAGCAGATTGCAGTGTTTGTACTTCCGCTCCATTTGCCACTTTGTGTTTAATCACATATCATTTACTGCGTACTGGCCAGAAGGAAAAAGGCCGGCTTGGTAGTAGGGACAGGTACTGGGTTATCACTGAAAACAGGAGTTACTGGGAAGTTGTATCCCCAACTGTAAGTGCTCTTTTTCAGTCTGCAGAGAATATCTATGAAACCAGTGGCAGCTTTCAGACTTTTTGAAAGCTGCCACTGGGTCAATTCATATATAAACAATGACAGCTGTTTTTTTAATGATATTTCTTCTTCTTTTTCTTAACCATTGCTGCAGGTAAAGCAGAGCACAAGAACTCAGCATTTCTCTCTAAACCAAAGATTCGTCTGTTTCTCAGACTCGCGCTCCCCCACATACTGTGAGCAGATTGATATATGATATTGTGGGACTTACTTAAGTGAGTAGTCTTTTACATTAGAGTCACAGAAGCTCAAGTTTCTAGTGAGTTAACCAAAGCAAGGCTGATATTACGCTGACATAAAACCAGACAGTTAGAATTTAAATCAACCTGACACAAGCTGTTTAAGGTTTTGAAGATGTGGATATGCACTATATTGTATCTAGTAAGATTTTAATGTGTATACAGCTGTTGCTCCGCAGCATTTATATTGACATACAGAACAGGAAGGGAATGTTTGATAAATATGGTCAGTACCTCATATAGCCAACACACCCAAGACAAAAAGAAAGAAAATGGTCTAGATAGTCCAACAGTATGCAACAGTAAAGAAGACCCCAATGGCAGCAAATTGCTGGAAATTTTACTATAACCCTGATGTAGAAAGTAGCTTACCATGGGGAAGAAGCTAATACAGTGTCTAAAGAATTTTTTAAAGTTGCAATATTGGTTTCGCTAAATGTTCTCACCCTAGATAGACTGAGCTTTGTTTAACTTGTCAGGAAAGAACTGCCCAAATATATTTGACACTTGCATACACAGAAAATTCACACAAGAGCAGAACAGAAGATCCTTGACCGGTTTGGGCTGTGAAACAGGAGAGCCTACGAGACTACACTATGCGAGGTAGCATTGGCACTACACAAGAGCAACATCTGAATTTTACTATTTAAATCTTTTTAGTTTACACATGAATTAATTACACATTATACATGGTTATAAAGTCTAACAACTGCTGAGAGGAAGGGCCTGCTATAATGCTCCTTTTTGAACCCTTTGGTGAACTGATTTGATTTAGTTTAACGTTAGGTTTTCAGTTAGCATACTACATAACCAATGGATGGTGCATTTTCACTTTTGGGCCTTAGCTTCCAAGTATGCACACACCACCCAACAGTTTCGTGTCAGTACCACTTCATATAACATGAAGTGGTACTGACCTCATATTGACAGTTTAGTCCGTCACCATCCCTCTCCCACTAGGAGCTCAGTCTGAGTGGAGTTTTTTCTCTCCTCCTCTTACCTCATGTTATGTATTTTCGTTGTTTTTTTTTTCCTATCAGCCTACCTTACTGACATGTCTCCCCAATGTGATGTTTGTGTAAAGTTGGTCAGAAGGTTCCTTTGTAAGTGCGCATGCGCCATTAGCGTGCTGCCTGCTGTACCCCTAATTTCCTTCGGGATTAATAAAGTATTCTGATTCTGATTTTCATTTCCTTATATATATGTAACCCTTACTTCCTTCACCCTAAACCTAACCTAAACCCAACAACAAAAAAATGTGACTGTGTAACCAAATTTGTGTCCCTGCAACACGAGCAATGCAAATAAAATGTACACATGGCTATTATAGATCCAGAGAGATAATGAACAAACGTATGACAGCTGATGGAAATGTTGATGTGTTTTGAATTTAGTTTGTGCCCTGAAGATGTCCATTCATCTCTCTCATATTAACCCTATTAGCAGTCTCACTGACAGAGCACAACGATAAGGGTTGCCAGGATATCGCTGTTATTATTGCTGCGACTCTATTTTGAGACTCAATAACTCTCTCACCCACACGCTGGTAATGAGAGGAGGGTGAGAGGTGTTTAGGGATTACAAATGACCAAATTTTGATCTATTTCATAAAGCAAAGGTCTAAAACACACCAGCTTTGAAGGTGTGGCATATCGCAGTACCATCGTAGTTTAGTCTCACGATCAAATGAGTTATCTTTATGATAAAATCTGTTTTGAACTGTGTGATTTAAAAGAGGTAAAAAAACGAAAAAAATATTCAGCTGTCACCAGCTGTCGCTATTCTTAGACCAAACTATTTGCCATAATGAAACCTTGTATTAAGCACATTTAAAGTATGCTCAAAGGTCGCGTGCCGAATTTGAGACAAGACTGATTTTATTTGAAACACTGTTTGGAAAATAAAGTCATCATCATTTGAAAGGTGCCATCTGCACATATGGACACATACACATAAACACACGCGCACTCACACACCAGCGTCAGCACATCAGCGTCAGACAAGCCAAACAATGCCCACTGCTAGGCAACCATGCCATCCCAGTGCAGATGGCAGGGTCTGATCATGTTTATTTTACTTTAATCTAATGCTTTTAAGTCCCATTGCCTACCCATGCAATCAAACTGACGTTACTGGGGATATGCACGTGGTGTGTTTGTGTGTGCGCGTTTGAAAGAGAAAGTGTCTGTGTGTTGAGGTCAGGACCGTCCTACTAATAGTGATTATATAATGGACTATACTTAAATGGTCAGCGTCTGCATGACTATGTGTTCAATTTCTATTTTTCAATAAGCTAAATAGTGAAATGAGGGAAGATCATTCAGGCAAGTTTGCAAGTTGTGGAAAGGCAGGGCCAGTACCGAGTTGCATCATAGAAAAGAATTAAAAGTTTATTTTAGTGTTTAATGATTAACTAAACAGTTAGAATGTGACACAGTCACTTGTGGGTGGCAAAAGAGTAGTAATTATCTTTACCACACAACTGAAAGATGTATAAGAAGTTTCTTTAAAATGTTAAAATGTTCTATGACTTTTAATTTAAATTATGAAAGATAAGAACATAAGTAAATAATTTCACTTGGATTTTATCATATATGTGTTTAAGTTCAAAGAAACTGGATCAAAGAATATTATTAACATACCAAAACCTTTTGGAAGCCTACAATCAAAAATAATGACAAAAAAAAATGACAAAGTTTAATGTACCCGTGTCTTTATTTTACGCATGAAACCTCAACTTCTCGTGAT
This sequence comes from Haplochromis burtoni, assembly GCF_018398535.1. Classification (NCBI taxonomy): domain Eukaryota; kingdom Metazoa; phylum Chordata; class Actinopteri; order Cichliformes; family Cichlidae; genus Haplochromis; species Haplochromis burtoni. The sequence continues at coordinate 1,119,040 of NW_024582424.1, read as the reverse complement.
TTTTAGAGAACATTTGGGATATAGTGAGTCAGTTTTTACTGGATGTTTAGTCATTTTCCCCAAATTAGAGGCCCACACAGACAGGAAAGGTGGTTTGCCTTGGTTTGGACATGTGTGGGTGTAGCTTTCAGTCTCAGTCTTGTGATGCACGGAAGCTGTGGCTACAGAGGTGAATGGGTTATCCCGGCTTAACTATAATCTAGTTTGTTGCAATAGAACAGATCTATCCTACTGCAATTTATATCCACCCATTTGTGTCAGTGGTATATTTTTGTTTGAAGGCTGGATGGAGTCTCCAGTCCGTCTGCATTCCAATTATCATAATCATCTACTACAGTTTACACACCCTACTTTCTACTACCTTTCTACTACTCAGCCTGTTTCACCTGTTTTGAAGCACTTGAATTTTTTTCTGCAAACTGTTTAGGCAAATAATTTGAACACATCAAGCACGTAAAGTCCATTTGAAATAAATTACTTAATATATACAACTATAATTGCTCCAAATATGAAAAGATAACTGCAATAAAGCTTATTTCAGCAATTTACAGTTCAGAGTGTAAGTATTTTTTTTTTATCACTTTGCAGTTCTGGAGTGGTTTGACTGTTTTAGATGATGCTTAATACATTTATCAGTACATACACCTGCATGAATTATGTTTGTGAGTCTGAGTGTGGAGATGAATGGCTCATAGTCATAAAAGCTACAGAGTATTTACACCTGAATAGCATCTGCACTTTACGGCTCATTTTGACCAGAGTGGTGTGTTTAGTGACTGCACACAGTTTGTTTAAGCAAAAAGAAAAAACTGATGTAGCAGCTAGGAACGTCTTGTACTGTTGCCTTGCATGGAAAAAGAAAGACGGAAACAAGACTTTAAATTAATATTAATGTTGTCCCATAACTGCTGGTAATAAGGAGCTGTTTGCTAACAGCTTTCCATATCAATTTGAAAGGTGATGATGTGTGCTCCCCCCAACTGTCTTCAATCCATTTTTGAATGTTTAAATGGAAAAATATCTCATACAGAATAAACAAGCATCATTTGGAATATTACTATCGTTCAGTGTCTGCTTTTGGTGCTTTTTCGCAGAGAGTACTTTGACACCTAGCTATAAGTTGGGATATAAACTACATGATCAGTTTAACAATGGGTTGTTCTTATTAGAGCCATATAAATGGTAAATGGCCTGTATTTATATAGCGCTTTACTAGTCCCTAAGGACCCCAAAGCGCTTTACATATCCAGTCATCCACCCATTCACACACACATTCACACACTGGTGATGGCAAGCTACGTTGTAGCCACAGCCACCCTGGGGCGCACTGACAAAGGCGAGGCTGCCGGACACTGGCGCCACCGGGCCCTCTGACCACCACCAGTAGGCAACGGGTGAAGTGTCTTGCCCAAGGACACAACGACCGAGACTGTCCGAGCCGGGGCTCAAACCGGCAACCTTCCGATTACAAGGCGAACTCCCAACTCTTGAGCCACGATCACCATATAGGTCCACCATACCACAATCACTATCCCAAAACACCAGTTTGGATGAATTCTTTTGTGGATTTAGGCTTGTCTCAATGTCACTGCCCACACTGGCTGAATGTTAAGATCAAGACTTTATAGGGGTCATCTGGTATGTGTCTCCTTGGTCTTCTTCTAGCTGAACATAGGTCTTTATAACTATGGCTTTGAAAACGTATTCAATTCCCTGGATAAGAACCTAACCATCCTGAAGACATCTATGGAGATACAACTTAAAAACTGTGCAAAAACTAGCATTTGTTAATCACTTACATATATATTGTGAACTAGTTCTGCTGGTCTTTGCTTGTCTGCCTTAAGGCCACAATCTATCTGCACGTCCATCAGTCAGCAATGGCAGTTCTTTTCAGCTCCGTCAGTTTGTGTGTGCCCCTCCTTCATATTTCAGTGTGTTTAAAATGGAAGATCTATTTATGCAGCCTGTCTTTAGGAGCTGGTTTTCTGATTGCTTCGTCAGAGAGCTGGTCTGTCTGTGGCAGCAAGCTGGAGGCGCTTTAGGCTCTTCATCCCCCCTGGTGAGCCTCTATCCCAGCAGGCTTAGGGACACAGTCCTAGGCAGCTGCCACAAGGTTGGATTGGTAAGGAATAAATAGCTTTTCTCCACAACAATAATGAAGAAGAAAAAGCAAACAGATTCAAAGATACTGATGTTGTTATACATGGTGTGGTATTTACCACACCTGCTAATTCATAATGCCTCAACCGGCCTTGATGGATGAACTTGTATTGTAGCATGGTTTTTATACCATCCGGGCTCGGTCGAAACCCATCAGGAGTTTGGGCAGAGCACTAAACGAACTTGTTTTGTTGGTTATTTGCTTTTTCAGTTGTAGAAATAGAAACTCAAACGTGCCTTAAATGCTGAGATAACTAGACAAAAGGCCGGTACTGTGATTGTTCCACGATTACTTTTCAGAGGGGAAAAGTCATACTCGTGTTGTCATCAGCGTTTCCTCTGTGACTTTATTGAAGTGACACATCAGGGCCTTTCATTGAGGGTCTGGTTAAATCTATTTTTGTCTTGTCACTCTCATTAATAAAAGATTTCAGACAGTCTACCAGGGAATATGAGGAGAACATTGCTTCAATAGTGTTATTACGTGGCACACATGCACTAACATACATCCACATTTATATCATAGAATAGTTCATGCTTAGGTCTTATCTCCCCGACATTGTGTGCTCAGCTGTGAGTTACACCTAAAAGCCAACTATTGACAAGTATTGTGGCAGTACACAGCATGAGTGGCCCTGCGGCTGTGTACAGGGCTGGAGAACCGAGCAGCACTATTGGCTCAGTTAACAAGGAATATATCACTGCAGCTGTTTGTCTTCACGTGTTTCACGTCTTATTCTCATTTTCTACCTACAGGCCTTCAGTTCTTTTTGTTTTCTGTTAATTCGTTGCTTCTTTCATGTGTCACTTTTGACCAACCTTGGCATCTCTCTCTGTGTACTGTTCCAGTTAGTTATGTAATCTCAGTATCTATGTCATTTGGGACCTCATATTGACAGTTTAGTCCGTCACCATCCCTCTCCTGCCAGTTTAGTTATCCACTTCACTCCAGGCAGCTGGGGAGCATGACACAATATTACACAGCCAAAGTTATTGATCCCATAAAGACTGCGTGTTTATGACACTGTCGCACACGTATATGATTCACATTTTGATGCAACCAGATCACTGACATGGCTGTAAGTTGGCACCAACCAAATTTAAGTTACATAAGTTGCCGTGTGTGAGTTCAAAACAGTCCTGTCAGCTGATGTTACGTGACCGGTGTTGACTGCAAACCAGAAAAGACTAGAACCCTGGGATTTAATACATGCTTAGCTCTAGCCTGACAAATAGCACACGATTCCTCGCTGACCTGATTCTTCTTATCTTGTCATGATAAGGTGGAATTATGATACCTGTTTGCCCGACATGAACTTAATAAAAAAACAAAGAGGCTCATATGACCTGTCATAAAATGAGTAGTATAGGACAAGACAATGGCAAGTTTAGTTTTCAGTTAAGGTCATTTCAATAAAAAAGAAAATCCTAGAAAACGTTATCTCTGTTGTACTTTGTAATGATTCTCTTGCATTATTTGCAAAGCAAATCTACAGCATTGGGTAAAATAAAGAAGCAGATTGTATGTGTTTTCATTAAAGTTCGTGCAAACAGTAAACTACACTGAGACGTTCTTTTATCCAATATAAACGTGTGTTAACTCCTCTAACAAGGACAACTGGTTTTAACCAGGTAACTTGCAGCTTTCCAGGTTCCATGAACTTTGCCCTGGTGCTTTTTTCACAATATTGCCAACTGACAAACAAACAGCTAGACTGAAAACTACCACAGCTTCAGCTTCAGGTCCCGCAATGGTGGAGGAAAAATAATAATAATAATTAAAAAGGCAATAAATGCGTTGCATATGTCATCTAAACTGATAGCAAAATAGACTGTAAAAAAAACTTTGACCAACTAAAATTCTGAAATCTGACAGATGTTAGACTAGACATGAGAAATCTGACAGATGTTAGACTAGACATGAGAAATCTGACAGATGTTAGACTAGACATGGGATAGGAATGAACCCATCTCAGCAATTAGCCACTTTAATAAAAAGGTTGACCTCCATCTGTAATATGTGCGTGTATACTTAGCAATATAAAATGCCCGTGTCCAGCAGTCTGCACACAGTATCCAACCATAATTTGGCCTTTTTGGAAGAGTCTGACTGTCAATAACCCTGAAGAAACTAAAATAAAATAACCCAACTCCATACTGCTCTCTAGTTAACTACATGTCCTGCAGCCTCTTGCTAAAAATATTAGCCCACAACCCCATCTCCTGTTGCATTTTGGAATTACAAAATAAAAAGTCAAGCACGACTTTCCTTATAAAGTGTTTACTGGTGTAGTTATTTTACACATTATGCCTGAAAAGAATAATGTTTTAAAGATACAGTCACATAAATTTCTTCTTCAAACACATTCACAATAGTTTCCTGTACAACTATTTTAAAACCATTGTACCAAACCTTTCTAAAAGTTCTAAAGATTTGTTAAATACTTAAAATATGAATTGTATTACTAATGATTTAAACGAAACACTGAATTGAAAAACAAAAACCCAAAGCTAATTATAAAACACTGGGAGAGGCGTTTACCACTGTTACGAATCCCTTTTTCTTTCCACAGTATTCAAGCAAATTATTTTCCTTCTCTTGCACAACAGGGGAACTCTTCAACAATTCAGCACTTACTTTACTGCATTGTATGTAATTAACTATTCATTATTTATTTATATTATGCTGAGAAAATAGGAAATAGGTTAAATGATGCACTGAAACATCTACAAATATAAGTACAAATACAGTATGTAAGACAAACACAAAGTCTGTACAGTTCTAAAGAGCTTGAAAGTCAATATTTGGACGCATGTCTTTGGATTGTGGAAGGAAGCCACAGCACCTGCAGAGAACCCAAACTGACACAGAGAGCAAACTCCATACAAAAAGGCCCGAGGCAGATGGCGGAATTCAACCTTGCTGTGAGGCAACAGTGCTAACCACCACTCCACCATGCTACAGGGCTAAAAATACTATTTAAAACAGCTTGTTTGCTAAGTTCTCTGTTGACACAACACCAGTTAAGGGCTTTTTCATGCTTGAATGATTTACAGGTCAGTGTTAAGCAGCTTAACAAAAAAAACATTCCCCTGGAAATTGTCAGCAACAAGGATCGCACTGAAAATAAGTGAAAAAGTAGCCCAAAGAAAAAAATGTAAAGAGCAATGCTGTGTGCACTACAGCACTCTGACACTATTACAGATGCTGATTTTTGAACTCTGTGCTGATAACAGACAGGATGGTTCTTTTCCTCCTCAGCTGGGCAGATGCAGTGGTTTGACTCAAAATAAGCTTTACATTTCACCTCAGTTAATCTTAAATTAGTTGAAACTCAGAGAAGGTCCCGGGTATGGAATTTATTTTAAATATGACTTTCGTCTTTACACAGCTTTTGCAATCGTTTATTTGCCCTGTTACAACATTTCTGAAATGTTCTGCTTACACCAGATTTAAAATCAGCATATATGCTTCTAAAAAATATATATAATTTTTTAAAGTTTCAACAGTTGACATTGTGTCTTTGTGCTATTTTTCAAATAACTACTACTTACTGAAATGATTTTAAAAAATACATTTTACACAGTTTACCAGCTTTTTGTGGATACAGGCCTGCAGATTTACAAACAAATACCAAAATACCTCCAAAAAACTGTTCCATATACCAAACAAACCAATGAATACACTTAGCCATAATGACGTTAGAGTCCTATGACTGGATGTAGCGGATAATCTCACTCAGATCATAGCCTGTCACTGCAAAGGCATAGCCATCGCCATCACAGAACCTGGCGCCACAGATTTGTGTATCTGTCACACACTCGTTATGCAAATGCACAACCTAAGAGGAAATGAGAAAAACACACAGTCAGGTTCTGTTTGAGAGTAAGACATAAGTCATCTTGTGTCAGTCATCCAGATGTGTAGGATGACTGGGGGAGACTGCAATGAACTGTCCCTCTTTTTTAAATGTATTCAGGAAATATGCTTTGTAGTCTGTCTTGGGACCACTTACCTCCACACTGTTGGTCTCTGGGGTGATAGTCATGTGCCATACTCTGACAAGAGAGTCCTCAGCAGCAGATAAAAGCTAGCGTAGAGAAGGAGACGGTCATCTTTCAGGTGATTTGAACTATTAATATTACTACTAAAAATATGTTTAAATGTAAATATACTTCAAATTTTCACTAATTATTGTCAAACTGACAAAGATGAATCTGTTACTTTCAGCTGTGAAAAAGCTAAATAAAAAATGCATTATTATACATCTTTTTGATACAACTCACCAATCCAGAAAAAGGAGCAATGTCTACTGAGTATATCCAGCGAGCATGAGCGTTGATCTCAGCATGCAAAATTCCCGTAACTGCCTCGTAGAGTCGAATCTGGCCTGTGCCGTAACCTGCCACCGCTGTGCCCTTCCATAACTTGACAGATGAGCAGCTCATACTGAAACCATTGAGGACCAATGCCATCAGGGAACCAACAGAAACTATATTTTATATTAGATTAGAGAATGTCAGGAAATAAAACACATAAATAAGTCAGTGTAAAAAATACCTTCGGTCAGAAGAGACAGCGTTTTTCAAGTCCTGAATCAAGTCTTTGCTGGATTTTCCCCCCCTATTTCTTAATGATATGACTTTAATATAGCATTAATCTGTTGTAAAATTGATTTTTGTGCCACTTCTTATTTTCTCTTCCACTTGTTCTGTATCCTCAAAGTTTTTAAGGATCCACTGCACACCATGCCAAGATATCCCAGGTTTTCTGGCAACAGCTCTTTGAGAAGCATCTTGTTGAAAAATATTATTTTATTTCTGTCAAACTGTGTTATCTTAAGCATTTTTCATTAAATCAATTAAGAAATGAGAACACACTACACATTTTTTGCAACAGGCTCCTAGTAACAGAGGCTAAAGATACCATTTAAAAATTTCTTCTAAGCTCAGTTGTCTATTATTAAACACAACAATGGTTAGGTAGAATGTCATGCTTGAATAATTAATGGGTCAGTGTTCAGTGGCTTAGCAAACAAAAAACATTCTTCTGAAAATGGTCGGGTACAAGGACTGAACTGAAAATGACTGAAAAAGCAACTAGTGTCCAAACAAAAACTTTTTAGATAACTTCAGAAAACCCAGAGAACTACTGTTCAAGACCAATGGGTCCTTAAAAGCAATGTGACGAAAGGTGTGGCTCAAGACAACACTGTAGAAAAAAGCTTCAGTGAACTTACTCAAAACCAGGGATTTTGTTGAGCAGCTGAAACTCCTCCCCAGACTTCCACACACATAGATTTCCCCCATCATCTGCAGTAACAAGATTAGCTATGCACTCCTAAAGGAACAGAGAAAAGGATATTGTAATTCATAGAACGATCATAGTTGTTATAATTATTACATAAGGTATTTATTCATTTAATCTATGACTCATGCAAGAGGCGTACACTGTCATGTACAAACAAAGACTGTGACAGATTGCAAAACACACATATGTGCCTTACCTGGCTGCCAGAGCACTCTGAGGCCATGTCAGTGATGGATTCTTTGTGCTCCTCCAGGACTTCAGACAAGGTAATATTACTTCCTTTACTGGGCACATCAAATACTAAAATTGCACCAGATGAAACTCCTATAGAATGAGAAAGAGACAAGTAGACTGTAGACCTGTGCTCTTTTGACTACACAAAAACTGAAAAGACAAAAATTCCACCCAGCACTTACCCACACATATATAATTCTCGTACACTGCTGCTATCCCTCGGGCAAACACTGCCTGTGCTGGGACAGAAATTAGGTCTGTGAATGCACCAAATCTAATAAAGAACTCTGGGTTAATAATTTTCTGTCTCACATGCAAATATGTGATGAGTATGAAATTTATGAAGCTGAATACATCAGTCACAGATAACAGTATTTATCAGCAAGCATAAGAAAATCTGAAAACGTCTTTATTGCCATAGTGATGTCATAATACTGGTGTAAATCTTTAAAAAAAAAAACACTAAATAATGAAGACATCACACGGGTGTTGATGTTATGGGGATGGATCAATTGATCTAAATCCTCTTCAGGAACAGTTAAGTGATTCACTGTAACTCATTATATCGCAACACACTGCACACTATAGTTTCACACTAATGAGTAAAAAAAGTTCTTCTATTAGTGAGTCCCTACATGTGTAGTAGGATAGTTACAACTAAATGTTGCATATTTACCTGTAGGTGTTTCTGGAGTATCCAGTGCATGCCAGTACACCATGATGGAGCCATCAGATTCATACATCTAAAGGAACACACTTATAAGTAAATAAGACTTATAAGATAAGTAAAAAGCTACAAAACAATATTTATTGCTTGCGGTACTCTATGACAGATTAAATTTAACTTAATGTAATATTATTGTTTCATAATGTGTGATTATAGCCACTATAAGTATAAAATTAAAAGACATAACACTGCCTCCTTTTCTGTTGGTGATCACCACAGCAGATCATCTGCCTCCATCTTACTTTCTCCCTACATGCAGAGGGTTATCAGTAGGGACATGCATGTCCTTCTTCACCGACAGCTCCATGTTTAACATCCTTTGTCCCATATATCCACTATACCTCTCTGCACATGCCCAAACCATATCAGCCTTGTCTCTCTAACTTCATCTCCGAACTGCTTGACCTGAGCTGTCCCTCTGATGTACTCATTTCTAATACTGTTCCGTCTGATCATGCCCAGCAAAAATGTAATCGTCTTCAATTATATAGCTGCCAGCTCTGCCTCCTGTCTTTTTGTCAGTGCCTCTGTCTTCAAATCATGCATCTTAGCAGGTCTCAGTACCATCTTGTAAAGTTTCCCTTTAACTCTTGCTATTCTGTTACAAATCACCTTTAACACACATCTTCACCCACTCGTGCACCCTCATCTCCTCTGTCAACCTGTCCATCACCATTGCAAACAAGAAAGGGCTCTGTGACGATCCCACCCACACCTTGAACCCATCTGTCAGTCCTGCTGTACACCTCACCACTGTGTTACTATCCTCATACATGTCCTGCTATTGACATCAAAACTGAGAAAATAGCAACATCTACCTGGATGCCCTTTTGAGACGTCACCACAAGGAGATCACGAGAGGGGAGCACACAAAACGCAGCCTGTTACAAAAAAAACATGTATTATTTTTAAGCTTAATTGTTTTTTGTGTTACTTTTATAGCTCTGCATTCTACATCACAGGACTATAAATGTACTGTATGAGTATGTGATTAATTGTAATATTTATATATGCATTACACATTGTAATGTATGTAATGTAATGTAACTGAAGAAAGTGTTAAGCCATTTTCACACATTGAGGGAAAAAGTAGCTGTCTGAAAATTAGTTGTCTCAGGTATACAAGAGAATGCCTTTAATATGGTACGCAAACAAGCAAGACACAGGGGCGCACACACACACACACAACATATACAACACCCCAACATATATATACATATATATATATCATCATGTCTGTTGGTGTTTATGTGTTGTTGTGTGTGTTTGTGTGTGTGTGTGTGTGTGTGTGTGTGTGTGTGTGTGTGTGTGTGTGTGTGTGTTTCTTTTCTAAGTGAAAAAATTAAGGAAGGAGAAAAACATGAGGATTAAAAAGCAAGACAGTGGTGAGTGGAGCAGATATCCACAATCTGGGGAAGTGATCTGAATAGTATAGTCAGGAATAGTCAAAGTCAGGAAACCATCAGTTGACAGTTAACAGTCTTAACACTTCGTAACCAGCCAACTTGGTCTTGGGCGTTGTTACCAAATTAAGGATGCTTACAACATTTCTAGAGTAATGCTTTAACATTCGTTTTGTAGGACTTTTAAGTTGGTTGTTTCAAATTATTTATAATATACTGGAAATAAATGAAATTTGTTGAAGGGGGATTATTTTGCCTTGGACTCACCAACGTATACCAAGTGCATTCATTTCGCGTACATTTAGAAAGAATACGACTGAAAATACTGAAGTCAATACTGACGTTTTGCTGAAGTCAGTCTTTTAGCTGTTCTCAGTGAGTATGATAAGGTAAAATGGGGAGCAGAAGAAGTTGCACCGTGACCTAACCTGCATGATAAGCGAAGTGCTTGTAGCAACATTTGGCTCCTTGGACTGCAGCTGACGGTGGGTGTAGTTTAGGCCGTCCCAGGACGCGCTGACCATGTTGACCATGTTAGCATGGACCACGGTGAAGTGGGTGAGGCGCCTCGGTGCTATGCGCAGCACGCTGAGGTTGTTGTACAACGCTGATGCGCTGTTTTTTATCTGGATACTCTTTTCCTTGTGATACATTGGGTCTTCTTTGTAGGGCACAGTTGATCGAACAATGTGTAATCTAATCTGATGGCGGACTAAAAAAGAAAAGAAAGAAGACAGAAAATAAAGATACCATAATTAAATAGCAAGTAATCTCTTCAAAAACATGCCCTAACCACTAGGCTGTCGTTAATTCATAGCAAATTAAATGCTAACCACTTAACATTAGCAGCAAGCTAAGTATCTTAGCGAGATAATAAATACAACCGGACAGCCTTATATATTGGACATATGTAAAACAAAGTTAAAAAAAAACCTCCCCCATAGCTGTTGCCTCAATCGATTATTCCAAATTAAGTTAATGTAAACGAAGGGCTTCTCTGGCTTTTGCTAGCAACAGGATTACCTATGCGTCCTCTGCAGCCATAGAGACGACGTAACTCTACGTACTACGTCAACTATGCGTGCTAGGTTGCTGGGCAACCGTGAATAGTACGAATCTGAGGATAAAGGTAAAATGTTCCAGTTTTGGCATGACAACACTGTTTATTAAAAAGAAACCTAACGCCGATTGTGTTGCGATATATAAATTTAGCGCTTTTAGTTGCAGTGTGGTTAGCTACGTTAAAGTAAAGGTGTCGGTGATAAGGTGCCTATCTCCCCTGTTTGTGTGCTTCGTGTATGTCTGTAACGTGTATCCGGATAACGGAGCATTCGTTTTGATAACAGTGATTTTAGGGTTAATATTTGAAACTGTGAAGAGTGTTTTAAAACACCTACTCTATGTGCAAACTACTCGTAATTATTACGATAATAACAGGAGTAAAAATAAAAAAGTTCTCTGCACCCCGAACGAGCAACAGTAGCCAGTTGGCTGCCTGTGTAGAAATGACATTTGCAGCGGGACAAAACCATATTAAAATGTTTTTTTTTTTTTTTTAATATACAGGTCATTGTTTGTATTCTTAACTCCAGTGTGGGGATCACGTAAAAATTGTGTCTGTTAACGTAGAATTGTGACTTTTGGGCCCGTCATTTTGATCATCTAACGGAATTAAAGCCACAAACTTCCTGATTGATGCACTAACTGAGCTTTTGAATGCCCTGTCTGCAACTGCCAGCATACTGACCTTTACACGACCATAACACAGATAAGAAATAAAATAAACTTTTTCATTGACCAAAGAAAATAAATAGCTTGAAAAATGATAGCTGTCTGGCATGCTGTTATCTAACATGCTTTTTACTCTATGGATAAAAACACAAAATAATGCCCATGCATTTACTCTCCTCCTAATAAAACCCTAAAAGTGTGACTTTCCCTTATTGCAACCTTTAAATGTCTACAGTGTCACCAAATCATAAGGTCAAACGGTCAATCAAAAGGTTTCAGGACTGTTTATTGATTATTTTTTTTAACTAAGTGAGCTCACCAAGATCATCATTAAATAGAATTTGGGTTTGTGATAATGCCAGTTTTTTTAGTTTTCCATGATCTGACTTTTTGCAGTTTATATTTCACACCAGCCTCTGAGCAAAAATGCCACGCTCTGCACCCAAGCCTCAAACTGACAAGCACAGACGTAGGTCATCTGTACAGGTGATCTCACCTGCAGCACAAGAGCAGAAAGGGGAAGATATAATCCCAGGTCACTTGACCCGGACCCAGTGGACAAATATGTTGCTTCAGGAGGATGCAGATGAGGCAGTGGGGGAAATCTTAGATGAACTGCTGAGGAAGGTCATGAAAGGATGTCTTGATGTGTATACTGAGAGCCAGGTAAAACTGAGAAGCTTATCAGCTTTATGTTGTTTTTTTCTTTTACAATCAGTTCAACATTAATGTTATAAAGAAAATACTTTGTCTTGCTTTTATCCATAAATAATATATATTGCATTTCACATCTGTGATATTGTCTGTCTTTGGCAATAAGCTACCAACTTTCTCTGCATCTTGGGCCAAGAGGTACCTCACACAGATTGTAGAGCACCAAATCTTGTGCCTAGATGAGGGAGAAGGACCAGTCGAAAGATCAAAAACAGAAGATTCTGAGCCTGTGCCACCAACTTCCGATGCCTGGGCTCAAGGATGTGTGCCTGTTCTTATCCATCAACAACATCTTGCTGCACAGGAGGTACTCTTATAGTCTCTTCTATTTGTCTTCTATTCAAATGCCACCATTAAGTTATTTATATTCACATCTACACTATATCTATATTACTATATTCCTTTGTAACAGAAGGCTGACATTGACCAGGTTCCAGCACAGAGAGAGGCACGAGTCAGCCAGCAATGAATGTTGAGGTCCAAATAAAAAGCTCCTCAAAGCGAGTTAAAAAAGAAACAAGTCCAAATTAACCAGCCTTTCCAGTCTACTAGTTTAAAGCCGATAGAGAGTGATGCTATCATGTTCCTGGGTCAAAGACTCAGTGTTTTGATTTTTGTATTATAATTGTTGATCTTTGATTTCATCATGGTTTATGATGACCAGTGTTTTGGTTTAAGTTTTGTATTTCTTGCTCTCCAGTTGTTCTTGGTTTGTGATTTCGAGTTCTTAGGTTTTGGTTCCTGTCCCCCTCATGTTTAGTGTAGGTTTAGTTCTGTCCTTGTGTTTATTCTCTTGTTCCCTAGTCAGTCGTGTCTCATGTCACTCTTGTCCCTGTACTTCGTGTTCCCTCTGTTCAGTATCAGTCTATGTCTCTGTACCTGTCGTGTGCTTCCTGTTTTATTTTAACAGTCTCTGTTCTCTGTTCAGTCTCTGTCCCAATGTTTTCTCTGTGCTTGTCCTGGTCCCACATCTCATGTCTAGTCTCCCTGTCTCTATGTTCCCGCTGTAAGGTGTCAGTTATGTCGTAACATTAAGCTTGTGCCTCTGAGTCTGTGACTGTATGTACGTGCCATATTTCCTGTTTTACTCTGATAGTCTTGTGTGCTATGTCAGTGTGTCTAGTTTGGCTCCCCTTGCCTCGGCATGTTTAATTAGCTTCAGCTGTGTCTCCCCCCCGTTTGTTTCCTCGTTCCCTGTGTGTTCTCCTTAGCTCCTTGTTGGATTGGCTGCGTTACTCCTGCGTTCTCTCCTGTGTGTCATTGCTTCCGTCTCAGCTTTTCTAGTTATGTTTCAGGTTAGCTTTGCCAGTATAGGTTTTGTTTGTTCTTTTCTAGTTGTCCTTGCCATTTATTTTTAACATCTGTTCAGCCCTAAATATAGGCTCGTTTTCTGTTACCATCCACATTCATCTCCATTGTCTGCATTTGGGTCCACTCCTCTAACTTCATGTGGTTTGCCTCAAACCATGACAGATGCCCCTGTGCTGTTTTCTGTTGATCAGGTTGCAGGAGTCCCATCACCTCAGGTCACCCCACTGCTTCAGCCCAAGATCTGTGACAGCTGATTAGAAGACGTAACAATGTCTATGGTTGAGCCACATATTAACACAATAAATTTGAAAAAACTACTATAATTGTACAAGTCTGCCTTTTTTTTAAAACTCCAGTTTCCCACCATGTGATTTTAGCTACTCTGCATTTGAAATACAGAAATGAAATACAGTATTTCTAATCTAAAAAAATGTTGCTATATAAAATAACACATGATAAAGGTGAGTTGTCTCAGGAACGACATTGCACCTGAAAGTTTTATTCGTAATACATTATATGCATTGGAGTCTTTTTATACTGTGTGCAAAAATAAACACTGAGCCCTTATTATTTACGTATCTCGTAAAATATACTTTACATATCACCTAATCTCTCTCAAATGTTAGACTCTTGTAATTTATTTAAGTAGTCTTTAGCAATACTTCACCAGGCTTATTGCAAGGCACTCAGAGCTCTTCTTTGAATGTTGGCTGCCTTTTGTTCTTTCAAGATGATCCGACACATTCAATAATGTTAAGGTCTGGGCTCTGGGGAGGCAGTATGCTTTTACTGCATTGGCAGTGTGTTTAGGATCATTGCCAAGCTGAAAAATGAAGCTGATGCCAACCACCCGCCTTCCAGATGGTACTGTATGGTGGATGGTAGTGGATAGTAGCGTGACTTCTTGACAGCCATCCTTAATAGAAACCATTTCTGATGGAGCTGTAGTAAACAGTAGAAGGATCAGTTGAAGAGCTAGGGGGATTTTTCTGTTCCTGTATCACTTCTTTGCTGGATTTTTTTTCATTTCCTAAAGTCAAGACTTTTAGACACCGTTCATATGCTGTAGATGGATTTTTAAGCCTCTTCTTCTTTTGTCCATCATTTGTCCTTTTTCCCTCAAATTTTTAAGATTACATGCACACCATATTGAGATGTACCAAGTTTAATAACTCTTTGGGAATCCCTTCGCTGGGGCAAAAATACTATTTTATGCCATTCAAACTGTCTGATTTATAGCATTTTTCATTAATTCTGCTAAAGAAATGAGAACAGCGTATGTGTTTTTGTGACAGAGCACTTGTAACAACATTAGTTCTTTCCTATGTTGTCTTTGTGTAGCTAGGACACTGGTTCTTCCTCTGAGTTAGGTGCATTTTTATGCTTGAATGATAGGCCATTATTAAGCAGCTTACCAAGCAAAGAAATGTACCTATGAAAATGGTCGGATACAAAGACTGGACTTAAAATGAGTGAAAAGCTGTTTATTATACTCTTGCATACGTTTATAACGGTTATAATGTTCCGTTTTTCACCATTTGGAAGATGTAATAGCGCCATAATCCTTTAGAGGCTGTAGTTTGTGGGGCTGTTGAATGTATTGTACATTATGCTGATAGGTGTTTGTATAATTGTGTTCTTCCCTGGAGGCAAAATAACAGAATTGTATCTACTATATTTAGCAATTATTTGCTTATAAATAGCGGATCTGCATTTTCTGTACATTTGTATTGATTTGAAAAAAGATATTAACAGAAATTTAAAGCAGATAAATATCACCGTATCGAT
Source organism: Haplochromis burtoni (assembly GCF_018398535.1). Classification (NCBI taxonomy): domain Eukaryota; kingdom Metazoa; phylum Chordata; class Actinopteri; order Cichliformes; family Cichlidae; genus Haplochromis; species Haplochromis burtoni. The sequence goes on along the minus strand of NW_024582424.1, from coordinate 1,103,658 downwards.
TGTATGTCATTTATTTATTTATTTTACCTGTGTCGAAATTATTATAGGCATGTGTCTGCGCATGAGCGGCTCCGGAGCACCAATCAGAAGATTGTTTGTGCAACCTATCTTGGGAAAGACGATTGGACCCGCCCAGAGAGAGAAGCGAGCCAATCATCGAGCTCCCTCACCTTTTCTAACCCAATCAGGGAAATATTTTTTTGGGTAGCATGTTTCACTAACCCTTGGCACATGTGAAAGCGGAATGAAGGGAAAGCGCTGTTGATGAAACGTTCCTAAATAACTGAAATTTTATCTTGTCGAAAACAATTTAGAAATGAAGAAGAAGCAGTCCGTTCCAGAGGAACCAGCAGAGGTAAGACTTGAAAATTTAGTAAAGTTTGGCTTCCCGATCGCTCAGAAAAGAGCAGTTCTACTCAGCGATGCACGAGTACTGCTCGCATGCCTACAGTTTGCTATTTACGTCGCACTGGAACCACTTAGCGAACTTACATGTTTCATACATTCTGTGCTGGGGGAATATTGGTAACACGTATTACAGTGCAACATGTATAATTTGTTGTTTACAGATGAATCCCTCAGATTCCTCTCGACAGAGAGAAGAGGACGAGGAAAACGAGGCTCCAGTTAAAGCAAAAAGAAGCAAAGCTGATCACGCAGGGGAGGAGGTTGTCTATCACCCAGTGAAGCTATCTCGAAATGATCTGTATCGACCCCCTACAGCAGAGGAGCTCAACCAACTGAAAGAGGCAGAAAGCCTGTTTCACTGCAGTCTGCTCAAAATGCAGGTGAGACGCCAGACTTAGTGACATAACCATAAAAGATAATGATAAAAAAGGAGTGTGATCATATCTCTTAACCCTGTTGTCCTATGTAACCACTGACCACACAAACTGATAGTGATCTGTCATCAATAATAGATGGAGGAGCTGTTGAAAGAAGTTGCATTGAGTGAACGCAGGAAACGCCAAATAGATTCATTCATTCAGACAGTCACCAAGTTAATCCAGACTGTGCCAGACTCACCAGAAGTTGAGGTATGTTGTGCTTCAGTTGTAACCAAAGCTTTGTGATTGGCAATAGATGGTCAACTCCACACAAATTCACACATGATTTTTGTCTCAGGTAAGTGACCTGTCCTGGCTGTCTGGTGCAGTGAAGGTCCCATTTCTCTTGGTGCCTAAAACAACAAAAGGGAAATTCCACATGGCGCCTCCTTCTTCCATTGATCTGATCGGGAGCTACCCCTTGGGTACCTGCACCAAACCAAATGTCATGGTGGACCTGGCTGTCACAATTCCAAATGTAAGTTATCCTAACTGCTTTTGTATTCTACAAAAAAATCAATGGTGTGCTGTGTTTCCGTAGCCTTCAGTCTGCTATTCTGTCTGTTGTTAGGATGTCCTCCATCCAAAAGATGTCCTGAACCAGAGGTATCCGAGGAAAAGGGCTCTCTACCTGGCAGGCCTGGCCCAGCATCTCACTTCCTCTTCTGACATCGGGACCATGCAGTATTCCTGTCTCCATGGGAATCGACTTCGACCTGTTCTGCTGCTGACCCCTCCAGGTATTCAAGTTTTAATTAATTTCATATTGTATACATTTTAAACATTATTCAATGACATTACGTTTACATTATATGGATTTTAACATCTATGTTAAAAGGCTTTTTTTCTGGTTGTGACTTTGAGATAAAAAGTGTTCTGTATTCCAGGTAAAGACTCTTCCAGCTTCACCCTCCGCGTTCATGCCTGTCCAGCTCCCGGGTTCTTCAAGCCCAGCCGTTTTCATCCCCAGAGGAATAACATCAGGACAGAGTGGTACACTGGTTTGCAGACTTCCCAGTCTGGTAAGATTGTTATTGTTCATCCCAGTATTTAAATCCCCTCCAGTAAACTGTCTCAGACAATGATTTTACAGTTGTATGTTAAATTTAGTTAAATACTAACCCTCCGACTACAGAAGTAGAAGTAGCCTGTCATGAACTAGAAAAACATCAAACAGGCTTAAAAAATGACCTGGATATTTCTGATGGAATGAGAAGCAAAGCAGGAACATCAAAGGAGCATGCAAAGGAGATCTCAAAGTTGTTACCTTTTTTTTTGGCCTTCTGATGCAGCTTGAGTCTTTGAACAAACTGTGTCTGGATTTTCAACAGACTGTTTTCATTGTATTGTATATTTATAGCCATGTTATTAGTCAGCAACTCCTTAATTAAATTATCTTTTTTTTTTTTTTTTAACTTATTTTGTCACAGAGAGCTCTGAACCTCCGACTCCACATTATAACAGCTCTGTTCTGGGAGATTTATTGCCGAGGGCTCACCTCCAGTTCCTCTCTGCTGTCAGCTCTCAGTGCTCAGCTTTTACTGATGGGGTGGCTTTACTTAAAGTCTGGCTTCGTCAAAGAGAGCTTGATCAGGTAGGAAGCTCTCATTGGTTCTCACACTTGTTGCATAGAGTTCAGAGGAGTGTACTGCAAAGTTCAGCATAGCACTTTGCATTATATGGCTTGACAAAACCGAAAACCCCAGTCAGAGATGATGATTACAACAATGGTTATAATCAACTTTATTCCTGACTGGATCATATTGAAGTGCTGCAACTTTTGATTTAGTTAAACATTAAAAGTTCTCGTAGCCTAATAAAGGAGATGTGGAAATCACTTTAGTTTATCTCCAGATCAATATATATTATTGATTAAATAATTATTCTTTGTGATCAATGGCCTACAACTACATCTGATGAATTTTCAGATCTGTATTCTAGTAGCTGAGGTTCCAGCAGCGTAAGATTTGGAAGCAGATTAGAGTCAAACATGAAAACATTTATACACATTCTGCATCATCGATTAATATTGCAACTAATAATCATCAATAAATATTGCACTAGTAACGCAACACGTGCTGTAACTTTCCAGATACTTTTAAACTGAAATTCTGATCCTTGCCTGGTCCACATCATGGTTTTAGCACAAGTCACCATTAAAATCTAGCCAGGTAGAGGGACAGCCATTTTCACAACACTGAAAACTCTGAATTAAAGCTAAAGCTAAAAAATGTCCTACTTTAAGGTGTAATTTTTTTCTTACCTTATATCTTTATTGTTCTCAATGTCTTATAGGGCACTGGTTGTTTTAATGGCTTCCTAGCTTCAATGCTGTTGGCGTATCTACTGATCACTCATAGAATCAGTAACAGCATGACGGCATATCAGCTTCTTCGAAACACCTTGAACTTCTTGGGTAATTTTAGTTTTAATGGATGTCCTCCTGTGTCCTTTTTTAAAATGTTGGTAATTGAAAGGTAACTTGCTTATCTGTTTTGAATGCCTTGCACCTTCTTCCTCAGCATCTACAGATCTGACAGTGAATGGAATCAGCCTGGCCAAAGATCCTGACTCTACAGCTGTGAGTTATCCAAATCAAATTTAAAACACTAATTGTGTGCATGTACTTTATTCACACTTTCATTTACTCTGGAACTGTGATTCAACCAACCCCCCCGTATCTTTTCTCTGTAGCCATCCATTTCAGAGTTCCATGATGCTTTCCAGGTTGTGTTTGTTGATCCTTCGGGACACCTTAACATGTGTGCTGACATCACTGCTTGTACATACAAACAGGTAACTGAACAGTGGTGTGTTTAAACTTTTTTTTTCCCACTTGTGATTTTTAAGCAACTGTTTCTGAACTTTATTCACTTTGGTTCCTCAGCTGCAGCATGAGGCATCTTTGTCAATGCAGTTCTGGGACAACCCTACAGTGGATGGCTTCCAGTGCCTTCTCATGACACCCAAACCCATGATAAGGACAAGTGACCATGTGTTCCAGTATGTTTCTATAAACAAATGCATATATTTAACATATTTAGTTAAACCTTGCATACTAGGTAAGCAGTTGGGTTCTGCACCTTCTTTTTAGGAAACATGGTTACTAAATGTAAAACAAATCACATGGAGGACTTTTACTTTCAGAGTAGAGATGCTCTTCATCCTCTCAGCTCTTCTGTTTCATTTCCCCTTAGGTTGTGTGAGCTGGTGAAGCTTCAGTCCAGCTGTAAGAAACTGAATCTTCTCAGTGAGCTGATGGACCACAGTGGGGATTACATTCACACTGCATTGCCTTTTATTCTGTCACTTCTCCAGCAAGGATTGTCCCAAAGGATTCACCTCCTTACCCACTCCCTCTCTCCTGACCCTAAGGTGAAAAAGACTTGCATTCAGGAATTATTGCTTTATTTCATATTATCTAAGTTACCAATGTGCAGAAAGAATTGGCTCTAATACTACTAATGTAACAGTGGATATGTTTCAAAGTTATGAAATATCCGTGTAAAAAGAAGTTAATCTCAAAATTGCTATTTGCAGAACTTATTTTACTTTGGTTTTATTTCAGTGGTCTGTGGAGAGCGAAGCCCCAAAGCACAAAGCTCAGCCTCCGTTATCTTTCGGTTTGCTTTTAAGGACAGAGCTGTCATCCTCTGTCCTAGAACGAGGCCCACCAGCAGACAGCCCCAAGGTAACCTCACCTGCCTTTATTTATTGCATGTATAGGGCTTTACTTCTTGATTTAGCCACTGAAGTTGAAGACAAAAGGTCACTTGACTCATAATGCTACATGCATGACTCATTGTCCATGTAAATCAGATTGTATTTTTTGAAATGTGCAAGTGTGTAATACAGTGGTCCCTCACTATAATGCAATCACCTTTTGCGGCCTCGCTGTTTTGCAGATTTGTTTGTGCAATTTTGCATGGTGGGTTTTTTTTCTGGGTCCTGATTGATTGACAATGGTCTACATCCAATCTCGTGCCGTGTCTCCTGTAGAGTACAGAATGCGTTCAGCTTGTCAAATTTAAATAAATCTTCGATCGCTAGCAGTGTGATTCTGAGGTGCTGTACTGTATTCTCCCCAACAATCACAACGTCGATGAAACGGTTTGCACATTTTGCCTTTGGTTTCATTCTATAATACTGGACTCATTTTTCTACAAAGGTTTGAACTTTGAGAGTGTTTAAATAAGAGGGAAAATGTTCAAGCCTGTCTGAGAAAAGTGTATAAATGGTGTAGTAAGGGGTTTTACAGCCTTAAAACATCTACAATAATTGTAAAAAATAAAGTTGGCTACTTCGTGGATTTCACCTATCGTGGGTTATTTTTAGAATGTAACTCCCGCGATAAACAAGGGACCACTGTATATACACACCACTGTATATACACACAGTTATGGATAAACATGGGGTTATTTGGGGAATGTTGCCCAATGGGGCTTCAACTTACAACCTAAAGAACCAGAGGATTGAACTACCGACTGGTTAATGGATGACTCACTTTAACTCCAAAGCCACAGCTCAGTTTGAGAATGGTTTTCTAGGTGTAAGAAGTGTATTTTTACTTCAAGTGTGTTTGTAAACATCTTGAAGAATATTATACTGCTGCAGACAAATGTAACACTTATGGACGTGATTCTGTATTACTCGTGGCTTCATAGTGTAGTGGTTCACACACTCGCTTGGCCAAGCGCAAGGTCACTGGAGACGGGAAGGGCATCCTTCGTAAAACTCTACGAACTCAAAACATGTAGAGCGACCCATTGTGTCAACCCCCTTTGTGACAATGAAGCAGCTTAAAATGGACACACGAGTGTAACTATGGCTGGATTTTGCACTTTGTAACCAGCTTTTCTTTTAACATAAAAAGAGATCATGTTGTTCGTATGGAAATTGTGCTTATATTTTCTGTTACTTGTTTTTTGTGGCTTTGTTTTTAATCATGCTTGTGATTTAAGAAAAATTAAAAATCTAAATGTTCCTGTGCTAGGCGGCTGAATTTCGTCAGCTGTGGGGTCCTCGCTCTGAGTTGCGTCGCTTCCAGGATGGCGACATCACCGAGGCTGTGCTGTGGGACGGAGAAAGCATTTGCCAAAAGCGTCTGGTTCCCAAACAGATCATCACACACTTGCTGCAGCTGTATGTATTTTATCTCAGCAGAGCTTAGTTGAGCGACTAAAGAACTGACAATACTATTAATACAGTGTAGTGTGGTGATCTTTTCCAACTATAACACTGATAGAAATCTTCAGTAAGCTGTAATGCTTACAGAAACTACGGTGAAAGAAAGAAAGAGGCTTTGTTTTTTCATCCTGTCCTTAATTGTAAAGTTAGTCTATTTGATATTTAAAAAAACAAACAAACAGGTATTCATTGCCATTCATAGAACACAATGCCTATGCTAAGGTGAATGTGGCATATAAAAGACTTCAGCATGATTGTAGAGCACTCTCCTCTAGATACTTGTTCTGACATTTGAAGCTGACTATCAAGAATTTGTTATGACTACATATTTCTACAAATACTTCTTACATAATTTTACTACTGGTTCACTGTTTCAGGGCTGAAGTGCCAGTATGAAGTTGAGCAAGGTGACAAAACAAAGTGATTGGTTTTAATTTTGAGAACTACTTGGAAGATGTTGTTAAATATTTGCCTGCAGCGAAGTAATGGCAACTGTTACTTTGCTGCAGGCAAACAGTGTTAAAAACTCAAAAGCAATGACTTCCAAGTTTTAGTGTCTGAAACAAGTTTCGGCTTATAGCACTGTTGAACACAAGCACGTACAACACGCCAACATCTTCCTATTTTGACTTCTTGCATCTTCTGTTACCTTTCAGTAACCTTATTCTGTTGTTGGTATAGGGCACCAGCATCTTCAACATCTAAGGTCATGCAGGTTATGCATTTCTGTTTACAAAGATCATCATGTCAACATGCTCTGGGCTCAGTCTTCTGCGCATTGTTGCAAACGTTTGTCCTGCTTCTGACAATAAAGACGGCAGCGATACCCCTGGTACACACAAATAGTGTCTCGCAAGAGTTGCCAGTTTGGGGAATCTCGGTCCATTTACCCTCCACCAGTCGAGAGGGTTAATGTCTAACGAGGGAGCAATGTCTCTTAAGTAGTAATCGACCTGAGCCTCAGAGTCGGTGGCATAGGAAGAACTGTAGTTGTCGCCAAGGAGCAGCACCATAGTGTTTTTGGTGTCACTTCTAATTTGCGAGGGCACAGCTGCCTGGCTAATATCCGGGGTGACCAAAGTCTCCTGCTGCTCATCCTTTGCACCTGCAGTAGCAGTTACTACTGCATCCAATTTTGAAACTAGTTCATGCAGCTTAACCTTTGCAGCCAGTCTCCCCGTTGGTGTAAGGAAGCTCAGGTGTTTGTGCCGGGGATCCAACATGGAGGCGATAAGAGCCGGTTTTGAAGCCAGGTCATTAGAGTCAACCTGCAATAAGTAAAAATAAAATGGCATAAATATATGTAAAGGGAATGCAGATTATTTTTTTTTCCTTGTTAATATGTTTCAGTCAAAACCGGTGCCTACCTCCATGTGATTTCTAAGTGACTGCTGAACTTTGAGCTTGAACTCTGAGACTTGTTCGACGTCATTCTCTTTTGGCACGAGATGAGTCTGAACCAGGCTGAAGGTGATCGGGTAGATGTTTGAAATGGACACCTCCGTATCTGCAGATATGACTGTTGTAGCCCATTTAAGTGTCGCCAGCACAGGCGTGAAGTTCTCAATTATCTGCCAGCAGTCATCTTCAATCTCAAGGGTCTGAGCTTCCTGCCTGCTGGTGACGCTGCGGTCGGAGAGGACGGCTTTAATCGCCCACCGTTGTTCAAGCAAACGTTCAAACATGTCGCAGATGGTGTCCCATCTGTCTTTGCTCGACTGGATGAGCTTGCGTTGCGGCAGGCACATCTGAACTTGCTTCTGTTCCAAGGCCTCATTCGCAAGCAAGTTGCGATTGAAGTGCTTAACTAGTTTCCCGGCAGCAACAACGATGCGGAGTAAATCTTCACTAAGCCCATCGCTGACTGCTCGCTGAAGCGTTGTGGCAAAGCAAATCGTGTAGTCCCAGGTGGCACGGGTACATGCTTGGACTGATAAGCTGTTCTGCGTGTCGTTATGAACACATGAGGTCACTTTACCGGCGATGGCCCACGCCTGCACGGTGCTGAGCACGCTCTCTGTAACAGTGTCTGCAGTGGAGTGGCTGCCTGCTGAAACTTTGTGCGTCTGCAGCACAGCTGACTTCCCCTGCCAGTCTTCTGTTATAAATGAACACGATATGGTCATGTACCTCTGAAAGGTGAGACCAGTCCAGAAGTCTGCAGTGAGAGCCACTTTCTCCACTCTACCCAGCTGTACCATAAGCTCTTCAACCTTCTCATGAAAATGGCCTTCAATAATGCGTGTAACATCACCAACAGATGGCATTTTATAACTGTGCACAGTGTATGCAAGCAGTTCGCGAAAACCATCGCCACTAACCATGCTGATGGGGAGCATGTCCTTCTCTATCATTCTGGAGATGAGCTCAGTCACCTCCGCATGCGTTGCCAGCGACACACCGTCGTTGGGTGCTGCGTCCTGGTGCTTGTTTTTGATGTGGTACATCATGCTGGTGGTGCTGCTTCTGTATTTGAGCTTCGTGCCGCACATCGTGCAGTGAACCTCGTCGTCCACTTTGACGAAGATATCCCAAACGGAGCTCCGCTTCAGGCGTTTCCTCTCGCTGGAGTCCCGCTCAGCAGGGGTGATGTTTATGTTGGGTGACATGACTGCAACCTGCGTGATTTCCGAGTTGTTGGAAGCGTTTTCCTCCTCGATGCACTGAACGGTGCAGATCACGGGTTTCTCGTCCTCGTCCATCGGCGTCGCGGATGAATGGTGCCTGCTCATGTGGTTCATCATGGAGGTCGTGGCTCCGCCGCAGTATTTCAGCGTCGCGTTGCATTTCATGCAGCGGACGAAGTTCCCCGTTTGTTCAAAGCAGTCCCACACGGAGCTGCGCCTCCTTCCTGTGCGCTTCATACTTAATTCAGGACTTCCAAGCCTTAGCAAGCTAGCAAATGTTAGCACTGACTGCTATCGGGGATGGGGTAAAAAATAAAACGGGGTTTGGGGGAATGTAAACAGGCTGTGACCTGTTTCACTTCGGCATGTGCCCTAGAAAAACCTGGCGGTGAAGCAATTATGTGTACAATTTCACTGAAGGTTCAAGTTAAAAAAGAGAGAACGTGTGTGTCATCCCGTAGGCACGCAGACATCCCCGAATCCTGTGTGCGGTATGTCGGGGCGATGGTAGATGACGTCATCAAAACGGGAAGTGAGGTAAACCGTTATTATTGAATTATTTTAGCCACGTATGATGGAAATTTCAAGACGAACTCTGACATACCGTTCATATTTTCCCCTAACAGTATGGTTTGGGTCAATACAGATCAATCTAGAAAGTATGCTTAGTTTGTTTGACAATAATAATAGTATTATGTCTTGTTATATCTATATTATATATATATATATATATATATATATATATACACACCACACACACACACACACACACACACACACACACACACACACACACAGCTATAATGGTCTAATTATGATTTATTAAGTAATTATATAAACTTAAAATGGCAAGAACATTCTAAAACTGTTGGGATTTGTTATATTTGTTATAATTATAACCATTACAACCACATGCAAAAACACACCCCACTGGCATTTTTTTTTCTGATAATTATTTGTCTGTCAAAGCTCAACTTTCTTTTATTATTTTACTTAAAAAGATTGTAACAAATTCTGTAATTGTAGCTAAATTATCTTAGCAGTTAAATAATTATTTGTGTTAAAAAATAAAGTCTAATCCTGAAAACCACCAGAAGAGGGCATCAGTGATGTTTTTCATCACTGCATCTGCCTCTGAATGTCTTTTTTCAATATTAATACACATTATGCTCTTCAGGTGTCTGGCACTGGAGAGGAGGAGAGCTTAGTGGTGGTTCAGTCCTATGATGACCTGAGCAGAAAACTATGGAGGCTGGAAGGTCTGCCTCTCACCATCACTGCTGTTCAAGGAGCACACCCTGCACTCAGATACACACAGGTAAAATGCCTCGCTCTTACCAGAAAACTGCTGCCATGACGGCAGTAATAGGTATAAGTTGTTAAAAAAATGCATAATTTTAAAATGGCACCTTGATCCCACTCCAAGCCTGTGAGCTCTTGATCAAACATTGATGTCTTTTATATTAAACTGTGAATTTATACTCAACTGTGCCTTTGCAGGTCTTTCCCCCACGGCCACTGAAACTGGAGTATTCCTTTTTTGACAGAGAGAAAACTTCCAGATCATTGGTGCCTAAGGAAGGCAAACCATGTCCTGTCTATATCGCTCCTATAACAAGTTAGTGGCTCATTCATTGAAACATTTTAAAAGGTCTTTGAAAAAACTGCACCTAGATGTCTAGTAATTTCCACTCTGGCTGCTGTTCGTGGTGTATTATGCATACACTTTGACTCAAACGAAAACATTTATCTTCATTTTCTTGGGTACTACAGACTGTAGCAATGCAAAGTCATACACCAATGTATTGGCTGCCTTATTCTTGCAGTAATCTGTCACATGGAAGGGAGTGGGAAATGGCCTCATGACCGCCTTGCGATCCAGCATATCCGAGCTGCGTTTCACATCCAACTTGGGGAGCTACTCAGAAAGCACCATAGCTATACATGCAGGCCCTGTCCTACCCACCTGGATGTCTGGAAGGTATGTTTTTGATTATGTGTACCCTTAGCTGGCTTTTCTGTGAAATTTAACTTGATATATATAATTTATAACTGAGAAAAGGGTCACTGAGCCACTCTGTCTTTAAGTTTATTCTTAGAGCAACTAGGGATCTAGGGGGGAAAAAACAGACCAACAAATATTAAATTTATTTTCTCTTATTTTAACACAAGACAGAGCACCTCTGGTTAGGTGGGCTCCATGCATTTTAATCATGTTATTTATATAATACTGTAGATCCTGTAGCTTCTGCAGCTGTTCCGTCACATTATTGTCTCCCCAAAAACACTTCTGTTGTGTTTTGTGTGCGTTTTTCTGTTTGCTGGTGTTTTCTTAAGTTTCTTAAGTACATTTGACAGTAGGTAACTTAGTAGTGTATACTCTGAAGTTGTTTGACTATTTTATTTTTTTGTAATGTTTGATTGCACGTAACAATATTCCTTTTATTTAAGCTGCCTTTTCAATTTGGTATAATTTATATTGCATCAAATCATAGCATGTTCTCTCAGTGCACTTCTGTAAGACACCCCGCTTTTAAAGAAATGGAGACAAGTTCATCAGTTTAATTAAAGATCAAGCACTTGGTGGTAGTCAGGAGTAAAAAGTCCCATTCTACAGGTAGAAACCTTTGGCTAAAGCAGCACATGTTTCACTTTGCCCCTAGGATGGCCTGGTGTTCCGAATCCAGGTGGCATACCACCGTGAACCTCAGGTGCTTCGGGAGAGCTTGACTGCAGAGGGGCTGCTGGTTGTAAGAGACAACGACGAGGCCCAGGCTCTGGAGATGGCCACCATTCACAAGCCTCTGCTTACTAGCACATTACATGGGTAAAAGTTCGAAAGTGATACAAAGTAGTTCCTGTGTGACAAAGCAGACTTATGTTTTTAGTTGTGTCTTTTCATTTTCTTCAGTCTGGTGCGTTTTGTCTTTTTATTTGAAGGCTCCAGCAGCAACACCCATGTTTTGGCGCAGCATGTCGCCTGGCCAAACGCTGGCTCAGTGCTCAGCTGTTCAGCGACGACATTACAGAGGACACAGCAGACCTGCTGGTGGCGTCGCTTTTCCTGCAGCCCGCTCCCTTTACTGCTCCCAGGTAGCCACCACTTTTGCTTTTTTTTTTCTTGTTTTTTTTGTGTAGGAAACACGTTTTCCTCTGTTTGTTATGGGTCATGTGAGTGAATTTCTCCATCTTCCTCAGTTCCCCACAGGTGGCCTTCCTTCGCTTCCTTCATCTGCTCTCCTCCTTTGACTGGAGGAACAATCCGCTGATTGTCAACCTCAACAACCAGCTCACGGGCAAGTGCTCTCTCACACACATCCCTTTTCCGTGTGTGTGACACAAACAAATCCCTCTTGACCTCTTTCTTTTTACTCGCCCAACATACTTCTACATCCGTCCATATGCTTTATTGTTTCAACGCCAAATCTTTTTTGCCTCTCTGTCACGTGTAGCTGTGGACTACCCAGAGATCAAGAATGGCTTCATGGCCACCCGGGAGTCCCTGCCTGTCATGTTTATAGCTACGCCTAAAGACAAAAAACTGTCTATGTGGACCAAACGCTCACCTAGCATTCAGGTCAGTGGACACACAAGTACACAAATAACAAAGTATTTAATAGATCAGCTCTCAGCGCTGAATTTTAAATGATTAAATATTACATTTGTTTAGTAAACATGTGAGAAAAGAACACTGAAGAATGTACTATAGCTTAAAATACATCTGAAGTGTTTTCCCCTCCTTTTGCTTTTACAGTGTTTAAAAAGTTTCTTGCAGGTGCAGAGAATCATAAACAGCGGTGTAGAAAAGAGTTGCATGTTCTTGGCAAAGAACAGTCACATAGTTTTCCGATCCGGGATCCTTTCCTTAGTGCACACTGCTCTCCTGGATCACACTGAAAAGACAGGAATCATATTAAATTGAGAGAGTGATTCAGTACCTCTATAAAAGATGATAAATTGTTCTAAACAGACTGACTAGATCAGTTTTAGAATTCCAGCTGGTATTAGTTTTTGCCTTGCATACCACAGGGAGATAGCCATGCTTTTTTCTTAGAACTGGAAACGGATGGTTCTGAAGTCTTTCCAAAACGTCGTGTAAATCACTGATCTGAAACGGTACATAAAAAATTTCAAAGGGTCAAATGATAAACAGGATTATTGAAGTAAATAAATCTGAGAACGATGTTTACATCATTAATTATATCAGTTTAAAACCATCAGGTGTAGCTCACCAGCTGCTTTTCATTGCCATCCTCTTTGGTAGTAAAATAAGTAAAATATTTAGTTTCATATTCCTCTGCTTGGACGTGACCGCAGCCGTAAAGTAGTCCTGTGGCACACAGTATCGTACAGAAAAGACACGCACACGAGCCTCCCATAGTGTGCGGCTGACCCAGATAGGTTTCCTGTGCTTGGCTACCTTGCTCCTGTTAGAAACAACAATTTTAAGGACCTGCCTCTCCCAGCATCCTCCTTTATAGTTCTTGGAGAACAGGAAATTTGTGCTGTGACGTCCTGATAAAGACGTCACTGTGGACTTAATTACAAATGTTGACATTGATTCTAGTTTACCTCCTGTGGATCCTCAGGCTTCACATCCCTGAGAATGTGAAGCCTGAGGGGGTCATTGTTGAATTAGTACGCATATTTTTGTAGAGACGAGTTCGGTAATGAGTCTTTTTTTTTTTTTTTTTTTTTTTTTTTTTAAATTTGTAGTTGTTGCAGTTCCTGTGAATAACCACCAGGGAGTAGACTATGAAAGTAGTCTATTAACAGATTGAATATTAAGTTTATTTCTAATGACAGTGTTTTCCAATAAAGACTTCCATGACTTCAAAAATGTCATAGAGGTTGAAACAATTCATATCTGGACTAGAAAGAGCTCTCAGGTTGAATGATGTTATATTTCTCTCAATTAAAAAAAGAAATTGGATTGCTCTGTTGTTGTAATCAACTAACTTTGATTAAAAATGTGGTGGAAGTTCAAAACAGATTTAAGGGGTGTATTTAAAGTTGTTGTTTGTTTGTTTTTGTTTTTATTTTCAACAATTTGGCAAAATTAGAAACCATACAGAAAATGGTGTTTTCGCTGCAGCTTTCCAGTTGTTATGCAGTTCCCGTATGAAATTAGGTCCCCAGATAAAATTATGCTACAAGATATGGGTAACATATATTCCAGTGCTAACTATTAGTTTGAAAACCGAGACAGTGTTTTTGGTGCTAATAGTTCAAAATGTTCAAAGCCACTTTTGAATGTGTGTTCAGATGCTGCAGCGTGTGATAATGGTGGCTGCAGAGAGTCTTAAAGTGCTGGAACATCAGCTGATAGATGGCAGCCAGAAGCAGGATGTCAGGGTGGGTGAATACTGCCTTCATGATTTATCCACTATATAAATGCAGATTTTTGCTATTTCAGTGTTTTCATGCGTTCTTCGTATTTGTGTAGGTGATTTTGCGTCCTCCTCTGGACGCTTACGATGTTGTGATTCACCTGAACCCAAAGCAGGTCCCCCTGCTCGACCAGGCAGTAGATCCTCCGGCCATCACCTTCAGCAGGGGCGTGATGTCTGGCAGTGTGGCTCAGCCTGGAGGGCCCCTTCCAGTCATCGACTACAACCCTGTGTCCCTCTACCTGGGAGAGCTAAGAGTGAGTAATGTCTTTCAACATTTCAAATGCTGAGTGTGTTTTTGACAGACTTAAAAAAAAAAAAAAAAGCGTGAAGCAGATATTATGCTTGAAAGCTGACGTGTGATACAGCAGAGCCGCTTCCAGATAATAAAAAATTAAATCGCAGACAAGAGAAAATCCGAGATAAACTCAGCTGTTCTTATACTGTAAGGCAGTGAAATCCAAACTGCACAACATTCATACTAATTCCGGTTCTTCCTCTGTATCCCATCATTTACATGTCTATCACAGTCCTGTTTTGACTGAGTAAGCTTGTCAAACTGAAGTGGGTTTTGGGTGTGTTTTTGGTTTCTTTGTTTGTTTGTTTTTAGGGGGGGGGGGGGGGGGATATACTCAATAGTTTTCTAATAAGTTTTGCTTTGAGCTTCACAAATAAGTGTCAGTTGACATGCGTAACATAGTTTTATTTTTTTTAATTTCCAGGAGGCATTTGGAGACTTGGCCCTTTTCTTCTGTGATCCATGTGGTGGAACAGTAATCACAGTTTTATGGAAGCCAAAGGCATTCATCCCAACCCCCTTTAAGGTAATTGCAAAGTGACTTCCATTTAAAAACATGAAGGCAGTTAAAAAACAAGTTTTTGGGTGTGTGGAAAACTTGCTTTTGTAATAGTCATTCTGTTCATTTTCACACCTTCACACTAATCACCTTTTCCTCATGTTTCCTTTTTCTTTGTTATTATGTTTTGTTTTGTTTTTTCACAAAACCTCAGACGTCACAGGTGTCTGCTCGCAGCGTGGAGGTCACTGGAGATGAAGCTAAGACTGTTCCCAATGTTGAAGCAATACTGGAGGACTTCCGAATCATGGGGAAGGGCTTAGTCAAGTCAGTGGAGGCCAGGACTGAAAAATGGTCATTTTAGACGCAGCACAAATTCAATTCCATCACAAAATAATAAAACAGTGAAAACATGAATGAATTTTGAGCTTCTTGTTAACCATATCCGTTAACAGTTCTGGCTATATTTCTCTCATCCATCTGTGTTTGTTTCATGTCCAATAAATGCATACATGCTGTTTGTATTTCAGTTTATTTGCCTCTTAATTTCATTTAATTGTCTTGATTTATATACATCTATAGGTGTATAACACTTGCACATCTACAAAACAATGACATTTATCTTTAAAGTCATTTATTAAAAAAATAGTTATTCAGAAACATTTATGATAAAACTTTTGAGTCATTTATCATAGTTTTTATTAGATATAATTAGATTTATATGTACTCAAGTTTCTCATGAGGATTTCCTTCCTTCCACACGAGGGGACATTTTAATCATTTTAATGGAACTTTAAAACTTTTTCCTCTTATTTAATTGACTAAGTGATGAACAGAATACAGTTATCTATGACTGAAAGCATATGCAGCAATTATGTTTAAGTACTGTATGAGTAACCATTTTAGTAACCTAAAACTGTCGGGAGACATTCAAAACTCGGCAAACGGGATCTATTTCATCACTGCTGCTGATGCAAAGATACCGTTTGTGTTTTATTTTAGACAAAGAAAAAAGGCTATGATTACCAAGAAGAGCAATGGAACTTGTGACTGTTTTGCTTTTAAGTTTTTCTATTTCTTTTTAAGTTGTCACCTTTGTTGCTCATTATAAGAAAAACTAAACATGGCTTGGAGTCACAACTTTTAACATTTTTGCAAGCAAGACAGCAAAAAGCTAAATTCTAGTATATCTTGGTCAAACTTGATTTCCCTACTAAAACAAAAGGACAACCATAAGCATAGAAGCTTAGTGTTTAACACAATTGCCCTGCGGCAAAAATATTTCAAAATTCCTTTTGGGTGCAGTTTGCATGTCTTCCCCGTGCTTGTGCCAGTTTCCTCTGTCAGCTTGTTTCTCCTTGCTCGTTTAATGCTGCCCATTTACATCCACGATTTTCTTGAGAGATGCTTAATCTTAAAGGTTGAACTGCTTCAATGAGCATTAATAAACTAATTATCCACAAAGTTGGCTTTGATCTCCTAACTTCAGTGGAGTTGTAAACATGAAAATTGCTTTCAGGTTTTATCCACCATACAATGCCATCTAAAAGTCTGTTATTGGCAATGGCTTCTTTTTTTCTTTTTTCTTTTTTCTTTTGGTATGGCAATGATCCCAAACACCACTGCCAGTGCAGTAAAAACAAACGCAGACAGAAGAACATGCAGTGGAATACCATCAGCCATTAACTGGCCTCCCCAGAGCTCAGATTACTGGATTATTAAAGCACTGTGGGATCATGACAGAGAACAGAGCATAAAGACAGTTATCCTTCAAGAAGCCTGAAGAACTATTCCTGAAGACTACTTGAAGAAATGACAAGAAAGCTTGCCAAAGAGAGTTCAGATGTTGAAGACTAAAGGTGGCCACACCAAACACTGGCTTTCAAACATATTAGAATTGTTGAAAATCTGTTCATACCTCATATGCTGTATTCCCATGCTTTTTGGTAAATCACTACACCTATTTCCCATTTTCCCAGAAAAGTATAAAGAAACGAGAGGTGGCTGAAGACGTTCTCGCAGTACTGTATAAATGAAGAATTTATGAACAAAATCCATGTATTTAATTGCTTTATGTATTCTCAGATGGTAAGCCAGATTTCAGATCAATTGATTTCATTATAGAGCTAACAGATGAAAAAAATTCATACATCTGCCTTTGGGTTTTGATCAAAGCAGGTGAATAATGTATAGTGATGCTGTCATTGTATTCTGAACACAGGGAACCTGTATATTACTGAATTCTGGTTCTAAAACAACTACAGTATTGCCACTCCTACACGAGACACGTCTGGCACACACGTCGAACATAGAGCCACAGATCAAAAACTTCAATAATATCAGCGTAGATGTTTTTATAGTAAATAGTTAAAAAGTTCGAAATAGTGAAGCTGTGGTAGGCAACATATTTTTTGCCACATCTGCACTCACTCTGGGCTCTTGTTTTCAGGCTTTAGAAAAGTGAAGACAGAAGAATATTTTAAGTGTTTTGAAGTCAGATGAATTGAGTAGTATGAACAGCATGAAAAAAACCATACAATAGAGTCCAAAGGTACAAGGAGCTACCTTTTCAGCCAAAATCTGCGACTTATTTTCTTTTTGGTGGGCCTATAAACAGTGAGGGGGGAAGACTCAGGACAAAGGCTGTGTATTTCTTGGCAGCTTCTGTGCCTTTTCTCCTGCTCATCATACTAGAGTTTTAATTGTAAGGACGTCAAAAGAGGACTTAAATTCTTGTGGGTATCCCCATTTTTTCACTTTCGCACTAACTGTCCAGTTTCTGAGCCAAACTCTTCCAGGAAAAGTTAGATAAAACCACATGGCTGAAAAATGCAGCTCCACTGTCTTTCAAAATTGTGTTTGAGCTGAGAACTGAATACATACAAAAATGATGTTCTTTTAGCCTCCAAATAACATTTAATTGTTAGCAAAATTAACAGTTTTTGAGCAAACTATGTGGATGTGTGTAGAAAACACAGGTGGAAAAGGGGGACATACAAGAACAAGAAGAAATAACACCAGTCAATATTAATGTAATGAGAAATTTCTCTGCTGAATCATCTAGTCCCCCCTGCTAATCTTCAATTTCCCTTCATATAATTTACATCAAATTCTACCATTTTAGAATTCTGCTTTCCCCAAAGTTGGTTTAGGAAGCATTCTCCTCAGTAATCTCCTCAGGGGACGCCTACTATTCAAAAAAAGGTTGCTTGTAAAATGTTGCACAACGTGACTTAACCATGTTCGAGTTGACATATCTGGCTGGCAATGACTCAGATTGCCTTTTACACAATAACATCTCCATAAATTATGGAGAAAAAGTTTTCTGTATGCCTGAAAGTGGAATTATTTTCACAAGTTGACATTTTAAATAAGCAGTTTTATGTGTCTATAAACGTGTGCACATTTGTTTAGCAGTCCTTAGGTAAATTCCATCTGATGGACTCCACTATCATGCAAAAAATGGCAACATCAACAACACACACAGAGAAAAACAGGAGTATTTTAGAATGGGATCCAGATTCCTATTGATACCAGCATAGCTGAGGCCTTACAGAGCACATGTTCTCACATTTCTAACCAGACAAAGGAGACATAATGTATGGTGATGAAGTTTCAGAAGAGGAACATAGGAAAAGGACAGACAAAATAAGGTGACAGAAAGAGTAGAAGAGAAGATGTGTGTGATTAGCTGGGAATGATCCAGTACTGGTGGCAAACAGCATGAATTACACATGTGTGTGTATTTGTGTGTGTGCTCCGATAACTCTGGAACTCTAGGGTTCAGAATATACTGCTTTGAAAATAATGGAGATTCATTTGTCAAGATGTGTATATATATATATATATATAGCGTTCCATATGCTATATGGCTCTTGTGGCAACCAGGTAAGTTTGGATTTGCTTCCACTTGTTGTTTCCCAATGAGTGGAAATAGGAATTCTTTCCAACATTTGCTTTTTTTAATCAAACAAAAAACCCAGGATACCTGCGTATTAGTAAATATATAATTATATCTTATTTTTCATACAGTGAGTACTTCTAATCCCAACTCTGAGGGACAGAGAACAAGCATCATCAGTAAACTTAAACATACATTTAAGTTTAAATATATAACTTCATTTTATTTGGTTAGACTATTTTTGGTTGTAAAGGAGGGTAAAGGTAATATTAAAGTATTTACCTTACAATGCAAAAATGTCCTGAGGAAGAAAAAAAGGTGTACAGAGAGTGTGTGTGTGTGTGTGTATGAGTGTTTGTGCGTGACAGGTGGTGAGGGAGTGAACAGGTCAGTGACAAAACCAAGCTAGCACAGAGGCGGGGTATAGAGGGGTGGGTCCAAGCTCAGAATGGCCATCCGAGACCATTGGCTATAAAAGAGGAACTCAGTCCTCTCAGCTTCACAGGCACTCAGGAAATTCTACCAACTGTGTGTGTGTGTGTGGTTGTGTCATTTCTCACAGTCTCTTCAACCTGTGACAAGAAGACATGGGCTGGCAAAAGCATTATCTGGATAAACTGTCCCGCTTCTTCCAGATCCGCAACCTGCTGCTTCGTCAAGCCCTGGCAGAGTGTCTTGGCACTCTCATCCTTGTGGTAAGTGCATGTTTGTGTGTGGAAGCGTAAGAATGTGTGCACCTGTGTCTGTGCGTGTATGCATGGAATTCATGTATAATCTCAACACAACATTAAAACAATATTCATCCTTTAAATAATGCTATCTATTATGAATAACCCCTGCTCACCTGTTATATACATATATATGTGTGTGTGTGTGTTTGTGTGTAGGATCCCAGAGGCGCAACCTCACCCTTTCTTCACATAAAAAGGAGTTATATATGTGCACATGAACATGGAAGTTAATACATGCAAAGTAATGATGATAATTCAGTATGAGGAACAGCACATTTGTTATTGTTGTTTTTGTTTTCAGTATCAGTATTAAAGACAGAGGCCGACAAAAGACGAAATAGAATTTTATCTTGCATTGTCTCAAACATAAAGGTTAAAATAGGCATCAAAACAATAACTGTGAGGTGGACAACTTTTTCTTGCTAACTGAAATATATAGATATACTGTAGAAATATAGACTCCAGAGTATACCATTAAAAGCTGTTTATTTTGAAATGACGCCAAGAATAAAATGGATTTTACAGTTAATAATTTAAATTCTAGCAGGCAGCGTATTCTTTTAATGACTAAACATGATTAATCTTGCAGCACAATGTGATCTGTAAACCTGATAATAACCTGATAATAAACTCACAGAAGCAGGCTACCCCTGATTAAAATATCCCTTGTATGTACATATATATGATCTACATTTGTTTTGAGCACTTTGGATTGATCTATGTTAAATCATTATGGGAAATTAGAAATATTTGACCTGTAATGGTGTAACTCTTGGTGTGACTACTGATAGTACACAAAGGTGTGGTGAAGTTATTCATCAGGACACGTTCAGTGGCAGAATAATAGGTGCCACATTTTTCTTATGCAATAATATCTTGCGTAAAAATTCCTCTTTCTTCTTAATTTTTGTTTGTGATTTTCAATGCCTCCAGATGAACTCATGCTCACTGGGTGTGTGCAGTCGTGCGTGTTTTAATATTGTCTGAAATTCATGGTAGATTTGCTCACAAATTGACCATTGCATATGGAAAAAATTAGTTCTAGTCAAAGGCATTTAAAATATGTCATGAACTGACTGAGTAACTTTTCTGTTAGTATAGCGTGCTTAAATGCTTCATCACTGACTCTAAACTGGCTTTGACCTTGGAAGCCATTTAGCAGCAGCAGCATCAGCAGCAGATTGTGTCTTTGGTTGCCACTGGTGTGCTAAACCCATGTGAAGGTGGAATCCATTTTCCACTTCAAAAGCAGTGTGCTTTCATCTGGAGAGTAGCTGTTGGAATTCCTCTAAGGCTCTTCATCCTGATTTTAAAAAGATCCCACAGAGACCGGTTTCAGGCCTCTCACTCCCAGACAAATCCTAAGTGTCTGTTTCAGTTGGCTGACTGCTCTGCAGTTCTTTTATAAGCTCCCTGACTGTGCTAACATTTGGCACTATAGATGTATGAAATGCTGAATCAGCAACTTGAATGTTTGTTGCTGGGTTGCAGTTAAGCTACATTATGACAGAAACATATGAAGTAACTGTAATTTGTGAAAAGAGCACGGAATCACTGAATATGAGCACTTCTAGAAGTGCTTCTGCAAACTGGAAGTAGCTCTCCCTGTGTCCAAATTTAGTATCAGATTTAAATGAGACCTTTCTGGTGGAATGCGATCTAAATCAGGAAATGGACACTCACAAGCTAATGGCTGATCATTTGTAATCCAGTGCCTATGACATTAAGAAGTATCAAAAAGACTTTGTTCACACTCCTAAAAATAAAACAGCTAAGCACAATTCTAGCATAAGACTCAGCTATATCCTATTTTTCCAGCAACGGCTGGTCTCATCGTAGGAGGAGAGTTTACACTGAGCACAGTGATAATGAGCACTCCTCAGGCGCCAGTCCCTCTAAAGGCGGTTCCCTCAGACTAACCTCAACGTCATCTGATCTCAGTGAAAAGAATCCTCTTCATGGGGCTTAGAGCACAGAAGCCTAAGCATGGACGCTTACATACTACACTTACAAGCACATCCAAAGAACACTCATGGATATATGCACAAATATAATCACGAGGTACTCTGAACACACAGTTTGACAGATGCTGTCTGGTGCTGTTCCATCCAGCCATCCATCCATCTTCTTCCGCTTATCTGGGGCCAGGTCGCAAGGGGCACCAGCCTAAGCGGAGGGACAAGACCTCCCTCTCCCCAGCCACCTCGTCCAGCTTATCCAGGGGAACATCAAGGCGTTCCCTGGCCATCTGAGGGATATAATCTCTCTAGTGCGTCCTTGGTCTGCCCCAGGGCCTCCTCCCGGTGGGACATGCCCGGAACACCTCACCCTGGTGCTGTTGATAAAGAAAAACGTTCCCAAACCATCTTTATCCTCTTTCCAAGTGGATTAGGACTTGTTTTTCCCCCTTCTTGGATAAATCACTTGGGAATAATGACAGTTCCCCTCCGATCAAGGTCAACATACTGACCTTTCTGTACATGTGGTGTAGTCTTCTCCTGCCTGCCCTTGTTAAAACAATGGATTTCATTCAGAACAGGTCTCATTCAGTGGGTTTTTGTTTTACAGGTCTCACAAATAATGATCACATTCTTTAATCTCACCTTGACTGACTAACAGGGCCTCTAATGTACAATACTTACATTGTGAGATGCTGAGTATGGTTGATGTCGTACACAAAACTTTGTAAAGTCTTGATATGCAGAATGCATTTCTCAGAGCAATTGGAAAGGTTTTCTTCATTTCAAACAAAAGTCAATGCAACAAACGGACAGAAAACATTTAGTCAAATTTAAATAGACCCATTCAAACAAAAACACATTGAATTTTTCATTATATTAACTGTTCTACAAGAGAAACAACCAAAAACTAGTGTATTCATTTATTGGGACCCAATTGAACTTGATTTCTCTGCTTTCTCTCCAGATGTTTGGCTGCGGTTCTGTGGCCCAGTTGGTGTTGAGCGGTGGTTCCCATGGTATGTTCCTTACTGTCAACTTTGCCTTCGGCTTTGCTGCTACGTTAGGCATCTTGGTCTGTGGCCAAATATCAGGTAAGCAAACTGATTTATTGATGTTTATGTTATGTAACATGTATTTAGAGTTTTTTTTGTTTTACTTTAGGCAAGGCTGTGATTTTGTGTGATTATGGACTGCAGACACTGACATAATGTCAACATCTGCATTTGCAGGCGGCCATCTCAACCCAGCAGTAACTTTTGCCTTGTGTCTGCTTGGAAGAGAGTGCTGGAGAAAGTTTCCCGTGTTCTTCCTCTTTCAGACAATTGGTGCTTTCTTTGGTGCTGCTATTATTTTTGGCATGTACTATGGTAAGTGAAGACTTCTAGTGATGAGTCAGAATTATCTTATTATATAATTATATATATATATTATATATATATATAATATATATATTATATATATATATACTATATATAATATATATAATATATAATAAATAAAAATAATATATAAAATATTAATATAATATATATATATATATATATATATATATATGAATCAGAAGCTGATAAATACATTTAATATATATATATATCATATCTTATTATTTAAGCAGCAACAACAGCAATAATTTTAAAAAAACAAACATCTTATTATTTGGATCCCATTAGATGCCCTGTGGGACCATCCTGCAAGTTTTAATGTGACTGGACCTGATGCCACAGCTGGCATCTTTGCTACTTATCCTGGAAACCATCTCACCCTTGTCAACGGTTTCTTTGATCAGGTAGTCTTTTGAAATTCAAACTGGTTTTATACACAAATTTTAAGAACAGAATATAGATGGGATTCCCTCTTATATTTCATTTTTACCACACAGATTATTGGCACAGCAGCACTGATAGTTTGCATTCTGGCCATTGTGGATCCTCACAACAACCCCATTCCCCAAGGGCTGGAGGCCTTCACTGTGGGATTTGTGGTTCTGGTCATTGGATTGTCTATGGGCTTTAATTCTGGCTATGCAGTGAATCCTGCCAGAGACCTCGGACCACGTCTTTTCACCGCTATAGCTGGTTGGGGGAGTGAGGTTTTCACGTCAGTGGACAGATTTTAACTACTTTTCCTTCACATTGCCTTTACAGTGATCCCTACTAACGCTTACTAACTCTTATTCTGTCTCTGTCCAGGGTTAGACAAGGCTGGTTCCTGGTCCCTGTTTTTGCTCCATTCCTTGGTACCTTCATTGGTGTAATGATATACCAGCTGATGGTTGGTTTCCACATGGAAGGGGAAGTACGTGACAGGAAAGAGAGCACAGAGCAGGAGACTGTCCGACTCACCAATGTGACTTCCAAAGACAACTCCAGAGAGGCTGTGAAAGAAAGAAACGAGTGTTAGTCCGTTAGAGAGATGTCACTTAAAAAAAACATTCACTAAATACATAGTATCCCACCCTCACTTACTTCCTGACACAACTATTGTTCTCAAACAATTGTTTCTGTTGGGACTTCTCCCCAGATAGATGTCAGGTTACCTTCTGTACAGTTGCATGTTTATGTGTCATAGTTTATAGACTGACTGTATGAATTGAAATATGAATTCAGAAGCAAAGAATTACATTAATTCTTTTATGACATGAACTTTCAGATTTTAGTATCTACAACACCAGACTTAACAGTATTGTATGCTTTACACCAATTTAATTTTAGATAATCTTTTTATGGAGTTTTACATACTTTATATTCTGTATATACTTAGTTAGATTAAAATATTTTTAAAAATCCTGTTCTGTGCTTTTCTCAGCCCATTTCAGTGGGATATTAAAACAATCAAACATAAGCATGTTCAAACATTTGTCTATCTTGTCTATATAATGAAAGTAGTACATTTCACTTAATGTAGGCGCCACTCAGTGACATTATCATACCTGTGCAAACTGTTGCCTCTGTTATCTTGGGTAGAGAGATTGTAGCGAGGGTTATAGGGCTATAATCTTTCTACCCTTTACAAAGACAGTCTTGAAGCAACTAAATCTGCTTCTTTCTTATATCCACACGTGTTTCATTTTTGACCAAATTTTCTAAATAAATGTTATTTAAAGATATTAAATTCCATTTCCATGCTTGAAACTAGTGTGAAAAAAAGTCTTATTTCATAGAAACATATTGCCTACGTTCATCGGTGTCTATTGATGGGTGTGTGATCCTTTTTGTCCTTTACTAGGTGCCAGACTGGACAGTGACTCTTTAAATTTTGTATGTAGGTTGAGGGGAAATGCTTTTGAATGATTGCAGTAAAGTTCTCCTTTTTGTTTTTGCATAACGTAAGTGTGGTTCATGTTACTCTCCTGATATTCCTTTTTCCTGTTTGTCAGAAGTGCTTCTCATTTCTGAACGTGACTGTACTCTGATTACATGAGATAAAAAGTACAAAACATTGTCATAAAAATAAGCTGAAGTGACACATAAAGGTTCACTTCTCAGACAGACTAGCTTTCGCCTATCCCCTTCTGACAAACTAAATATATATCTTACAATAATGAACAAGTGTGGGAGCAATGTATAAAAGAGTAATTCATACTCACTGTTTTCACTATAGCTAGGGCTACCAACAACGCCACCTTTGGAATTTCACCCAAAGAAATAAGTACTAACACCAGTAAGGTACACAGGTTTGTTCCACTAATATGAGGCAGGAGATGTGATTTCACAATTAAAAGTTATACTTCGTTACTCAAAGAAAACTTTTTTTAAAACTACACATTCAACCATAACGGGAATGGGGGTTGGTGTTCAGAACTGAGGATGGTCAACTTGACGGGGAGACGATTTCAACAAATAAAAAAGATAAATAGATCACCCCAGACACTTGTGAGCATGCACTCAACTGCAAAGAGAATCTGGCACCAACCACACACACAGCACATAATAACAGTCAGCTGGGAAACCCTCCACCACCTTCAGCTCTCAGCCTGGAAGCAAAAGGGACGAAATCAGCAGGTTTATACACAAAAAAGGATAAATTATATGTTAAACTTAATATTAACAAAATCCTTTCACAGTTTACCTAACAACCGTTCCTTAACAAAAACTACAAAAGTTAAACAATACTTGATAAAATAAAAACGGTTCAAAATGAACCCCACCTCAGACACACAACCCATATACATTAAAATATTTAAGGCCCGGATTAGGGAATCAAACTCAGTCGCTGCTCAACCAGCAGAATTTGTGCTTGTTTGTGCTTTTTCTGCCTTTAGGATTGTATTTTCTCTCTTCACACACTGAGGTTAATTATGGAGTTCCACAGGGTTCAGTGCTAGGACCAGTTCTGTTTACATTATACATGCTTCCCTTAGGCAGCATCATTAGAAGGCATAGAATACATTTTCACTGCTATGCAGTTTACACTCAACTTTATCTTACGATGAAGCCAGATAACACACACCAATTAGTTAAACTGCAGGAATGTCTTAAAGACATAAAGACCCAGATGAACTCTGATTTTCTGCTTCTTAATTCAGATAAAACTGAGGTTATTGTACTCGGCCCTGAAAGTCTTAGAAATATGGTATCTAACCAGATTCTTACTCTGGATGGCATTACCTTGTCCTCCAGTAACACTGTGAGGAATCTTGAAGCCATTTTTGACCAAGACATGTCCTTCAATGCACATATTAAACAAATATGTAGGACTGCTGTCTTCTATTTATGCAATATCTCTAGAATTAGAAATATCCTGTCTCAGTGTGATGCTGAAAAACTGGTTTATGCATTTATTACTTCTAGGTTGGACAACTGTAATTCATTATTATCAGGATGTCCTAAAAACTCCATGAAAAGCCTTCAGTTAATTCAAAATGCAGCAAGAGTACTGACAGTGACTAGAAAGAGAGAGAATATTTCTCCGATACTGGCTTCCCTCCATTGGTTCCCTGTTAAATCCAGAATTGAATTCAAAATCCTGCTCCTCACATACAGTGATATGCAAAAGTTTGGGCACCCCTGATAATTTACATGTTTTTCCTTCATAAATCATTGGTTGTTTGGATCAGCAATTGCATTTAAAGATATCATATAGCAGACAAACACAATGATAGTTGAGAAGTGAAATTAAGTTTATAGGATTTACAGAAAGTGTGCAAAATTTACTTAAACTAAATTAGACAGGTGCATAAATTTGGGCAGCCTTGCTGATTATTGAAACATAAAATTTGTTTGGTAAGCTTATTGACCCTTGACCTACATACACAGGTAAATCCAGTCATGAGAAAGGGTATTTAGGGTGGCCAATTGCAAGTTTTTCTCCTCTTTGCATCTTCTCTCGAGAGTGGCTACATGGGAGCCTTAAAACAACTCTCAAATGACCTGAAAACAAAGATTGTTCAACATCATAGTTTAGGGGAAGTATACAAAAAGCTATCTCAGAGATTTCAACTGTCAGTTTCCACTGTGAGCAACATAGTGAGGAAATGGAAGACCACAGGGACGGTTCTAAGGCCGGAAGTGACAGGTCAAGGAAAATCTTAGATAAGCAGAGGCAAATGATGATGAGAACAGTCATAGTCAACCCACACACCAGCTCCAAAGACCTGCAACATCATCTTCCTGCAGATGGTGTCACTGTGCATCGTTAAACTATTCAGCGCACTTTGCACAAAGAGATTCTGTACGGGAGAGTAATGCAGAAGAAGCCTTTTCTGCACACATGCCACAGAGTCGCTTGAGGTATGCTAAAGCACATTTGCACAAGCCAGCTTCATTTTGGAATAAGGTGCTGTGGACTGATGAAACTAGAGTTATTTGGGCATAACACGAGGCCGTACGCGTGGTGGAAACAGAACACAGCATTCCAAGAGAAACACTTGCTGCCCACAGTAAAATGTGGTGGCGGTTCCATCATGCTGTGGGGCTGTGTGCCCAGTGCAGGTACTGGGAATCTTGTTAAAGTTGAGGGTCGCATGGATTCCAGTTGATATCAGCAGATTCTTGAGAACAATGTTCAAGAATCAGTGACAAAGTTGAAGTTGCACCATGGCTGGATATTTCAACAAGACAATGACCCTAAACACTGCTCAAAATCTACTA
This sequence comes from Haplochromis burtoni, assembly GCF_018398535.1. Lineage (NCBI taxonomy): Eukaryota > Metazoa > Chordata > Actinopteri > Cichliformes > Cichlidae > Haplochromis > Haplochromis burtoni. The sequence continues at coordinate 1,076,148 of NW_024582424.1, read as the reverse complement.
AGGCATTCATGCAGAGGAACAAGTACAACATTCTGGAATGGCCGTCTCAGTCCCCAGACCTGAAAATCTTTATTGAATTATTGAAAATGGTGTGACTTAAAGCAGGCTATCCATGAAACCATGAAACCATCAAACCTGTCAAATCGTTACACTTCTCAAATATCATTGTGTTCATCTGCTATATGGTATATTTAAATGAAATTGCTGATCCAAACAACCAATGATTTATGAAGGAAAATCATGAAAATTATCAAGGGTGCTCATACTTTTGTAATAACACTGTACAACGTCTTAAATAATCATGCCCCATCTTATCTTAATGACCTTATAGTACCACATAACCCCATTAGAGCACTTTGCTCTTTAGTTAGGGCTGGATCAGGTGACCCTGAATCCTCCTTTAGTTATGCTGCAATAGGTGTAGGCTGCTGGGGGATGCCCGTGATGCATTGAATTTTCTTTTTCAGTCACCTTTCTCACTCACTATGTCTTAACAGACCTCTCTGCATTGAATCATACTTGTTATTAATCTCTGGCTCCCTTCCACAGCATGTCTTTCTCCTGTTTTCCTTCTCTCACCCCAACGAGTCGTGGCAGATGGCCCGCCCCTTCCTGAGCCTGGTTCTGCCAGAGGTTTCTTCCTGTTAAAAGGGAGTTTTTCCTTCCTGAAAACAGCCTATATTTTCAAATGGATAGGTTTATACCTTTTTCTTTTTTCTGTCTTGATGACAGATGTTAACATCTGAATTTTATTGAGTCGGCCTGTTTTTTTGGGGGGGTTTTTTCTGCATTAGCTGGCTTCACAGTTGGAAATAACTATTATGACAACAGCCGTTATCAGCTTTCTTATGTTGCTTTTTCCGTTTCAGACACTCTTTGCGCTCATAAGGTGCCTTTCATGCATCACATGACTCTTCTTCAACACAAACTAATCCCTAGGAGGGCAATCTACACCAGAGACTTTGATAAAATGTACACTACATGCCCCAATTTTTTCCAGTTATTTATTACAATTCAACTTGTTTAAGTCCAGTGAATAGCTTGAAATGGTACAAAGGGAAGTGGTGAACTGCCAGAGGTTTAAAAAAAAGTAACATTAAAAGTGAAAAATTCTGTACATGTCCAAACTATACAAAAGACCTTTTACAGGGAACACAAAATGGGTTAACAATTTAAAGCTGTTCTGCAGCAATGGTTGATCGAACCTTGAAAGCTGGCGCTACTAATTCCTACAGGTGTTCCAACTTTTCTGGATTACTTACAACCCCCTCTTGTCTGCACAAAAGCAGTGTTGGAACAGACTGTGGTACCATACCCTTGTGAGCATCAGGTGAACAGTATTGTATTGCAGGAAAGAGGCAAGTAACAATGGAAGAGAGACACACCATCATAACACTTAAAAATGTAGGTCTTTCCTAAAGAGAAACTGCCAAATTCAAGGTGTCAGTACAATTTCCTTCACCATCAAAGGCACTCAGAAACTGGTCCAAACTCTGATAGGTAGCCACAACTGATAATACAAAGCCACAACTGAATCAAAGGACAAGTTTCTGAGAGTTAACAGCTTGCGTGATAGGTGGCTCACAGGGCAACACTTTCAAGCACAGTTTAATAGTGGTCATAGTAAACAAGTCTCAGTTTCAACTGTGAAGAGAAGACTTTAAGTTGCAGGTTTGACAGGACGAGTGTGATGGTTTGGGGCTGTTTTGCTGGATTCAGGGTCATTGACTTATACAGAGTCAGAGGCACCCTGAACCAAAACGGCTACTGCAGCATTCTGCATTGCCATGCAATACCCTCTGGTATGCACCTACTTGGTCAGAGGTTCATCCTAAAGCAAGATAATGACCCAAAGTCCAAGCTAAGCCAGAATTACCTCAGGAAAAGAGAACAAGATGGTAAGTTTGAAAAGATGGAGTGTCTAGCACAGTCTCCAGACTTAAACCCCATCGAGCTGGTTTAGGATGAAATGGACAGAAGAGTGAAAGCAAAGCAACCTACAAGTGCCACACGTTTATGGGAACTTCTGCAACACATGTCGGAAGAACTTTCTGAAGAATATTTGATTTCTATTGTAGAACGAAAGCCACGGGTGTGTTCAGCTGTTATTTCTGCCAAAGGTGGCTACTTTGATCTGTCAAAAGTTTAGAATACATTTTGGTCTATATTGATTCAGCAATTTCTTTTTTTTAAACTCCAATTGCTTATTTGTATCATGCTTTCATCAGAGACATTAATCTGCAGAATTTTCAATAAAAAAAGACTGGAAAAATTGGGGTGTTCTAAAACCTTTGACTGGTAGTGTATATACAAAAGTCTATAACTGTGGCAAAAAGATGAGATTAATCCAGCAGAAAATCATTAATCTAGTGATCTAGGAAACACTGGTAAAATAAACATTGCAATTTTATTATCAGAACACTGAGTGCGCTCTCAATGCTGCTCTTTCTTCTTAAAACGATAGCTGGACATCATAGCTCTGAAACTTAAAAATGAAAACATTTAAACATTAAATGTTACCGTCCCTTAGATTTGAAGAGGTGCTCGTGAGGTTTTCTAGTTGCCACAATTCTTAGCAGTGGATACAAATCAAGTATAAAAACTTTTATACATCTTCAGCATCACCAAATGAATCCAAGCAAAAGATCACATTTATTTGTCCATGAAAAAAAAAACCCTGCTTTTACTGGCCATAAAAATGCTGCTTGTTCTAGCAGGTCCTCTACCTTACAAGAAGTTTTGGAGTAATCATAGAGGTGAGACACATAAGCTTTTAGTATTACATCTACCGCCAGTGAAAGCTCGAGTTAAAGAAGGAACCCTTCTACCCAAAACAGAATGTTTTCATGCTAAAACAATATAATACTTTCAATATAACATTTCACATACCAAGTATATTCATTCATTATTACATGGTTTGGTACCGAATGTACCTATTGAATCCCCATTATATCCTTTAAGCCACACTATTTGCTCATGCTGGAGTTTTATCAAAGCATTTGCAGCTGGCTAGACTTACCAGCTAGACAACATTTTTTCACAGGAAAGATGAAATACAGATATCAGAGACATTGACAAATGCACAGATGTTTTAACCTAATATCATAATGTCTGTCAGTATGGATTAAAGCAAAGAAGAAGTAAACAAAGAAAGAACACTATATGAATTCCCCGGGTAAGTTCAAAGAACTTGCACTCTATGTTTGAGCAATAAAAATGTTTTCACACATGAACAGACACTTATGGTCTGTTTTGCTATGCGTAGTATGGAACATGTTGGTACCATGTGCAGGCCATGTGTGATAAATGCTATATACCCTAAAGCTCCAGAGGTTATAGTACTTCAATACTTTGGCCAAGGCTAACCTGCGATTCAGTGATTTATTTCTCCACATGATCATCAACAACAGAATATTTAAAGGCTATGGAAAATGCAATAACCCAGATACCTAAAATGCAGCACAAAGCACATTTAAAACTCAGCAGTATTTCAGTGTGTAATCTTAAAATATTTGAAGCCTTGTGTTTTGCCTGTAAATCACAATTAGCATCAAAGTGAACAATGTGTGTGTGTGTAGTGTGTCTATGTATTTGGAATATCCAGTTTTAAATCTGCAAAAAATGTTGGGATGATGTGTAAAATGCAAATAGAAATAAAATGCAATGATTCACAAATATCATACAACCATGAATTAGTCACAATAAAACACAGAAAGCAAATTTATGTTTAAAATGTTTACATTTATATTAAATGAGACATTTTACTATTCAATTAGAAAATATTAGCTCCTTTGTAATTTAATGGGAACAGCCTGTCTCAGAAAGGTTGGGATGGGGGTAAGAAAAAAGACTCGATAAGTAAATGGTACTAAATAGAAATATCTGGAGAGAGATTTTGCAACTAACTAGGATAATTGGCAACAGGTTAGCAAGACTAGGTCATGAACATCTTAGGCGGAGGTTCAATAATGGCATCTAAAAAACATAATGTTCCACCATGGAAAAATTCTGACAAGTTTTAGTTCATTATCTACTGTAAATATATCAAAAGTTACCAAGAATATGAGAAATCTAAATCAATACATGATCCTCCGTCCCTCAGATTGTATTGCATCAAAAACAGGCATGGTGTTGTCACGATAATCACTACATGGGTTTAAGATCATTTGCAGAAATCACACAGTTTGCCAACCACAAATTCAGGTTAAAGGTCTGTCATTCAAAGAAGAAGCCACATGTGAACATTTCTTTATAGCTGTTTCTGTTCCTTCCTTCTAATCGTCTCCTATTTTCTAATCATAGACAGGTGTGAAATAAACTGGTGAACTGGTGTGGACAGTATGGAAACACTGTCCAACACAACTGATTCAAATTACCAAATTACCTCCTCGACATGTTTTGGAGTTCTCCAGAGGCCTGGTAATGAACTAAGCATTTGATTCAGGTGCGTGTACCAGCCCTGGAGTTCCCCACCCCTGGTCTAATGGCTCATTAGTATTTATATAATCTGCTTCTTTTTTTTTTTTAAATGTGCAGTGGTGTCATGAATTGTTGTGTCATCTTTTTTTTACTGTCTGATGTGATATAATCAATATGGGATGAAAAGCAAATGGTTTTATGTTCCACCAATCATCTATTGTTTATCCAAAGCCAGGTACCATAAATCCTGTATTGTGTTAAATATTGCAACCGTTTTGATGGTGCTCTGTTTTTTTAACCAGCACTAACAAATGCAAATATGTTACATTGCAGAAGTTTGAAGAGCTCCATTGCTTCAAAACAACCAACCAGTTTCACACACAGGCGGTGATACATTTTCCATTGTTTTCTCTCAGTACTCGGGCAGACTGGATTTAAAATGACAATCACTCGGTATCAACACTTTCACTAAAAGATGTTTGAAGGTGTGCACATGAGCCATGCTAAATTAAAGGTGTATCTATAGGTCAGTGTAGCCAGACAATGTTATTACAATCATTTCTACACTATGTCTGTACATGATCTGAAATAAATTGTGAATCTGAAATCATTACTTCATCCTCTCACATGCTTTTATTTCAAGTCCACATATTTTGTTTTTGAATTATTTTTAATGCAAGAAATTTGTGGTTTTAATGTTGCCAGTGATTGATTACCTAGCGGCAATCCCTTTTTAGATAAATGCAATCATATTACAAAAACCTGGACAGATTTACCTGTGACCTGTTTTAGGGTGGGACTCAGATACGAAAAGAATTGTTTGAGTCTTTCTGGTGTAGCAATACATAGAAGTCATGCCAGCATAAACAAATTCTAAGAGTTATAATAGAGTTTTTTCTTTACTTATGATGAAATGATTTGTTAAAATATACTGTAGCAAAAAACAAAAACAAAAAACCCAACAACTGAGAAGACGGTTTCTATGCCACTACAATATCAATATTTAAAAGGAGTTGGCTTCACCTTTGGCATAGATTAGTGGCACTGTGGCTGTTATCTTTCAAAGATAAAAAATATCTTGGGTTTGTTGAAGTTGCTTCATAATACCTCCCTGGGTTGGGTTTAAGGCCAATCCAATACAAGCATGAAAAGCTGTAAGCTGTAGAAGCAAAATTGTTGACACATTTCACCAAAAGAGAAAAAATATATATATAACCTCCAATTTTTAATCTGGCATGTGGATGTGGTTTGGAACAGGGGATGGATTGCTGTATTTTGTTCAGTAAACTTTGTGCTCTGTCATTAGGATAAACACAACCATGGCAGGAGAGCTGCAAGACTTACTTTCTCTGATGGAAGAAAAAGGATATATTTGTACATTTAAAGCACATAGAAAACTTGTGAGTGCATTTTTGCAAAACAGAAGTTTTATATATTGTTCAGTTTCTTTGTTCTCTTGTCAAATTCTTTTCCCCTGACACTGTCTGGTCTACACACAGATCTATCAAAAAGGAGGGATCAACAACAGCCAGGTCTCTTTGCACAAACACTTTTACATAGCCTTTGGTTTTGTCTTGTAGAACGACTCCTCCTGCTGGGAAGTTTCTGTGCCACAAGAAAATACCATGTTTTCTGTAACTTTTATTGTCATTATAAACTTCAAGATTCAAGAAGTTTATTGTCGTATACACTGCAAAACACAAATGGTTACACTGAGCAACGGTATTCTTACTTTGCACCAAATGCACCATAAATTGGCTGCAATGTTTGCATGCAACAAGACAAACCCCCTCTATAGGTGGTTTTCAGTAATTAGCCATAATTGTACAATATTTTATGTCAGCCATAACCATGCAGTATTTTTGAATCAGTTCCAAAAGTTTGTGATGCTGTTTAAAATGTAAATAAGAGCAGCAATTTAGAAATTTTGGAACACAACTAAAAAAGACAAAGTTAAATGGTAAATTACACTGGTGAAATACCTATAAGCATTAGGTAAATGGATATCTATGTTAATGGAAGTAAGCAACACTAGCCACCACTGGGCAGGGACGTCTAATCGTCTTAAAGCTTAGAACCTAGAAAAAACCACATATTACTTTCCCAAGTATTTATCCAATTAAAGGCTTAAGCCACTGCCATCTAACAAGCATTCCCTCAAGTATTTATACAAGAAATCACGAGAATCTTTTTTTCTATTGTGAAAGCATCAAAAAATGTTAACGATTCTACTTTCTCGGTTTTTTTTTCTCATAACAATAAACTCCATTGAACATATCTCTATATAGATATAGTTATATACCTGTCTGCTCAAAAACTACACACACCCCATTCCAGTAGCTCATAGAACAACTTTTGGCAGCAACAATGTGAAGTATTTGTTTTCTGTATGACTTTCATTCTCTCACTCATTGTGAAGGAATTTTGGCCCATTCGTTTTTGCAACATTGCTTCAGTTCAGTTCTGAGGTTTGCTGGTGTTCATTTGTGCAAAGTTCTCCTAAGGTCCCACCACAGCATTTCAGTTGGAATGAGGTCTGGACTTTGTCTTAGCAACCATCATTTTCTGTTTTTTGTTTTTTGTTTTTAGACTTGCTGCTGTGCTTCTGATCATTATCCTGCTGCATGACCCAGTTTCAGCCAAGCTCACTCAACGACTGCAAGGTGTCCAGGTCTGACGGGGTAAAAAGGCTGTAAAACAAATACAAATCATCACCCAGCCATGCCTATCAGTATGACATGTACTGATTTCACGTGTCCAAAGAAAATTGTTCCAGCAGTCTTGTGGTTTGATCAGCTGCAACTTGCTGCTGTGCTGCAAAACTTTCTTTTTTTTTTACAGAGAAGAAGCTTTAATTAAAAGATTCTTCTCTGAAAATAATTAATATTCTGTAAATTATGTGATGTAACACTTTTTTCAGTTTCTCCAAGCATTGCAAAATCTGACACTGGGATGAATTTGCTAAAACATGGTAAATGGTCTGTATTTATATAGCGCTTTACTAGTCCCTAAGGACGCCAAAGCGCTTTACATATCCAGTCATCCACCCATTCACACACACATTCACACACTGGTGATGGCAAGCTACATTGTAGCCACAGCCACCCTGGGGCGCACTGACAGAGGCTACCTATCCTATCAAGTGTGTTCTTTCACAGGACTACACAGATTACTGTTTCAGATTTCTTTTGGATGTGATTGTATTTAGTGTAACAATTTAAACTTGCAAAAGTCTTGAGCCACCCCTTTTTTCTTATACCTTGTCTCTAATGAGACAGAGAGTTTTGTAATTTTTTATATTGTTATGAGCAATATTTCTCCAGGCTTTCTGAAGGTCTTCAAAGTTTTTCCTCGGACATTGGCTGTCTTTTTGCTCATTTTTAATCCAGTCCTTGTATCTGACCATTTGTTTTTGTATCTTTAGGCACTTTGTTACTACCAGCACATAATTTGTTCCCATCTCTGATTTGAATGTAGGAAAAAAAATAATAAATAAAAAAAAGATATCACAGTTTGACAGGCATAAAATTGTTTTGTTTGTTTTTTACACCAAAAAGTAAATTCCCAAGCTTCTTGGCATATCTCAGCATTGTGTGCTGAGATACCTGAGAGATACATCTGTTCCTGCTGTGGATCCATTTGTTCGTCAATATTGTATCAGAAATGATCTCAGTGGTGACCCTTCTTAAGAATGGAAACAGAGAAATCATGTACGGAGGAGGTAAAGAGGGAGGTACAATAGCAAGTGCCTACAGCCATCTGGAAAACATGGTGGAGGCTCTGTAATGGTTTTGTGCTGCATTTCAGCCAATGATGTCTGGAATTGTGAAAGCATTGATGGATTTATGAATCCAAAAAACTGCCATCAGATTTTGATTCACCATCCAACAACAGCTGTAAAGCATCTAATGAACAACAGCTTAACTTTTCAACATGACAATGACCCAAACACCAAAAGACTCCTCCCCAGAGCCTGGACCTGTGGGATCATCTTAAAGGAAGGAAAAAAGGTACCTAGCATCCAAAGAAGAGCCTTGAATGTCCTTCAAGAAGCTTGGTGAATTATTCCTGAAGACTACTAAAAGAAATTACAAGAAAGCGAATGGTTGTCTGTCTCTGTGTGTTAGCCCTGCGACAGACTGGCAACCTGTTCAGGGTGTACCCCTGCCTCTCACCCTATGACAGCTGGGATAGGCTCCCGCAACCCTGAAAAGGATAAACAGAAGCGAATGGATGGAAACTCCTTAAAATAATACAGACTCTTTGCCTTTTATACTGCACGCATGTTTGCAAATCCTTTAATAAGTATAGCAGACATTTCCTGTTCTTCCTCACAGTGTACTACTACTACTACTACCAATACTTAATAACAATAATAATGATCATTTCAAACTATTTTAAGTATATTTATATAAGTACAGTATAGTATAGTCTATAAAATGCTGAGTGTACCTTTAAATTACTAAGTATTTAAAAAGTAAAGAAGTACTTGTTTTATTCCAATAGTGAATCTATATAAATAATGCATGTTTTATGTGTTTTAGCCACTCACCTATCAGCGTAAATACTGAAGAAAAGAGTCACACTCCCCAGGAACAGAGATAATAAACTTAACACCACCATTGCCATTTTCCAGGAAATCTCTATAAACATGTGTATGTGAATACAAACCAAAAAAAGCATCATTTGTTTTATGCAATTCATATTTACTCCTCTGCTAACTAGTAACTGCTGCAAATACATATCATTGGTTTTTGTCGAAACACAGTTTGAAAAAAAACTTCTCTACGTCCACTACAACCTTTGCTGTCTCACTTCTATTTGTCTCCATCTAGTGTTGGGAAAGTAAATATTGCTTTCTATAGTGTACAAACATCAACAATAAATCAAATATTTACATAAATAAAACTGGACATTCACTCTTCTATTATTATTATTTTATTATTTTTATTTGCAGATTTTACCACTGTCCACATGGAGAAAAATCATTGGATCTGCAGGGGATCTGGTGCTAAAATAAGAAGGAGTCAAATCTATATAAAAAAAAAATATAGAATCATTATTATTATGTGACATAAGTGTATATTATACTTCATTTGGATTAAAAAAAATAACTGTTATAGCCAAGGGTTAAGTGTGACATGGGTAGTTTGGGTACTCTAATAGTATGACATTTATTTGTGTACAAACTGTGACCAGCTGATGTATGCTCATGCTCCAGTATTCAGTGCTCTTTGAGTATTTAGCATTTCAACAGTGGGATGAATAGACCTTTGAAAAGAATTTCTCATCTTTCTCTGCTCTCTTTCTTAAATCTTTTTCCAGTTCTACACTGTAAATTTACAACTTTTTTCTCTCCTTTGAAAATTTAACAACTGCACATTTGCTTTGAAAATTTAACAACTGCACATTTTCTTGCAGACACATTTTGTGAGACAAGCTTCACAAAAACAGTTTGTGTATTTGATGATATCTCTTGAGCTGTATTTCAAGTTACTACTGCCACTTGCTGTTGTTACTCCATTTATGCACACTCCTTTGTCTGCACTATGAATACACCCCACGGATGAGGGAAAAAAGGATGTGTCAAAGGTGTAAGCAGTTATGGGCTGTCATGTTTTTCTAATGACTGAGCAAATATCTCAATGTCATCACTAGAAGAACAACTTTAACTAAAGGTGCCAGAATACTACTTTAACCCCGATTGTAAGCCTAAACTATGTCTTGCATAAATTTATCTTATTGCAAGTCATTGTCTAAAACAGGCCCGAATAGGAGTGGTTCAATCAAAGACTTCTAAAATGGTTATGTGTTTACATGCACATACACAACACTGGGTAAATTATGGCTGAGATATTCTTACCTGTTTCATCCTGTCTGTATACATCAGATATATGACTGGAAAGAATCTCTGGTTCCAACGATTCCCCCAGATGTAAGTGAGGATTGATATTTTTATGTTGGCTGGTTTTGCCATTGCATAGCATCTGGCTGTCAAGTGTTCTCCACCTGCTCCCCTGCTTCTAAAGAACCAGAGGCAAACGTTTTTATCTTTCAGCTTTGTGAAAACATTCAACAATATTCTCTAGCTTTTAAATACATTTAAAATAATGTAATTAAGATGCTATTATCATACCTGGAAAATTTATTTTCTCCATCCTTAATATTATTACCTTCTTATGTCCTCTTGAAAGGAAGACCAAAGTGGATTGTTTTGTAGCAGTAAGGTGGAGCCCCTTCCCTACCACAGTGAGGTGGCCTTCTCTGGAGCATGTCCATACCTGGCTTCCTGGCTCTCTTCTATCACCATCCTTGCCACTTGCAGTTCTGAAGACACAGGGATGCAGATGCACACCTTCATATTGCTCTCTTGGTGCAGTCAGACATTCTCCAGTGTGGTAGTTGCTGACAGCCCGGCTCTCTTGGTGCCAACGCCATTCCTGTATAGGTGAGCATGGGCTGCATTCGCCCAGTGACACTCTACCTCCTTCGGTTCCTTCTGTAATCTGCAGACATTTACCCAGCAGCTTGTTTTGAATCTTTAAGGCAGACAGCTCTGTGGATGACAACATACAAATAAAACATAAAAAAAAAGATAATTAAAGTACCCATAAATTATATGTAATAAATGTGTGTTAAAAGATGCATTTGGTATGTCTGATATGCAAAAAGCTGTATATTTTATTATTTAAAACAAGGTAATATAACTGGTTAGCAGTCAGTACCAAGCCCACATGCTTACCAGTAGAGAACCACAACCTTATCTAGGTAACCTACAACTGCTCTCTGCTGTACTCATTTTCTGTGTGTCAACCACATTAACATTACTACTTAAGTGGACAAACACATGCAAATCCAGGCAAACATGGCTCAACATGCAGTTTGTAACCACACAAGAGCACTTCATTCAACAGTAAAACAACTAAATAAACAAACATATGTTTATTTTTTTGTTGTCATTATTGTTTTAGGTTGATAAATCCTGCAATGGAGCTTCATCTGTTTAGCTCTGCAATGCTGTGCTTTGAAACCACTGACTGAACCTATGTGTAATGCATTTGAAACCAAGACTAACTGACCAAGCAGTGAAGTTCACACTTTATTACATATAAAAAAATCTAGCTGTTTAAATAAAAGCCTTTCGAGGTGTCAATCAGTTATAGTCTATAAATATGCCCTTCATTTTAAACACTGCTGTTTTTTCATAGTTCTGATGTAATGCAGGAGTTATAACTGCACCTGCTTTGCTTTACAAATAGGACAAAATTCTGGTGGTTTTTGAGAAAATGACACCTGCAGACCTGTTTCTCTGTTAAACCAACTCACAATTCATTAGGTACCATTAACAAAAGCAGTGATCCCAAAAATGCTGACATCTACAAGGGAATGTAATCCGGCAACCTGCGGGTGCTGCTGTAAGCTATGATCTTTGTCTGAACCCACACATAACAGAACAAAGCCAGTCCCAGGGCGCATAGAAAGGAATGAAATGTATCCACATTACTTCAACAAAGTTACAGCTACAATAAAAAAAAAGGTCTGGAAGGGCATGAATGCTGTGAACATATGATAGTTTGACATTTCAAAGAAAGTTTCAAAGAAAAACATTTTAATGTAAAAATCAATGGTTCAAACCCTGTCAGCGGTTTTTATCAATATATGTACGAGCTTTCAGTGAAAACAAGAAATTTTGGGCATGACCTTAAACTTCTCACCCACAGTTTTTGTTTGTATAGACAGATTAAATTTGTTATCTCTTTTATCAGCTTCATCACTTGCAAAATGCTTTTCAGCTACTTAAGAAATGTTTACAACAGTTCGAACAGCTAAAATTAAAACTGTTTTTTAAAAATAACAGCTATATTAATGAGGTAAACAGCGACACATGTTACCTTTGAAAATGATGAAGAGGAAAAAACAGACCTTCAGTAGCACTTTTCCCATTTTGGTGGCAGGCGAAAGTAGCCTATCCTATGGTCACGTGCTTGTGTTGTCTGAGCAACAGCAGCAGGTGGGAGGAGCTAAGCATTCACAATAATCAATAGATGAGCAATAAATACAATAAATAGTGACCATGTGACACTTTTTAATCCTCTTAAGGAGGAATGAAATGTTTAAGTATCATTTAGATTTCTTTGTTTGCAATGAAATGCTTCACAACTGTCCAGAGGAGTTTAAACTATTCAAGATCACTCTTACAAGTGCTGTCCCTATTCTCCACCCATGACTGGCAGACCTTTTTACAAATGCTAACAGTACAGTCTCTCCTTCCACTAGAAAACCATTGCAACCGATACCACCTTTACTGATAAACATGCAATGTTTGCCACTGTGGCACACATGAGTTATTGCCTGCAACCAAGGTGCTACGACTCCATGGAATACTAATTAGGTTTAAAGGGGTGTAAATCTGTTTTAGCAAGACAACAAGTCTTTGAGGAATGTTTGTGGGGCTGAATGGTTATGTGGTGTTTTTCTCTGTAAAGATTCACCACATAGGATGCTATCGGGATAAAATTCCCTACTCCTTGCACATAAAAACAGCTGGAGCAAAACATTTTTTGTCCTGTTTTCAGCTGATAAATGTCAGGCTTATGATTCAAAATTATTTCCTACTTAATGATCTTTAAGCTTGGGTATAAAACATGTTTTGGTAAAAAGAACAAAAAAGTTTGTTGCACATATGAACCAATGAATCAACATGAATGAATAAAGAGCTAAATTAAATGTTAAAATATTCAGTTTTATCAAACTTTAATAAGCTTATATTTATTTTTCTCTTCAATGGGGGACGCAAACACAATACTAGCACAAAAAGTAGGCAATGCATGTTTTGGCCTTTGAAAAAACAAAAAATAAAAAAGCAACATCAGTGGAGGATGTCAATTGGACTGGAGTTGTTCACCATAACTCCTAAAAGCCCAGCTCTATGTCACATTTTCCGATACATGTTACCCAAAAAAGTCAGAAACATTATGGTACATCTTGAGACAGTCTGGGACCAGGAATATATTCATATGTAGGATTTACAAAATGTCTTGACACATGCTCAATTATCCAGGTTAGGAATCCCAAAAAGTATATTCAGTTCATTTCAAGGTAACATTCTCAGTACGAAAAAATGTCTGAACAATTATCCAAGTGTCTAAAGAAATTGCTTACAGTTTATTTTTGGCTTATTCGCTTAATAAATCCAGTTCAGCTTCTACAGTCATTCATTCATTCTGATGCTGGTAAATGGACAAATATAGTGGAGGTTCTTCTCCATGGAGAGCAGTAGGGCCTGGATGTTGCACAGATGGTGCTATGAAAGCTGGAACTGAACCCTGTGAAGCAGCACCTTGTGGCCACTGGTTATAATCACTTGTTATATTTGCATGCTGAGTGGGATCTGGGGTGGGGTATTGATAAACACCTGACCCTGTGAGTATAGGATCCAATCCAGTGGTGAAATTAGAGGATGTGAACTCGCTGTAAGCTGGAGACTCAACTGTCTCAGGCCCCACAGCCTCACAACTCTGAGCTGGAGCAAATTTAGAAGGAAGGATGACCAGTGGGAACACCACCTCTGGGTCAAGGGCAAAACTAACGTCCAGATACACCTGGGAAACAGTCAGAGATGAAGAAACTTGTAAAGCATTATAATCTGCAATAAAGATGTTGTGTTAAGACACATATTTACTTTTTATTATTTATCCACAAATGTTTGCAAAAACGCAGGTTCATTTCTGAGGTAATACAAATCATGTATTGTTTCATACCTTTATGTAATATTCAACTGAGATGATTTCACAGTTATGGAGGGTGGGAATGGCATCGCTGGGAACTTTCAGCTGGCAGGAGGCAGTTTGCTCTGAGTTTGGACGGATAGTGTCTCCGACCATTTTGAACAGCGTTTCCTTGCTGCTATTAGTGTTGTCCTGGCAACTATACACCGTTACCTGCTGAAGTTTGAATTTGAGCCTTGTGTTCCTGGAAGAGGAGTTGCAGATTTTGGCGACAACAGACAAGGTTTCACCTGTCAAAAGCAAATATTAACAATAAGCTGCATTTTTTTTTTTTTAAGTCTATCAACATTTGCTAGAGCACGTTGCAGATACTTTACCTGGAGAACAAACTCCTCTGTTAATGGTAGCACAGATCTGGACCTGTCCCTTGCAGAGACCACTCATCTTTTTACGCACTGAACTGGACTGTGGACACTATAACAAACCAAATAAACATTTTTCCAGATCAACTAAATGCCTCATGTGGAGAAAATGCAGAAGAAAATACCTCAATGTTGTTTTTAGGCTTCAGATCTAGTCCAGGTAATCAACGCTGAATTCTCTTGTATGTTACATTTGCACTGTTGGTATGTTTGAACTGATGACTATCCCCAAGATGTATAAACAAAAAACTTTAAAGTGTAAAAGGTAATTCAGGTTTTTGAATCTGAAACATTTTTTATTGAATAGTTAGAACACATTTTCCAAAAATCTGATGTTTAACATATGTCACTCTAGTGTTTACCATCATTTGAGGAGTGTGTGGACAGGACTTTGACACAAAGTTGATCTCTTTTAGCACTTTCGAAGGCAGTCGCCATCTCCTAGATACCTTGGCTTCAAAGGTGTAGACAATATTTCCATGTTTTCCCTTAAAGGACGAAGGCATCCTTCTGTATAACAGACCTAATTAGGAATGCATTCATTTGCAAAAGCAAGATATGTATTAATGTTGGATGCTGCAAATTCTCACTTACCCCTCTGGGATTTTGAGCCTGAACTTAAAGATGTGCACTCTTTTTGGAAGAACAGTCCCTGCAAGAGTCGTTTGATTAACATTTGATCTCAATCTCATATTCTCAAAGTTAACTGTTTTCTTTATCTCTGCTACACTATTTAACCCATTGATACGTCCTTTTGTCTGGCTTTTGTTTTGTTTGGAATTACAGACAAAAGTGTTAATATTTTTTAACTATCGCTGCCAATAACAGATAATAAAAGACAAGTTAACCAACTTGAATTAGTTCAATCTTTTTTGTGGTTTGACCTGGAATCCTATCATGCACACCTCGATAACATGTCTTTATTTATTCATTTATTTATTTAGATTTTTGTTCTTATTATTTTGGGATATATCTTTCCTCAGACTCTTCACTTCATAAAAAGAAAAAAAAATTTTTTTTTTAAAGTAAGGAATCTAACTGTAGCAATTTTGCTTTTTAATACAACACATTGCCAAATTTCCTGATAAATTTCATAGCTACAAACACCTTTAAGTACAACAAACTCTGTTTGACTTTGACATCCTACCTTCATCGTTTTCTGCAACCAAGTATTCCTTCACTTTGAAATATCTCCTGCGCGCACTTTGCAGTCTCTCGACAGGTACACCTACTTCTGTCCATTCTACGTTAGCGTCCCCTTTGGCTTTTACATAAACGCTCTTGACTTTGACTTCTTTTGTCAGTCTGAAACTGACTGTACCCACTATAGTATCGCCTTCAGAATAACTTCTGTTGTCACTGATTGTTTCAAAAGTCACATTTAAGTTCTTTATCGGAGACATTTCAGAGCCGAGTGAAATGCAGAGCGTTTTTCTAGGAACTGATAAACTGAAGCAAGATATGACGGGAAGCTCCGCCTAAAGAGTGAGATCGTAATTTATGATTCTACCCAATATCACAACATCTAAATATCATATAAAGAGAAACGTCATATATTTACGCAGTTTAGGGTGATGTGAAAAAAACTACCAGGCCACAAACGATGTTCACAAGAAGAAGATCACATTCACAGCAAATTGGCAGGTTTTTAAAGTATATTCCAGTAAAACCCCGAAACCTATTAAAATATGCTTATGATGTACTGGTAATTGATCGCTAGTCCATCTGTAATGGACTAGCGATCAATCAAAAACTGTATAGAGTATCGCAAATTTCACCCCGTGACAACAGCGATAGGCTCCAACCCCGGGCTAAGAAAATTGAAGGATGCTCTTATAAACTTTTGCATCACCAAAATCACTCGTCAGAGTCAGACTGGGCAAAAGCATTTGCCCAGTGTGTAGGATGCGAGCATTGGGTATCGGTATAATTATTCGGAGATATTCCGTCCCATTCAGCAGAGAGAGTTTGTTTTGTTTCGTCAGCAATGATTCAGATTCGTCCCATCTGGGTGTTGAAACGAAACTATCGTGTCCTTTGTGCCGAATTGCGCTGAATTCTGAGACGTGGACTGATTTTGGCTCGCCCGTGATTATGCGGGAAAAGACTTGTTTCTAAGAAAGTCTGCATGCAGTTTGGTCTGAACGGTAAAAAAAAAAAAGAATCAGTCAAAACAATTTAACTCTTCCAGATTGCAGTGTATATTTTAGTGTAAATTATTTTGTGGACACGCTGGGTTATAATTGTCCGATAGGCCCTTCAGCAATTACCCTGCCTGTTGTGATTGCTTAGTTTATTGTACACATTACAATGATCTCAATAACGTCGTTGTGTCATGGTCCTGAGTTTAGTGTGTGTGTGTGTGTGCGTGTGTGCGTGTGTGTGTGTTTATTAATTTATATTATTTAATTTAGTGTTATTCGTGGTTTTAGTGCTCCCTACTGATCTGCTACTGTGTGTTATATCCTTAGTTTCTAGTCTTTAGGTTCCTGTTACTGTGCCCCATGTTCACATGTTCGTACATCTCCTATGACCCCCTGTCAGTCATGTGTCCTGGTCTCAGTGTCAAGTCGGTGTCTTAGTCTGTCTCATGTTTCCAGTTTTATTTTGAAGGCCTCTCGTCTAGTGTTTAGTCTAATCAGTTTTACTTCCTCCCTGTCTCGAAAATATTATGGCAACACTGAGAAGGCAAATCATTAAGATGTGTTGTGAGATGGTGTTTCTGTCTTAGTTCTCTAAGCAGAACTTCAAAAAGCTCAATTCTTCTGGCCAGTTCTTGTCTGAGGTTCAGACTAGGAAGAACGTAACTATAATATTGAACCAGAAATATGATCCCCCCACCCACTAGGGAACCACTCTCAGCTGTGGGTTCACCTTCTTCTGCTGAACTCATAGAGCAGCAAACAACCAGTCCAGAGAAATACCGTAGCATCACTTTCATCGCTCACTCCTCAACTCCTGTGAACCATAACAAGTGTGGCCTCTCTAAACATCAGTAACTAAGAAAACATGTAGGTAAAACAGTAGGTATCCTACTTATTGCTGACTTTATTATTATTATTATTATTATTATTATTATTATTATTATTATTATTATTATTATTATTATTAATAATAATAATAATAATAATAATAATAATAATAATAGTAGTACTGTGCTTGGGTTTTTAGACTCTACCAGTTACACAGATATCTCTTCCTCTGGGCTGTTTAAAGGGGCAGTTTATACAAATGGCCTTTTAAACTGCCCAGTTTATCCAAAGTTGTGTATATACCAGATGCTGTCAGGCTTCAAATGTATGTATTTGTCCTCTCCACAGTCCAAACCATTGTAAACCATTGATCTACTGCTTAAGTTCACATCTTCAGTTTGAAAATGGAGACAAGCATCGAAATTGATAAATTTTGCAAGCACAAAATGGTTAGTAAAAGAACGTCAAGGAATACTAAATTATGTAATAGCTTAAAATATTAATTTCCATACACAGTGCTTACCACTTGTAAATGGTGATGATCATCACAATACTGTTGATGTTCTGGTTTCTTTTATCAGAAACACGATTCAGTGAAACACAGCTGAATTAAATTCCCCTAGTCATGCATATAATAAATATGTGAGTCACATACAAAACTCATTTCTGCATGCATATACAGACTAAGAAACACATCATTTTAGGTAGCCCACATTTGAAACTATATATTATCCTTCTCTAAGCTCTGATTGTTGTACATATATTTCGTCATTTACATACAAGTTACTCACTTTCACAAAGCTCTGAGGCTAAATAAAAAAATACTCAGCATCCTCTACAAACATCCAGTACAAACATTTGCTTTTTCTCACCTATTTGTCTCCATCTAGTGGTGGATTTCCAACAGATAAAATTGTAAGTAGATTATTAATTAATTAGTTGTGTGAGAGCTGGAATCTAGGAGTTAGCGCTACCCATAGGCGAGTGCAAGCAGTTAGGATTTCTTAATTTGAGGTGTCAGTATTTGAAGGAAATCCTTTGTTGAGATTGGTGGTGTGACTGGACTAGAGTGGTCCATTGCTAAAGACGTAGGGCAAAGATAACAGTGTTAGGTCTGAGTCAATATGGTGCTTAGTATTGAGCGCTGTGTTTAATCTTTAGGACAGTTTTGGTAAAGTTTGGTAAAGCAGGAGGATTACCCCCTGTGAGCTTTGTGATTGTTTTTATAAATATATTCCAGTTTTCTGATTTTCACACCAGACTGCTGCTTCAGACTGCCTGGCTGTTTTTAGTTTTTATACTGGTTAGTATCGCTCAATAGATGGGAACCAACTGTCAGTCTGTAGTGTGACCTAACCTTGTTTTTTGTTTCCCCACAGGAGATGAAATGCTGCGGTAAGTTATTGTGGTTTCCTAACTGCTCCTTGCATGCATCGCATGTAGGGCAAGTTGACGTGTGGGCATTCAGTGGTTTTTTGATGGTTTTTCTTAAATAGTTCCCACAGTAGGGCGTAACGTATGTTATAAAAGTAGTATGTAGCATTATTCTTGACATTATTACCTAGTGTAACTCTCGTTGGAAGTGGAGAAAAGAAAAGAAAAAACAATTTCTTAACAAATCAGTGATGGTCTTTAATGGAAAAGGTAACACTCTTCCTAAATGTGTTAAAAGTGAGGCAAACAATGGAAAGTAGAATAACCTGCCCCCTAAATCTCTGACCACACTTACCACTTTTGTATGATGAAATGTACAAACACACAGAGGTGTGAGAAAACACATTGGTGCATCTCCCAAAGAGGCAGCGGTGGAAAACTATGAGCTCAGAGCAAAAACGGAAGGACATAAATAAATGCAAGCACTCACAATGACTGACCTGCTCTAACATGTGTAGATGAGTCAAAACGTTCTTTACAGTGTTTTTATTCTGAGTCTAAACTCTTGTGCAGTTCTCTGTTACCTATCATAGCTACTTTTGTGCTGGCGAGATGTTTTTGCCATGCTCGCTCACTCTCTCCCTCCCCACGCCCCTGCTTGGTTAAATTGGGCATATAATGGCAGAGTGTTACTGACATGTTGTGTGCGGTAAAAATGGTCATCACCACTGTTCAAAGCTCTTAAAAGCAATATATCTCACCTTTATGCTACAATCTTCTTAAGTCCAGCGTTTATCTATGGCAACTTGCTATACTATTGCTCAGGGCAAACCAATCTCTTCTCTCATCACACACAGCCAAAATGTGTTTGTCCCCCTGGATTCATCAAAAAATCCAATTAACCGTTTGCATTTTCATAATGTTTTAATATTCCAATTTGTTCCAGTTCATCTTAGGAAATAACTGTTTTACCACAGAAGGCAACCGCTGATTTTCTACAATATATTAGAGGCTTTACTCTTGATTTTTTCAGCTTTGACTAATAAGTAATCATTATATTATAACCAAAAACCTTCTATAAAGCTTCTTTGTTTCATGTACATTACGATAACACATTACATTGCAGCTGCTGTGCAGGTTGAGGAATGACCCTCTATCCCTTTGATAGCACTGTGACACATACATCCAAGTTTAGACATTCACCTGGTGGCAGTTTATTCCTTTAACCATCCATCAAGCTATTTTATTGGATGTTATCAAGATGCTGTCATGCTATGACCACAGTGCTCAGAAACATCTAATTTTAATAATGAAAGCTCTCAGTTATAAGATTTTATCAGCAATTTTTCAAAACAAAAGCTTCCCATTGACAGTAATCAGATGTGAAAAGTGCTTCTGAGTCTGTTTCAGCTGACAGTGAAGGCATTGCAGTATAAAACAGTAAGTGGTTTAACAGAGACCATGTTGGTCATCACGAAAACCATAAGCTAGGAGTAATGCTAAGTGTTTTGCCTCAAGAATTTGATATGCCACCATACATAGAACAACATAAACAATTCAACATTTTTCAAAGTAAAGTGCAGCATACTCCTAAGGATAACACTGCTAAACAGACCTTTCACCTTAAATCTCTAAGCATAAACACAAATATGTGACATTGTTTTTTATATATATTTAAAACAACAGACAATGCATTTACATTCCAGTTTTCAAAACACTGAAAAAACAAGCAAAATTATAATAACAAATATAAAAATTTGATCTATAACTAAAAACATGTCTGTTGTTAAATAAATTGTTATGTGGAGTATAGAGAGTAGAAGACTGACTAAAGGAAAATCACTTACTTCTCTTATTGTTTGTTCTGTCACTTCTTGTGTCTCTGGTTACCCTACTGATATCAAGAGGTGAAAACTGCTCAGTCACATGATTTAACCCCCAGTCCCATTTTTTCAGGCCCTTTAAAAGTCACAGTTTTGGGGTACAGCTCTGATTACTAGGTATAGTATATGGCCAGCTACGTCTAAATAAGGTATAGGACATAGAAACTTTCTGCAACTGAACACATTCATGATTTGTCCAGTTAGTCTTATTTTCCCTCCAAAAGATTAAATATTAAAAACACAGTTTTTGTATAAAACATTTAATTCCTTTGTGGGACAACAGCTGGAAGGCCTCATTCTGTCCTGCCAGTTGATCATCAACAAGAAGGGGGCAGCTTTATGATTCTGCCTTCTGAACCCTGTTTAACCCATACCCAACTGTGACTTTTGAGGTGTCCCCTGCTATTAACATTTGGCCCATTCACTTACACTCACAGTGTTTCATTTTGATGCTGGTAAATGGACGTATATAATGGAGGTTGTTCCCCCTGTAGAAAAGTAGTCAGAGTAGGACCTGGATGTTGCATTAAAGGTGCTTTAAAAACTGGAGCTGAAATCCCCTGTGCAGTAGCACCGTGTGACCACTAGTTAGAATTGCCACTTGTTATATTATCATGCTGAGTAGCATCTGGGGTGGGGTAGTGACCTGACACTGTGGGCTCAGAGCCAAATCCAGTGTGGAAGGTAGGGGAAGCGAAGTTGCTTTAACTTGTGACCACAGTTGTCCCAGGTAGGTGAGGCCCCACAGCCTCACCAGGCTGAATGGCTGCATATCTGGAAGGAACGATGACCAGTGGAAACACCACCTCTGGGTCAAAGGCAAAGCTAATGTCCAGATACACCTGGGAAACAGTCAGAAATTGAGAAACTTGTAAAGAATTATTATTATCTGTTCTAATTAATACATAGTTGAGACACACATTTCCGTGTAGCATATTTATTCACACATGTTTAGAAACAAAGCAGTTTTATTTCTGAGGGGATGTGATGTCACCAAGAAATTGTTTCATACCTTTATGTAATATTCAACTGAGATGATTTCACAGTTATGGATAGTGGAGATGGCATCATCAGGAATCTTCAACTGGCAGGAGACAGTTCGCTCTGAGTTTGGACTGATAGTTTCCCCGACCTCTTTGAACAGATTCATCACCCACTTCTTAGTAGACTCATTGCAGCGAAATACTGTTTTTTGTTCAAGTTTGAATTTGGGCCTCGTGTTCTTGGAAGAGGAGTTGCAGATTTTGGCAACAACAGATATAGTTTCACCTGTAAAAATCAAATCAGAACATTAAACTGCATTTTTAAATCTATCAACACTCGCTGCGCAGCGTGAAGTTACTGTACCTGGAGTGCAAACATTTCTGTCAGTGGTAGCAGACATTTGGACCCATCCCTGGGAGAGCCCACCTATGTTTTTACTCACTGTACCAGATTGTGGATGCTATGACAGACCAAATAGACAAACATGTTTACAATTTCATGCGTGTGATTTTTAATGTGAGTTTTTTCACAAAGCACTTTCCAAATATCACATTTATAGCACGTATCAGTGCAGTGTTTACCATCACTTCCCAAAACTGTTGAAACGTCTTGGATATGAAGTTGATCTTCTTTTTAATTTTAGAAGGCCACCACCAGCTTCTGGACATATTTGCTTCAAACATGTACACAATTTTTCCATATACCCCCTTGAAGGATGAAGGCATGCTCCTGTAAACAAAACCAGTGGGAAATGCATGCATTTGCTAAAGCATCGTATGACAGTATTAATAATTCAAATTCCCACTTACCCCTCTGGGATTTTGAGCCCGAACCTAAACGTGTGGACCCCTTTGGGAAGTACAGTGCCTGCAAGAAACGGTTAAACACTTGTCAGCAAATGTTGGCTTTGTCACAGAGCTACAGTGATATACTTACAATTTACTGCTGATCATTGAAGCCAGGTTATATTCCTTAAATGTAGTGTTTTCTTTATGTCTGCTGCTCAATTTAACCCTTGCATTCTTCCAAGTGTGTTAAAGCCTCTCACCTTTACCATTTCTTGCAATTAAGTACTCCTTCACTTTAAAATATCTCCTTTTTGCAGTGTGGGTAATCTGGAAATATCCTGTTCCTTCTGTCCATTCTGCCTTGACGTCTCCTTTGGCTTTTACAGAAAGGCTCTTAACTTTAACCTCTTTTGTCAGCCTGAAACTAACACTGCCCACTATAGTATCTCCTTCAGAATAACTACCGTCTTCGTTGATAGCTTCAAAGGTCACGTTTAAGTCCTTCATCGAGGACATTTCCGAGCTGAGTTGAAGACGATGCGTTTCTTAGCACCGATAGACCGATTTAAGGTGCATGACGGGAGGCTCCGCCTAAAGAGTGACATCGTGACTTCTGATTTCAGATAATAACAAAAGTTAAGAGATGAGATGCTCCACGCATTGATTTAAGTATGATATACAGTATAATGAAACATTTGAAAACTTATTGCAATTTACGTAGTTTAGCAAATAGATTAGCCTACTGAATAGTGCTGAACATGAACTCGTTAAATCGAAGTCACGGTCGTACTGAAAGATTCATACATCTCGCTAAGAAGACTGTGTTTGTATATGATCGCTGACAAAAAATAAATAAATAACCATAACCCTACTTAACAATCTGTTAATACTCCCTCCTGTAGTTTAGGGTACATGTAAATATGTCTTCAATAAAAATAAATAACGTGCTCGTTACATAAGAGCTTATTTACGTGTAGTTATTGCTGCTCATTCAAGAATTGTAAGCAAGCATATAAGTGCAATTTCAACACCATAATGCACATCTAAAGTAAAACTTCACTGCAGAGTTTGGTCATCCACATTTGCAAGTCAAAAATTACGTAAATGAGGGAAAAGTAGGTTATACACTTGTGTGATTTGTGTGAGCAGCGTTACCATGTGTGCGTGCGGTTTGGTCGCTGCTCTGAACCCAGATGAACAACTTAAGTGAACACCGCTGCCTTTCTGAGAAACGGCTGTGTAATGTGAAAAAGAGGGAGAGGTGTATAAAAGTTTTTTGTTGTTTTTTTAACTCACCGTTTTTTAATCGGTAGCAGCTAAATAAAGGAAAGGCAACCAAGGAGTACAGAGACCAGAGTAGCGATTAGGAAAATGTATTTGCAATCAGATTAATAACAGAATAAATACATAAACCTCCTCAAAAACATTGACACCTAAATGGAGAGAGAAAGAAGCCATAATCGTCTCTCAGGGGAAGTACTTTATTTTTGAAACCGTCTCAGCAATACAGCATGAGTATTCTCAGCTTGTCCTGTCTTCACCTGCCTCTCTGGTCTCCCTTGCCAACTTGTTCCTTGCTCTGCTTAGCCCTCTCTCTATCTGTGCTGCGTGTTCTTCTTCACTGGTGTTTACTGGGGTACTGTGTGTGTATTTATATTGTATTGTTGCCTCCTAATGATTCCTTAATCAGTCACCGACCTTTCACTGTGTCAGTTCTTCGAATAAGTCCAGTGAGTAAAGCTGCAAACAGAAAGGGATGGTAGCCAAAGAGTACAAAAACACAGTGTAGCAGTTAAAAACATTTGATTTATTTATAATTTCAGAAAAAGCCGAAGGCAGTTAAAAACAGCAAAAAATAAAATCAAGCTAGCAGTCCATTGTTGTACATTAAGTGCACAGGTGCAGGGGTCTTAAGACAAATGCTTTGGAACCAACCATCACAGCAACCAGTCTTTTAACTGTTGTGTCTCACTGGGGAATGCCTTCCCCATGCCAATGCCCATGCCCACACCCACGCCCACGCCCATGCCACACCAGTTCCCCCAGCATCCATCAGTTCTTTCCATTTTGATGCTTCCCCTTTCTCTGCTGCTGGCACATCATCTTTTATACAGAGTAAGCAGGTGTTGATAATTGCTTTGTTTAGGAAACTGTAGTAGGAAGTCACAACTTTTCAAAATAAAAGTATGCAAAATATATAAAAAGTTGCAACTATAACTGGACATTTCTATAATTAAACATGTCAGATTACTCTTTTAATTTACCCTGCATACACTCAATAAATGTCATTGTCCTGGGTCATTTTGACCCAGCATTCTTAGTTTTCTTGTGTTTTTGTATTTTGTTCATTATTTATTCCATGGCTCCTCGGTTGTTCAGTTTAGTTTATTAGATTCCCCCCCCCGTGTCTTTACCCCCTGTGTCCCCGTCCTGTATCTGTGAGTTCCTATGCCTAGTTTCTTTTCCTTGTGTTTTATTCCATGGTTTCCCCAGCTCGTTATGTCTGCGCCCTTTTCCCAGGTGGGTAAACCCCCACAGCCTCACCAGGCTGAATGGCTGCAAATCTGGAAGGAACGATGACCAGTGGAAACACCACCTCTGGGTCAACGGCAAAGCTAATGTCCAGATACACCTGGGAAACAGTCAGAGATTGAGAAACTTGTAAAGAATTATTATTATGTGTTCTAATTAATACATAGTTCAGACACACATTTCACATGTAGCTTATTTATTTACACATATTTACAAAAAATGCAGTTTTATTTCTGAGGGGATGTGATGTCACCAAGAAATTGTTTCATACCTTTACGTAATATTCAACTGAGATGATTTCACAGTTATGGATAGTGGAGATGGCATCATCAGGAATCTTCAACTGGCAGGAGACAGTTTGCTCTGAGTTTGGCCTGACAGTGGCCCCGACCTCTTTGAACAGAATTATCAGTGAGTTCTTAGTGTGGTACTTGCTGCGGTACACTGTATTTTGTTCAAGTTTGAATTTGGGCCTCGTGTTCTTTGAAGAGGAGTTGCAGATTTTGGCAACAACAGATAAAGTTTCACCTGTCAAAATCAAATCAGAACATCGAACTGCATTTTTAAATCTATCAATATTTGCCGTGCAACTTGAACCTTTATTTTACCTGGAGTGCAAACATTCCTCTCAATGGTAGCAGACATTTGGACCCGTCCCCAGGAGAGCCCACCTATGTTTTTACTCACTGTACCAGATTGTGGACTCTATGAAAAACCACATCGACAGAGAAGATTTTTATGATTTATTGCCTGTGATTTTTAATGTGATTTCTTTTATACCAAACACTTTTCATTTAGCACACATGTTACATTTCTAACACTTATCAGTGCAGTGTTTACCATCCCTTCCCAAAACTGCTGAAATGTCTTGGAAATGAAGTTGATCTCTCGTTTAACTTTAGAAGGCCACCACCAGCTCTTGGATATCTTTGCTTCAAACATGTACACAATTTTTCCATTTTCCCCCTTGAAGGATGAAGGCATGCTCCTGTAAAACAAAACCAGTGTGGAAAGTGTACATTTGCCAAAAAAAGAAGATAAAATGTTAATGAATATTAAATTCCCACTTACCCCTCTGGGAGTTTGAGCCTGAATTCAAAAGTGTGGACCCCTTTGGGAAGTGAAGTCCCTGCAAGATAAAGCTAAACACTTTTAAAAATGTCAGCTTCTTAAAAGACATACAACTATATTTACAGTTTACTGCTGATCATTAATATTTACATGCATATTCTTTGAATGTAGTGTTTTGTTTATATCTGCAACACTATTCGAGTAACTACAAAATACAAGTTAACCCTTACATACAGTTCATATTTCATGCTTTCACAGTATTTAAGAGTCAAAACTGACCCAGGACAAGAATGACCTCTTAAGTGTTTCCAACAAACTACACTACAGATACATTTACAATCTATAAATAGCTTGTCTGACATTAATAAATGGATGATTAATCCTTAGTTAATGTTTCAGAGAGCAGGAAGAGTGTATTTTTTTTATGTTTTTTAACACTCATTTTTAGAGGAAAAACATTTGCTGTCACAGAATAGCATGTCATGTGCCATGTAAGACATGAAATTATAACAGTCATAATTAATTAAATATAAGTGAAAATGGGAAGACAGTACTGGAACTTTTGGAATTTATTGTAACCATTTACAAACATTGCAACCATTAAAAATTGCCCTCACGTTTTATCATTAATTAAAAAATAATCACAACAAACATGCAGGTACAAAATGTGCTTCTTGGAAACTAGTCCGTGCATTTAAAGCAGTGTTAGGAGTAATTGCATATTTGTGGTACTTGCATGTTTCCTCAGCTCCCTAAAATGGCATCCATAATCTTGTGAACCTACAAACTCTCTTTTCATCTGTCTTGAGATCAACAAGCTCAGAATCAATTAATTTTATTGTGTTCATTTTTAGATTTTCTTTCAGAGTTGGTACTTGTGCTTGCAAGTGCAAGGCATGAGTACTAACAGATAGGCACATACCTGCATTTATGTAGTGCTTGTCTACTTTTATTGACTGCTAAAAGAGGTTTTGAGCACAAGTCAAATTGTAATCATGCATTCATACTGCACTTTATTCCTTACATTTCATCTTCCTCACATCCATGGCCAATTTAGAATAACCAGCTGTCCTAACACATGTGTCTTTGGGAGCAAGAAAACACAAAACATAACTTTTTTGGTTGTGGGCCAAATTATGGAGTGACTTCTCTTTTTACACCTTTATACTTTTTGCTATTGTGATTGATGGATTTTATGATATTCAATTGTACTTTTTTACTACACTGTACTATTTTTGTTTAAATTCAAAATGGATCAAATCTCAAAAAGGATGCACGGTTTAATCAGTTTTCATTGGTTTTCATTACTTGATATCTCACTTTATTTATTATAATTAATATTATTTTAATATTTAAACATTTTTGTTGTTCTTATTGTTTCAGTACAAATCTTTATTTCCATATACACTTAACTTCATGGGTAACTCTATTGGACACATGGCCAACTGCTTTTATTATAAAATTCTACAAAAAACAACAACCTCGCCAGATTTTAAAGGTAAGAGTAAAACCTCTTACCTTTAAGTGTTACACCAATTAAGTAATCCTTCACTTTGAAATATCTCTTTTTTGAAGTGACAGTCATTAGATAATCTCCTATGTCTTCTGTCCATTTTGTCTCTGCGTCTCCTTTGGCTTTTACGGTGAGGGTATTAATGCTGACATTTGTTGACAGTCTGAAATTAACTGTGCCCACTATAGTATCTCCTTCAGAATAACTACCGTCTTCATTAGTCGTTTCAAAAGTCAAATAAAAGTCCTTTATCGAAGGCATTTCAGAGATGAGTGAAAAGCGATGTGTTTCTCATCACAGATAAACTGATTTATGGGGCATGACAGGAGGCTCCACCTAAAAATTAACATCATGACATCTGATTTGACCACATTTATTACGACATGAATTTAAGCTGCAACCTCATTTTGACCAAAATGTGTCACCCATTAGTTGCAGAAAAATCGGGACTGCTATGTGTTTGGGTGAAGAAGAAAAAAATCTGGGTGAGACAAAGATCAGAGGTTTAGAGCACCTGTCACTGGTAACCCACAGGTGGCTTGTTTCAGTCCCTGTTTAGATAAAGATGTCTATCTCCAAGACACTGTTTTTGTACAGTATGTAATCACTGACAAATGAATAATCATAACATAACTCAATAGCTTCATAATTTCCCTGTCTTCTAGTTTACATGTAAATCTAATGTCTCCAAAGAAAGACAAGAAATCCATCAAAGGGCTTATTATATAACAGTTTATTTGCATGTTTTTGACTGCTTAATACAATGTGTAAAAGGTTATAAATGAAATTTCAGCACCATAATGTACACCTAAAACAAAAATTCACTGCAGGGGCTGACCATCCTGATTGGGAATCAGAATCTGCGCAGACTGAGCAGGTTATACATTTGTGTTTGTGTGTGTGTGTGTGTGTGTGTGTGTGTGTGTGTGTGTGTGTGTGTGTGTTAGTCTGTGTGTGTGTGTGTGTGTGTGTGTGTGTGTGTGTGTGTGTGTGAAGGAGGAGAGGGGGGGGCTTGTTTTTTAGGAAGCCTGATAATGAACTAATCATGTGATTCAGGTGCTTACACAGGGTGAAACCTAAAACCTGCAGGACATTGGCCCTTGTGGCCTGGAGTTGCTCACCCCTGGCTTAGATGAACACCTTTCTAAGAAACAGCTGTATGTGTAATGATAAAGAAGAGGAGAGGCCTAAACACGCCTAAATTCCTAAACATCAACACTAACTTCATAAGAAACTACACAGCTCAAATGTATGAAGTCATGCTGTAGCCCAGGTGACTGCCAAAGACTGCTTGGATCAACAAAAAAGAAACAAAGACTGAATCAGAGAATGAAGCTTAAGCCAAAGGACTGAAACGCTTACGGAGCCCCGCAAGGGACATGGGAGAAAAAAAAATTAAGACGGACTTTTGCAAGATCTCGCAAAACAAACTCGGGATCTCGCAAAAGTTTTGCGAGATCTCGCAAAACTTTTAGCCGCATCCCAAACTCGGGATCTCGCAAAAGTTTTGCGAGATCCCGAGTTAGTTTTTCGACATCTCGCAAAAGTTTTGCGAGATCCCGAGTTTGTTTTGCGACATCTCGCAAAAGTTCAGTGTAATTTTTTTCCCCCCTATGTCCCTTGCGGGGCTCCGTAAACACTGAAGCAAAAGAATATCTGTAAGAAAATAATTTCCTTATTTTTCTCATTTTTGTTCTGTCTGTTTGTTTGTTGCTGAAACGCTGTTAGTAGACATGTAGGAAAGCGTGGGCACCCTCATGATTCTATACTGGCTCAGCACCTAGCAAGCAAAGAAATTGAAACTGGCTTCTGTTTTCTGATTGTGAATGTCATTACCATCATTACTTTGTTTGACAGCTGCTTTTCCTTGCTCTGCTTAGCCCTCTCTCTTTCTGTGCCCGTGTTCTTACTCACTGGTGTTTACTGGGGTACTGTGTGTGTATTTTCATTGTATTGCTGCTTCCTAATGATTCTTTAAGCAGTCACCGACCTTTCACTGTGTCAATTCTCCTTATAAGTCCAATTCTGGAGAAAAGTTTGGTTGCTTTCAAGAACCTAAATAACAGTCTCCTTTCCCCTAATGAGTCATCACACATGAGCAAATAAACTAGCCCTAATATTTGCATACATTTATCTATCCTTTTGCTTTACAGTATTGCCTGCAAAATCAAATCAAAATGGATTCTACTGCTTGTCTTTCTTAACACTGAGTACAATAGCCCATTAGCCCACACAAGATGCATCCTCATCCAATTCAAAGTCTCCTGATGATAGCGTGCTTCACTCCATTAGTACCCATGCCTCTTATTTCTCCCACCTACCTTTGTACCATACATAAAGAAAGAAGAGTGAAAAGCAGAAGAAAGAGGGAGGTCCTTTTCCATCAGGGAGAGAGTTCCTGGTCATTTTAGAAAAAGCCCAAGGCGTTTAAAAAGCAGAAAAACTGCAGATAGGAAGCAAGAACATTTCAAAATAAAAGTTTGCCAAAAATACGAAAAAGAATTAATATATAAAACCAAACTAAGTAAATGATAGGAATAAAACAGGTCCTGTCAGGCCAGCTCCACCTAAAGAGGGCAGAAGATGATGGAACTTTCTGTAATCAAACATGTAAAAAGAATTTTTACTTTAGCCCTGAAACACTCAATAAAAGGAAAAAAAAAATTTTTTTTTTATGTAGCTTTGAGTCACTTTGTGTAACAATAGCTGAAAGGCTACTAAGTGACCTCAAACCAGACGGGAGCATGACCAACAACAAATAACTGGTGACCAGCTTTCTTGTCTCCTTCACTAATCTGTTAAACTGTGACTTTTGAGGTTTCACTTGCTGTTTATATTAAGCTTAATTGTTTACCAGATCCAGTTCAGCTTCTATAGTAATTAATTTTAATGATGGTAAATGGAGGCTTATAATGGAGGGCCCCTGCTTAAATTGAGGCAGAGCATCAGGTCCTGCATATTACACTGAAGGTGATATGAAAACTGGATTTCAGAACCCTTGTGGAGCAGCTTGTGGCCACTGGTCACCACTTGTGTGCTTTTATGTCAAGTGCGATCTGAAGTGGGGAACTGTCAAATCCTGGGTACAGGATAAAATCCAATAGGCAAGGACAAGGGAAGTGATATCACTGTATCTATAACTTTGAGCCCCAGCTGTCCAAGGTGGGGAAGACCCCGCAGCCTCACCAGGCTTAATGGCAGCAAATCTGGAAGCAACAATAGGTGGAAATACCACCTCTGGGCAAAGCTAATTTCCAACGACACCTGAGAAACATGTAAAGATTTATTATTTTCTGTTGTACTGTAAAGATATTAAGATTTTGAGTCAAGACAAACACTTCAATGGGTCAAATAAGCTTAGTAATATATTTTTTAAATCAAAGTTCCATGTATGAAGCTATTGAGAATCTATAATTGACATAATTGATTGATAATTTAATTCATGTTGTTGTGCATTTTTGTAGTTATTTTTGCATACCATTTTTTTAATTAATAAGCTAAAACATTTCCTGTGTCTATCATTTATCTGCAAATGTTTGTACACTCCATACAAGAGCGTAGTAAGCTCTAATACTGACCGGTAAGTAACCACCACACTCACACTGCAATGGGGTATACAAGATTTCTTGTTTCCCCTCCAAGTCAGACTACTGGCTGAAGACAACTCCGGCCTGGAATCCAAGGCCCAAATCCTACACAGTCAGGATCGTTAGCCTGGTTACAAACAAGAGAAGGTGGTCACTTGGAAGAACGAGCAGCCAAAAACTTATCAATCCTGCATTTCCACCCACGTTATCAGGCCTGGCGTTGTTAGAGGGTGGGTCTCTACACCAGCTCCTGGGCTTTCTCTCTCGAGCTCAAACCTCTCCAGATCTTGACCAATTTCCTTTCCTTGAGCACAGAGGGTCTCCAATCCAGTCTTTTTTTTTTTTTTTTTATCCCATCAGATCCATAATCCTAATTCAAACAAGTCCTCCCTTCAGCATCATTAGATTATTTTCAAACTGCTCACAAACTACAGACTGGGAGGTGCTATGCAGCCCACATGGGGAGGATATCGACACACTAACCACCTGCATAACAGACTATATCAACTTCTGCATAGATAACACTGTACCAACCAGGAGTGCGGTGTTACTCCAACAACAAGCCATGGCTGACTCCAGATTTTAGGACCCTGCTGGAGCAGAAAAAGAGGGCTTTCAGATCTGGAAACAGAAAGGAAATGAGGAGAGTCCAGAAGGAGCTAAGGAGAGAGATAAGGAGAGGAAAGGACACGTACAGACTGAAGACCATCACTGGATGGAGCACTTTGAGCGGAGGGGGGTCCAGAGTCTGGAGACCAGGTTTGGGCTAACAGATTGAACCAGTTTTTTTAACAGGTTTGATTTAGTAGCCCTTCCCTTCCCCATCCAGCAGAGCTCTTAAGGGTCTAAGAGCTCCACCTGTGACATTTTATGACACTGTCGTTGCTATTTTGTATGCTGTGGTTTGCTGGAGTGGGGGGAATGGCAGAGAGGGACGGGGAAACTCAACAAACTGGTCCGGAGGGCCTGCTCTGTCTGGGACTGTCCACTGAAGTCCATCGAGCAGGTTGGGGAGGAGAGGATGTTGTCTAAGCTATAGCTTGTCCAGAATGGATGTTATAACATCCATTCTGGACAACACCTCCCACCCTCCTGCATGAGACTGTACAAGGACTGAGCAGCTCGTTCAGCAGTAGACTTTTACACTCACAGTGTAGGTAGTAGCGCTACCGCAGGTCATTCTTTCCAGCAGCTGTCGGACTCTTTAATGCAGTAAAAAGTAAAAAGTAATGCCAACCCAAATGTTTAGTGGAGGATTCTCTGCATTCTTTTCCATCATGCTACACTCTGGAACACACACCCCAACTTTTTTTATAGCCCATCCTCGGGCATTCTGTTTAATATATCGAGATTGGGGTTTCCCAAAGTTCTCATGGGCAGATCTCCTAAGACCCTCCTGAGCAGTAGGGACCGATTAGTGAGAGGGGGGATAGTGAACTGATCCTGGCTGTGCCGTGCTCCATAAAAGCAACCACTGATCCGAGACTGTTGCTATATCATGTGTGGCTGTAGTCTGTTTCTGGGATGCCACCTCCTGTTGCATAGTTATCTGATGGTAGAAAAGTGCAGAAGCGCAGATGATTGCGATGAACCACTCTGACAGGACCATCCTTACCTTCTGTAACAGCCAAATTCTGTAAACTGGATTTGTAGGGCTTGGGTGACTGGCAATGATTTGGATCTTTTCCTCCCAATGTGCTGCCAGTTTACCTTGTCTCTTCTTGTTTTATAGACTAAAACACTCTCCTGGGAGCAATGGAGCTGCTCTAGCTCGAACATCATACCTGTCCTTCATCCGGCTTGCAGCCTTCTCCACTGTTCTTCTCCACCATGCTACACTCTGCAACATATTTACAAACAAAGGTAGTTTCATCTATGAGGTAATGTAATATCACTTTCATTCCTTGGTGTAATACTGAACTGAGATTGTGTTACAGTTATGGATAGTGGGAATGGCATCGTTAGGAATCTTTAACTTGCAGGAGGCTATTTGCTCTGAGTTTTGATGGATGATCTCCCAGATCATTTTGAACAGAGTACTCTCACTGGTTTTACTGTGGCTTTTGGTACCATATTTTTTGCTTAAGTCCCAATTTGAGTCTCGTGTCCTTGGAAGAACAGTTGCAGATTTAGGCAAAAACTGATTTCACCTGTCAAAAACAAACTAAATTAATAAATGTAACAATATTTGGTAACTCAAGCAGCTGCTACTTTACCTTGAGAACAAACTCCTCTGTTAATGGAAGAAGACATTTGAATGTTTTCCTTGGAGGGGCCACTCTTCTTTTAGTTTACTAGATTAACATAATACCTCATGGAAATGCAGAAGAAAGGTGTATCAGGTAACTGTTTTTTATATTGTACTATTTTTATATGGTATATTATTCAATTTTATCTGAAATATATTTTAAAATGAAATGTATACATTTCATTTTAAAAGTTACAACACACTTTTAGATTTTGTTTTTTGTTTTTCTTGTATTTTAAAAGGCCATCACCAGTCCTGGAGATCTTTGCTTCAACCCTGTAGACAATTTCTCCATGTTTCCCCTGGAAGGATGAAAGCATGTTCCTGTGAAACAGAACAGAGGAGAATATAGATATTTACAAAAAACAATCTATGACACGATATTAAAGCTGGTATGTAGAAATTCCCCCTTGCTCCTAAAAGTTTGGACCCCTCTGGGAAGTGAAGTAGCTGCAAGAGAATTTGTTTTATCTTTCCCTGTAGAGACCTTAAAAAAGCACCTTGCCCAAACTGGACTGATATATTTATGATTTACTGCTGATTATTTAAGTCAGTTTGTGTTCTCAAATGTACGTTTGCTTTTTAATCCCTTCAGTCTCCCTTTTATTCATCTTTTCTTTTCTATGCATCATTTCAGAGCTATTGCAATAGTTCAAATGTCTTTTAATTATAATGTACGTGCCAGTAACTGCAACATTAGTCAACATTCAAAACACACTTATTAGTTCTACACAGAGTTCCCAATGTCAATAAGTACTTTCCCTCTAATATTTCTTTAAATATTGTTGTCTCTGCACATCGCAAGTGTTTTAAATACAACACTGGTCTATTTTTATTCACATTTTTTAAAGATTACACTCTAGCCAGAACACCATGGCTTCAAACTAATACCTTTAATGTCAGAACAACAAAACTGTCCAAGTTTTAAATGAGTAAAACTTTCTACCATCGCCCTTTTCTTTAAGTATTTCTTCACTTTGAAATATCTCCTTTAACCCTTTAAGACCTACCATAGAATCAAGTCCGCCAGAGCTTATAGTATATTTTTACATGCTGTGGAGCCATTTTTGGGAGCATTTCAAGTTGCTATACATCAATACAACCATTATAGCCCAAATTTTAATAATATGTCTGCATTAAGTGCATAGTAATTACATAAATTGCAAAAAAGTGCAATAAACTACAAAAAAATTGAAAATCGTTTTTGATTTTTTAACATATATTTCTAGTTAGAGAAATTTAAGAGGCTTATCCCTCAAAACTGTAAATACAAAAAAGTTGCACAAACTAGTTTCCCACCAAAGGAAATTTATTTTGAGTGTCTTCATAGTTTTATTTTTGAGATACACCAATTTTCATATACTGCAGGAAAAACGAAAAAATATATTATAGTGCAAATTTGCAAAATAACAGCATATGCATCAAAATAAAATATTTCCAGCAGTGCAATATGAGTCCTCAGCATCCCAGAAACGACACAGAAAGTCATAAAGTCAAACATAACTTTTAAAAACACAAGTATAGGCTCATAAGGCCACGATGGTAAAAAACTACATTTCCGCAAAATGACGTCACTTCCGGTTTAGGGCAGGTCATGCGGTCACGTGATAGTTCACGCCAGAGGTGGGACCAAGTCATTGTTTTGCAAGTCTCAAGTAAGTCTCAAGTCTTTATCCTCAAGTCTCAAGTCAAGTCTCAAGTAATGTCAGGCAAGTCAGAGTCGAGTCTCAAGTCACTGGTGTAAAAGTCCGAGTAAAGTCACAAGTCTGAAACTTTGAATTTCAAGTCCTTTCGAGTCTTTAAAAAAAAAAAAAGAAAAAATAATGTTGCAGTTATATCTAAATGTAAATATTAGACCATGTAATTTTAAAATCTGTGTTTTTCTCAACACATGACAAAATAGTGAACTTAGAAAATATACACAAATTGTGAAATTGCACCTCTTTAAAATGCAGCTCAATTAAACCTAGCTCCAAGAATAATTTTCACCGACAGTTCTGAGATAAGCTGCATGTTATTCTTGGATGCGGTTGTAGGACCGCTTTAAAATCGCATGACAAAAATATCATACATATTAAAAAAACTGCATCACCAACGTAGCCTGGACAACATTTGCTAGTTAGATGAAGTCAGCTATCTCATCGTAGCATATTTATATGCATATTTATAATCATACGGTTCTTGGAGTGAGTGCATACACTCATGAAGTTTAGTAACTTCAGGTCACTGCAACAAGCCCAGGTACAGTTTACCGACGGATGGGTGCAGGACCTTGAAATGCACCGTGTAGAACGAAAGACCATCGTACCTATCATAAGTTTACCAGTCTCACAAATCGTCTTCATAAATACACATTCGTTAACCGTTTATTAATAGACCTTTGAGCTCAACGGTAATTAATTAGTAGTGGAAATAATTTCTGGTACGCGTTACAGAAATGTAGCAGTGACAATAATACTGTATGCTGTAATCGTACTGGGCAATTAGTGATACAAAAAACCTGTTTTATCCTGTGAATAAAAGTATATGTTTTTGTCAATGTACCATAATAACAGAAGCGAAACGCAATATTGTGTCAGGACAATTCACTATTTATGCACAATAAATAAAGGAGCATAGCGCGACAATTTCTGTTCAGCGCCAGACTTGCTTGTAACCTATATCACCAATTATGTTATGAAAATGACGTATTAACTACTAAAAAACACTGACCTTCGTGTAAATGCTTGGAGCAGACTAACCTGTGAGCTGGAGTGTTCTGGGACGTTATATTTGGTCTTTGAATGGCTGCAATCCAGGCCATCCGTCGCGTCTTTGTTACTTCGGAAACATGGCTTGAACAATTTCTCTTCAACGACGTAATCCGATAACAACCGATCTCTTTACCCGTCGGCTTCCCGTGGCTGTCATGCGACCGGCTATTGCAGTTAATAATACAACAGCTTCTTGACATTTTTGTGTTTCTTTTTATCGCTGTGTGACTGATTTCAATTGAAAGCCTGCGTGCGCTAGTACCTCTTGCCACGAGTTCCCAGAATCCTTTGCGGTTTTACCCCTGAATGACGTCACATTTTCAATCTCTATATAATATGCATGTTAAATTTTATATTTGGGGTGAAATATCAAGTCTTTTCAAGTAAACCGGTTCAAGTCCAATTCAAGTCCCAGGTCATTGGTGTAAAAGTCCAAGTCAAGTCACAAGTCTTAGAACATTTTTTCAAGTCAAGTCTAAAGTCATAAAATTAATGACTCGAGTCTGACTCGAGTCCAAGTCATGTGACTCGAGTCCACACCTCTGGTTCACGCTGATGGACGTAGGAAGTGTTACAAAGAGCTGATCGGATCGGCAAAGCGTGTTTCTGGAATATTATGTTTTTGTTGCTGCAAGTGCTTTTTATGCAGTTTTTGCAAAGCTATATGTGGAAGGAAACTGTGACCTAGGACAAGCTGATGGCATAAGATGTAAGTACAACTCCTCCGGTTTCATATGCAAAAAGAATTATTGCGCTAGCTTACGTGGTTGCAGTGCTAACGGGATTTAAAAATAGTTACGCAAAATGGAGCGTGTCCGCTCCGACCAGCTTTAAAGGGTTAACAGCTGGAGGAGTACAAAGACGTACAAATGTGAGAATGTTGCATCCCTGAATAAGTTGGAAGTCAGAAATGGTCTGCCCTGAGACTGGTTAGTAATCCAATATAGCAGCACTGAACATAAACAGCAGTTAAACTGCAAACTTTGACCTACACTGCTGCTGTTGTGTATTTTTAACATACTGTGGCGAACTCAGACAAGGAGGAGACAGAGGTTTCGTTTGGTCTTGCTTCCCGTCAGCTAGCCAGGGAGCACAGCCGTTTATTATCATTCGGCAGACGAGCACACATACTAACACCACCGCTCGGTGCAGCTCTAGCGCAACAACAACAACAAAAAAAGGCACTCTCCCACCAGGAAACACACAGTCGTAGAGAGAGCGCGTCACCTGTAACCATGGCAACATAACAACAGAACATAACTGTAAAAACAAAACCCCGAACAGCCCTGACCCGCTACATAGCCCCCACCTAAGGAGTCAGTCGTCCCCGACAACCCCATTACCCCACACAAAGTCCTGCAAATGTCCAGGTGTCTTCTTCTGGCGCACCGGCCGATCTCGACCGGCGAGGGAAAAGTCACTCGGATCAGAACATGAGGTGCCACCAGCATCCCCTGCCCCGGCGTCTGCTGGAGCGAGTGGTCGGTACTGCGAGGGCCTGTCCTGGTGCAACACCACCATGTGCCCCGGGCCCGGCATGCGGATACGGTACACCACTTCTGTTAGCCGCTCCACGACCTCCGCTGGCCCTTGCCAGTGACTGCAGAGTTTGGGGGACACCCCTCTCTTGCGAACTGAGCAGTACACCCAAACCTTGTCGCCAGGCACAAAAAACCCCCCTCGGCACTTGGTGTCGTAGGCTATTTTCCGTCGTACTCCGGCACTGGCCTGGGCCTGGCATGTGTAGTCATGAACCACCTGCAGCCGCTCCCTCAGCTTCCTGTAGTAATCCATCTCTGGCCCACCGTCAACCTCCGGACCTGAACACCAGATCCACAGGTGTCCGGAGCTCCTGTCCAAACATCAAAGCGGCAGGTGTGCACTGGCTGGACTCCTGAACCGCAGTCCGATACAACCAAAGGACCAGGGGCAGGTGTCGGTCCCAATCCCGCAGGTGGCGGCTGGTGAGAATAGCGAGCTGGGTGGCCAGCGTGCGGTTAAAGTGCTCGACCAAGCCGTCGCTTTGCAGGTGGAGCGGTGTGGTTCTTGTCTTCTCCACCCCCAGCTGCCGACAGATCTCCCCAAAGACCTTCGAAGTTACGCCCCTGGTCACTGTGGAGCTCAGCTGGGACCCCAAAACAGGTGAGCATCTCCTCCACCAGTTTCTCCGCCGTCGTCGTTGCACTCTGGTTCGGCACCGCGTAGGCCTCTGGCCACTTTGTGAAATAGTCCATAGCCACCAACACATACCGGTTCCCTGACTCAGTAACGGGGAAAGGCCCTAGGACATCCACTCCCACTCACTCCATCTGGGCCCCCACCAGGTACTGCTGAAAGGGGGGCAGTGGAGCGTTGAGTTGGGATCTTCTGTGCCGTGCAGGTGTCACAGCAGTGCACATGAAGTTCCACATCCCGTCGACAGCCAGGCCAGTATAGCCGCCCACTGAGACGGCGGAGAGTTTTGGCATTACCATAGTGGCAGGCCCCCACCGAGCCGTGGACAAGCTCGAGCACCTGCGACCACAGCAACCGAGGCACCAACAGCTGCAGGAGATCTCTGCCCTGATCGGGAGCCTGCCATCTCCGGTACAGGAGGCCGTCGTGGGTCTCCAGGTTGTTGTACTGGGAGTAGTAGGCCTTCACTTCGGGCCCCTGTCCCGACGCCCCCGTCCAGTCTGGGCGTTGCTCCGTCTCCAGCCAGGGCCCCACCTGAACCAACGTTGTGTCTGCCTCCTGCTCCCGCTTCAGCTGCTGCTGGCTGTGGCCTGAGCAGTAGCCACCCCCAGTGCCTCCTGGGCAGCTTCGGCAGCTCCCACTGCGTCACGCAGTAGTTCCTCTCGGCTCGCCCCAGAGCACGGCTGAAGTATGCCACCACTTGTTCTCCGGCCTCGTCCTGCTGGGAAAGGACCGCCCCGACTCCTACATTGCTAGCGTCAGTGTCCACAATGAAAGGTTGCCGGGCGTCGAAGTCGGCCTGGACTGGAGCTCTAGTGAGGGCCTCCTTCAGCTGTTCAAAAGTCGCAGCGTAGACATCACCCCAGCCAAACGGCTGGCCCTTGTCAGTCAGGCGGTGGAGGGGGCTGGCTATCGTCGCGAACCTCTTGATGAACCGACGGTAGTAGGAGGCTAGGCCCAGGAAGTTCTGCAGTTCTTTGATGTTCGAGGGAGTCGGCCAGTCCCGGACCGCAGCCGCCTTAGTGGGGTCGGTGGCGATACCTTGGGCGCTGATCACATGGCCCAAGAACGTGGTCTCTCTTGTCAACAGCCGGCACTTCGCAGGGTTGAGCCGCAGCCCAGCTCGTCGGATGGCACTGAAGACCTCGCTCAGGTGAGACAGTGCACCAACAGGTCATCCAGGTACACAACACAGCAGCTACGAGGGATGTTCACGAGCACCCTCTCCATCAGCCTCTCAAACGTCGCTGGCGTATTGCAGAGCCCAAATGGCATGACCCTGAACTGCCACAGCCCCTGTCCAATGGTGAATGCAGTCTTAGGCCTTGCTTCGGGGGCTAGCTCCAGCTGAACCAGCTGGAGCCGGTAATGTAATCCAGGGCCTCGTCGATCCGTGGAAGCGGGTACGAGTCCTTCTTGGTGACTGCATCGAGACGGCAAAAATCCACGCAGAACCTCGGGCTGCCATCCTTCTTTCCCACCAGGACCACAGGTGCCGCCCATGGGCTGTTGGACGGCTCGATCACCCCAGCCGCAGCCATCTCACGGATCTTTTCCTCCGCTACCTGCCATTTTGAGAGGGGCAGCCAGTGTGGGCGCAGACGGATGGGTTGAGCAGAGCCGGTGTCGATGGTGTGCTGGACCAGCACCGTCTGCCTGCAATCTTTGTCACTGGCGGCAAAGGTGTCCACATTCTCGTCCAGGAGGCCCCTTAACCGCTGGCACTGGTCAACGTTGAGACCTACGCTGCTGCGCTGCCACTGGTCATCAACAGCTTCGGTTGTCTCGGCCGAGGGAGATTTGTCAGACTGAGAGGCTGGGGATGAGGTGGGTAGAAATGACCCAGAGCCACCGACACCCGAAATCTGCTGAGCGGCAGCTGCCTGATGCCTTTCTCTGGTCCCCGCCGCTCCCTGCTTTTGACCGCACTGAAGGGAAAGAGTCTCTGTGCCAAGAGTGATAACCTGCTTTGCGGTGTCAACGCAGCCCCCCCAGCGGGTCAGCAGATCAAGGCCGATGATGCACTGGTCTTGAATGTCAGCAAGCCAGAAGTCGTGCACCAGCTCCAGATCCTTCACTCGGATCCGCAACGGTTTCTTCCCCCGCATGTCAGTTCTCTCCCCCGTCACTGTCATCAGCTGGGTGTCGGTGGGTGACCAACCCTTCACAAGCGGCCCGGACGTTCCAGGGAGCACACCAGGTCGTATTAGGGAAATGGTAGACCCCGTGTCCACCAGGGCCCGGCATGGCTGGTCCTCAACACAGCAGGTCAGGTAGAGTCCCTTGAGGTGCCCGACTTGACCCACCACCGTGCATCGGCCTTGGAGGGGGGCAGGAAGCTGGAGCGGTGGTCCCCTCGCTACACCGCTCCCACCCCGTTTCCCTGAGGCTGCGTAGTTCTGGTCTTCGGGGCGGGTGCTGGGCAGTCACGCGCCACGTGGCCGGACACATCGCACCGGTAGCAGCGGTTGGTCGGTCGACAAGGACGCCTCCAGGGCACCGAGGGCTGCAGCTGGCATATTTCCGTGACCTCCCCATCGCAGTCTCTGATTTGAGGGTGGTTTGGGGGGGGCAAGTGCTGGTTAGGTCATGAGGTGAGCGCAAGCTCAGCCCTTTCAGCCAGGGCTAGGTCAAGGAGTACCTACAGTGCATCTCCTTCAAATGCTAGCGCTAGGTGTGTAGCAGCCTCTTCGTCGCTCCAGCCACTATGCCTTGCGGCTAGCCAGATTTGTGAGAGGTAGGGCTCTAGCGGGGTTAGCCCGTTGTATTTCGGTACCTTAGCTGGCATTGTAGGCATAACTGTTGGGGGCTCGGTGTGTTGGTCGACAGAGGCAGCCCATGAAGCATTGCCCTAGTGTCTGTCGCGACGGGCCGCCGCCGCGGTGCGCTCGCGCCGTCGGGACCCGTCGGGGGACTTACATGGCCGCTCGCCTCCTCTCTCTTCAATCGCCACCTTCCCAAGCAGCGAATGGTCTCGTCGACGG
This sequence comes from Haplochromis burtoni, assembly GCF_018398535.1. Taxonomy (NCBI): domain Eukaryota; kingdom Metazoa; phylum Chordata; class Actinopteri; order Cichliformes; family Cichlidae; genus Haplochromis; species Haplochromis burtoni. The sequence continues at coordinate 1,034,715 of NW_024582424.1, read as the reverse complement.
CTTGCTCCAGCCTCCGAATGTGTGTGATCTGGACACAAGCGATGGAGGCACAACTTGTAGAACTTTGGAAAGCTCATCCGAGCCTTTTTGATGTGGCCTCACAAAATTATCACGACCACAACAACCGTGAAAATAGTTGGATTTACATTGTTGCTCAATCACAGCTGCTTGATCAATGTTTTTCGTTAGCAATTTAGCAACATTGATGGTGGTGTGCGTGTCTGTGTGAGTGAAAGACAGAGAGGGAGAGCGAGCGACAGATTTTCTGTTATAACCTTCATTTTATGGACGTACAGTGTGAGCACTCAGGTTGCATCAGAGCATCGGGCCGTATAGTGTGAGACCCTGCATCGTGACCTACGAACTTCTAACCCCTGTGAGTCAATCGTACAGTTTGAGCAGGAGTTGAATCGCGTGACAGAAAAAATGTATGCCCAGTGTATGCCCAGCTTAAGCCATACATTTTTTTTTAACTAAAATAAGTATCGCAAGCACAATAACTGTGCCTGTGATACTAACATGGCTCCACCTTGCCAAGAACCCAGACAGATCTTGTATTTCCTTGTTTTGTTTTTTCTGAAAAACGCTAACTCAAAAGGTTCTGACATCTGAGTTCAGAGGCCTCTGGACACATATTTATTTGTCATTACTACTGTTATATTAATTTGACAACCTTGTTTAACCAATGCAGCTTTCATAGTTCTAACATAATGCAAGAACTGCAGCTGCTTTGTGGTTTATTGACACCTGCAGACCTATTTGATCTGAAAACAAGGCAAAAGTCACAACCACTTAATCACATCATTGTTAAGTGAACTGTGCTACATGTAAGAAAGAATTTGAAATGACACATATTTGGACCGTTGTCTGGCATTTATGTATGAAAACAGGTCATATAACTCTAGTGTTAAAAAACTTACCAAGTATTAATGCCCTACATTGACAATATGTACCATGGAGTACATAAAAGCATCGTTTTTGAGTGCTTTATTTGCGGATTTGATTTTGGAAATGGTATGCAATACAAACGAAATGTTTTGTATATATAAGTGGTGAAAAGTAACTTGCTGTCTTATTTTCATCACATTATAATTCAGCTCTAATAAATGGTAAATGACCTGTATTTGTATAGCGCTTTACTTAGTCCCTAAGGACCCCAAAGCACTTTACACTACATTCAGTCATCTACCCATTCACACACTGGTGATGGCAAGCCACAGCTGCCCTGGGGCTCACTGTAAGAGCCGAGGCTGCCGGACACTGGCACCACTGGGCCCTGTCGGAGCCAGGGCTCAAACCGGGAGCCTTCCGATTACAAAATGAACTGCCAACTCTTGAGCCACGATCGCCCCACTGACATAATAAATGTCAGTGGGAATTATACTTTATGCTTCTGTAAATTTAAATGAAAGCTTTGGTATTTTATAAAAATGTAAAAAAAAATATGAATGAATTTTTAGTTTTCTTAAACTGTCCCATGCTTTATACTAGAAGATAAAAAAAAGTGTCACTTTTCATGTACTTCACTCTACTTTACATGATAACTACTTTTCATGATACTGCCTAAGGAAAGTATGTGTTAAGGGTGGTGAGTTAGTGAACCCAGACGCGGACCTCTCGTTAAAGTTGAACAGTGTCTTTATTTACAGTGAAGCCAATCCACAGTTATCCACAGTGCAAGTCCCTTCAGTGCTCCTCTCCCCGTCTGCCCTCGGGTGTCCACACAACTCCCGTGAATCAGTGACGTCTCTCCTTCCGTCTCTCCGTCTCATCCGCTTCCTGAGAAAAGGCAAAACAGACACGGTTAGCCTCCCTCCGCTACCAACCACTTGTTTTACCCTTGCTGAGCTCGAGTCACTACCAGGCTTGGTGCAATACTCCAGCGCTGTCTGTCACCCAGCCACACCATTAAATAGCTCTGCCAACGACGGTGGATGATGTTGGAATCAGTCGCAGGTGGGACAGCTCAGAGTGGCAGCACTTCCGGGTCGGAGATCTCCCGTTGCTACGCGACCGCGTAACAATCGCAGCAGGGCCGGAGAGGAAAGACAGAGCGAGAGAGAGGAGAACAAACACACACATACACACAGGTCGCCGGTCGGGGCACCGTCAGACCTGACAGTATGTGTAAGATAAATAGAATTCGTCTGAGCACAGATTCCTGTGGAACTAACCAATTACAGGGAGTGCAGAATTATTAGGCAAATGAGTATTTGGTCCACATCATCCTCTTCATGCATGTTGTCTTACTCCAAGCTGTATAGGCTCGGGGGGGAAGAGAGATACAACGCTTCTTGCGACCCTGTTGACTATTTTGAATGAAACGCTTGATTGTTCGATGATCACGCTTCAGAAGCTTTGCAATTTTGAGACTGCTGCATCCCTCTGCAAGATATCTCACTATTTTTGACTTTTCTGAGCCTGTCAAGTCCTTCTTTTGACCATTTTGCCAAAGGAAAGGACGTTGCCTAATAATTATGCACACCTGATATAGGGTGTTGATGTCATTAGACCACACCCCTTCTCATTACAGAGATGCACATCACCTAATATGCTTAATTGGTAGTAGGCTTTC
>NW_024582424.1:1002665-1023368 GCF_018398535.1 Haplochromis burtoni | reverse complement strand
TCATTCCATGTTTGGCACTGATCACCACCTGCACTCATGTATATATCATGTATATATCTACCCACTTAGCACTTTTAATTCTTATTCTTATTTTTATATTTTTATGACAGTATGTTTGCACTGAAGCACCGCAGCAATTTCCTGATGTTGTAAACCTGCTCAACATTTGGCAATAAAACCCTTTCTGATTCTGATTCTGATTCTCAATGAACCCAAAAAACTCATTAATATCAAAGCTGAATGTTTTTGGAAGTAGTTTTTAGTTTGTTTTTAGTTTTAGCTATTTTAGGGGGATATCTGTGTGTGCAGGTGACTATTACTGTGCATAATTATTAGGCAACTTACAAAAAACAAATATATACCCATTTCATCCATCCATCCATTCGCTTATCCTTTTCAGGGTCGCGGGGGGCGCTGGAGCCTATCCCAGCTGTCATAGGGCGAAAGGCAGGGTACACCCTGGACAGGTCGCCAGTCTGTCGCAGGGCTAACACATAGGGACAGACAACCATTCACACTCACATTCATACCTAGTGACAATTTAGATTAATCAATTAACCTATCCCCACAAGCAGCATGTCTTTGGACGGTGGGAGGAAGCCGGAGTGCCCGGAGGGAACCCACGCAAACACGGGGAGAACATCTCTCTTTGCAGTGAACACAGCGTAGGGTCATGTGTTAGTGGTGGGAACAGTCATATGGTTATTGTTCATGTGTCCGACAGCAGAGGGGAAGAAACTGTTCTTATGGCGAGAGGTTCTGGTGCGAATGGACCGGAGCCTCCTGCCTGACGGGAGCAGGTCATGGTTGTTGTTCAATAATAAAATCATTCCTCAAAAATACAACTTGCCTAATAATTCTGCACTCCCTGTATGTCTTCAACAGTTTGCTGTTAAGAAGTAGAGTTAACAGTATTTCAGCAACGTTTAGGATTCATTTTCATGATTCCGATGGATTAAGCATTATTTATGTTTTTGTTTGTTTAAAACTTCAGGCTGTCTCTTGGGACCTAGTACAGAATATTTTTTCACTGCCCAAAATCTGTCAGTAATGGTTTGGCTTTACATAATGATCTTAACCAAGAGGAAGAGAGAGCAACACATCATCAAAAAGCAGCTGCAGCAGGTAGTGTGGTTGAACTTTTATTGTTTTATTTATTTCAAAATAACAGATGGTATAGGTATATGTATTTGGCTGGTTCTGAAATCATACCACCATGTCTTTGTATGTCTGACAGCACTAAGAAACATAAAGGTCATGACCATAGGTGAGAGTGGAGATATAAATCGGCCAGTAAATCTAGAGCCTCGCTTTTACGCTCTGCTTTTTCTTTCTTTTTCTTTTTCTCTTCTCTTTGATCTCTCCCCTCCCTCTTCCCTCTCCCCTCTACCTTCAGCTAAGGATCATGGCCTCAGACTCGGAAGTGCTAATTCTCACACTGGAATGGCTGGGAACCACCTTGCGAGCTGGGGGCCACCACTTGATAAACAGAACCACATCATCTGTGAAATACAGAGACAAGATTCTGAGACTACCCAAGTTGCTGTCAAGTGGCCTTTTGCCACTTGCCGACTATATCTAGTCTAGGCTTAATTATTCTTTCAAAATGTATAATCACCTCCTGCTGTTCTGATACTACTTCACTTGTCTCTGTATAGAATTGAACATTTTAAGATAAAATCAGGTTTACAAAAATCGAGTTTCAAAATAAAAAGTAGATAAATAACATGATTAAAAAATAAGCAAAGATTACAATGATGACTAAAAAAGTTATTTACGAAGAAAGAAAGAAAAGTATAAAACCCTTGGGATAAATTTGTGAAAGAAGAAAATATAATAATAAAATTATAATGAATGAGATAAAAAATACATATACATACATATGCTTTATTAGAGGTGATTGACGACTGCAACTTAGCTATACAGTGTTCCCTTGTTTATCGTGGGAGTTACATTCTAAAAATAACTAAATAATAAGTGAAATCCGAAAAGTAGCAAACTTTATTTTTATAGATGTTTTAAGGCTGTAAAATCCCTCACTACACACTTTATACACTTTTCTCAGACAGACATGAACATATTCACACTTTTTTCTCCTGTTTAAACCCCCTCAAAGTTCAAATCTTCGTAGAAAAATAAGCCTGGTATTATAAAATGAAACCAAAGAATTGTTTTGTGCTCTTGTTTCAACACCGACCTAAGCCACACACATGCTTTTGTATCTCACTTCTAATTTTCAGAACTTTCACTACCCTGTTTAACAGGTACCTGGCCCTTATTGTTAATCTTTAGCCTATTCACTTAATCCAGTTCAACTTGCACAATCACTCATTCTAATGCTGGTAAATGGAAGTAGATAATGGAGATGGTTCTCCCTGCAGAATAGCTGGTTGCTGCATTGAATCCACTGTGAAAGCTGGAGCTGAGAGCCCCAGTGAAGTAGCACCTTGAGGCAACTGGTTATAATTGCCTCCTTTTATGTGATCATCCTGAGGGGGATCGGGGATGGGGTATTGGCAAGCACCCGAGGCTGTAGGTACAGCATGTACATTGTAACTAGTGGCCTTGGCTGCCCCACCCTCCCCCACAGATTGTCCTAAAGCCTCATCGGGCCATATGGAAGCAAGTCTGGAAGGAAGGATGACCAGTGGAAACGTCACTTCTGGGTCAAAGGCAAAACTAATGTCCAGATACACCTGGGAAACAGTCAGAAATGGAAAAAAGAAATGTTTAAATAAAGATTGTTATCCGTTATATAGTTATAAAGATACTGAGTTAAGACACATATTTCCTGTTACTTATTTACCCATGATCGTTTACAAATGAAGGAGTTTCATTGCTAAGATATCATGATATCACTATGAAATTGTTTCATACCTTGACATAATATTCAACTGAAATAATATCACAGTTATGGAGAGTGGGGGCAATGTCACCAGGAATCTTAATTTTGCAGGACACAGTTTGCTCTGAGTTTGGACTGATAGTGTCCCCGACCATTTTGCACAGAGTCTTGAAGGTGGGATTAGTATGTTTCTTGCAGCTGTACACTATTTTCTGTTGAAGTTTGAATTTGGGTCTCATTTCCTTGGAAGAGGAGTTGCATATTTTGGCAACAACAGATAAAGTTTCTCCTGTCAAAAACAAATCATAGAAATAAACTGCATTTTTTTAAAAATCTATCAGCATTTGTCTTTTCATGTTGCAGATATTTTACCTGGAGAACAAACACCTCTATTAATAGTGGCAGACATCTGGACCTGTCCCCTGGAGCGACCACCCATGTTTTTACTCACTGAACCAGATTGCGGATGCTGTAATAGAACATGCAGATAAAGATTTCCCCAGGGCAACTTAATTCCTCAAATGACCAAATTGCAGAAGAATCTACTTCCTTTTTTTTGTAAACTTAAGACCAAATTCTGGTAAACATCATAAACACAGAACTCCCTGTGTTACAACTGGCGACTCCTAATGAAACATATGAAACTGTAACAGGACATTCAGGTTTTTAAATCATATAAGATTTTGTCTTATATATTTTTCATTTAGCATTTACAACACACGCTCTAAATATTTATAACATATATCAAGGCAGTGTTTACCATCATTTGGACAGTGTGTGGACTGGACCTGGACATAAACTTGATCTCTTTTTGTGCATCAGAGGACCAATGCCAGCTCCTAGCTATCTTTGCTTCCATGATGTAGGAAATTCTTCCGTTTTTCCCCTGGAAGGATGAAGGCATGTCACTGTAACAAAAAAATAAAAATAAAAACAGTGGAGATTGTATTAAAATAATGTCATAACTATGCAAAAGGAAACTGTTATAACACCGTATTAATCTTTGAGGCTAGACATCTCCACTTACCAGTCTGGAAGTTTAAATGCGAAGAATAAACTGTTGACCCCCTGGGGAAGTACAGTGCCTGCAAGACAAGGTTGCTTAACTTTTCCTACACAGAGCAAGAGTGATATATTTATGATTTACTACTTTTCATTTAATTCAGACCATCAAAATGTGCTGTTTACTTCATGTCTGGTACACCGTTGAATCGGTTACTTCTTTCTATTGTCCATCACTTTTGTGATCATGATCACATCATGACTTATGTCATTGCTTTAATAGATATAGATAATAGTTTTTGTTTGTTTTTTAATCTGTCAATAACTACAAAAGACTATTAACTTAAATTTTAAAAAAATTGCACATTTTTTCAAAAACTATCAACTTCACAAACAACTCTTTTTTTTTAAAGTAAGATTTCTTTAAAAAAATCTTATAATTCCCACATTGCGTTTATCATTGTTACCATTACACGTTATCCGCTGCTTCAATCCAAAGCTTCAAAATTCCCATCCGACACATTTAATTTCAAAATAACTCTGAGTTTAAAATACTTAAACCACTTACCTTTAGGATTTTTTTCAACTACATAGCTCTTCACTTTGAAATATCTCCTCTGCGCAAAGTATTTTGTGTCGCCGTCTGACCACTGCGCGAAAGCGTCTCCTTTGATTTTCAGAGAAACGCTCTTGACTTTGACTTCTTTTGTCAGTCTGAAAATCACTGCGCCTACAATAATATCTCCCGGAGAGACAGTATCATCGTCGTTGGTCGCTGTGTAAATCACATTAAAGTCCTTTATCGGAGACATTTTAGATCTGAGTGAAATGAGTTGCGTTTCCCGTCACCGATAAACGGATCTGAATGGTGTGATTGGAGGCTCCTCCCTGTGAGTGACACCGTAATTTTGGACTGTAGCCGACACTAAAAGGTTTGGGACATTTATTACATTTATATATGATGATCGGCATAATGAATAACCACAGTTAAGGTGACTGAATGCTGATGAATATCACAATAACTCACAATTTTGTAATTCATATAATTCTCATTTAAATTGTTTATCTGTAACATTTAAAGACTGAACCAGTTAGTGGGGTTTCTGCCAAAATTATAATATAATTATATAATATTTATACAATAAAATATATATTATATTTTTATACATTAATACTGCAGTTAAAGCAGGTGGAAAATAATCAAAGAGTATGTTTAATAGTCAGTAAAACCTTATAATTTTATCATCCTTCCATAGGCAAATTGGTTGTTTCTGTTGTTGGACTGCTTATTCAACAAAGTTGATGAGAACATTATAGAGCTGACAAGAGTTTATATCAGGCTCTGTTGCTTATAAGTCAGAAAATACGCAAATGGGAGGAAATGTTGCACTTTTGTTACACCCATAAAATCAGCAGTTTATGTATTTGTGTGTGGTTTCATTTATTCATCTATTTTCTTTCCTCCTCTTCTTCTTCTTTTTTAATTTTTACATTTGTAGGATGAGGCGTGCTTGTGTGTGGGTTGGCTGTTGAAGTCATACCTCTTTTTGAAACTATGACCAAGTGTGTGGTCGGAAACTCCTAATTCTTTTTGTACCTCTGTGTGGTGGGAAACTTGTAGACTGCTCATGCGATGAGATTTCAGAAACTGTTCTTGTTTTGTTTCCTGTGTTAGTGTTTTCTTTTTTTTTCAAGTGGCTCAACAAAGGCTTTCATGAAGTGTAGTAGGGGAGACCGGGGATAGTTGTAACATTTTTCACATTTCTGTCTGTAAATTGAAGCTCTTTTAAGGTAGTGGATTCAAAATGTAATGCAAAGTATTTACATGTCTCGGCTATTAAATAGTGCAGCTATTTTCTCTGCAGCACAATTACCCATTGCATGGTATGATCTCAAACACAAAGAGTGAAATGTTACAATTAACCCCATAGTCTGGGTTAGTTGTAACATATCCTGGGGTAAAATGTAACACAATGAAATAAGGGTACTAACAAAACATTAACATGTAATCTTTGTTTATTAACACGTGAATGCACTTACATCCATTTATGTAGCTCTGTGTGTGTGTGACAGAATGCAGAAATCTAGCTTTTGAACATATTCCAACCCCCCCAAAAAAGACAAGTTATGGAATTTTCTGCAACTGAATATTTCATTAATTTTGGTTGGTCTTCCTTGAGTTTGGCCTCATTGGCTCAGTGGGCATTATAACCTACAACTCTTGCACCAATTTTGAACATAACAATGAAGCTGAGAAAATGTAGTTGTTCACCAGCATCGCAATTCCATTACTTTTTATCATGGCTTACCTTGGTGTGGTTTGCAAAGTGCTTCAGAAAGATGAGGAAATCTGTTTCTTGCACCCATCCTGATTTATTTCCACTACCAGTACTTCCTACTGGTCCATCTCTGACACAGTGATCTGCATAATGTATGTGTGGGAACACAAACAGTGGAGGAATTGTGTTGCCAATGGCATTAACCGCATATACAAAAGCGACCAGTGAACCTCTCTCTGCTGATGTCGTTGCCCCAACTTGTTTAATATAAGTTAAAGTAATAGTGTGGTAAGTTGTAACATCTGCATTATTGTTACAACTAACCCAGATTGTTGCTGTTACAACTGACCCAGACTCCTATAGCCATGAACTAGCTAACATTACAGCCAACGGCTAAAACATTAGCACTAAAGACCTACACAGAATATATCCCCATAGACATACAAATAACACAATTTAAGTTTGATGAGTTTAACTGAAAAGCAGATAATGCTATTACAAATTGAAATAAAGTAGAAAAACTTACTTTTTGGCATACAAATTACTTTTTTTCGTGTTAAATTGTCTGTGTTTGACAAAATGTGCTGATTTTTCACATGTGATAGCAGAACTGAATTGGGCATGTACAGGATGAGTCACATCATTTGAAACTTAGCCCTGATTGGAGAAATTGGAAATGTTACAACTGACCCACGTTACAACTATCCCCGGTCTCCCCTACCACTAAAACCAGTTCACAAGTCAGTGATGTCCTATCAGTCACACCCCGTTAAGTTAAAGTAAAAACGTTTTTTATTATTTAAAAAAAAAAAAAAAACTTTGCTGTCAAAAACTGTACTTCCACCAAATTCAGTTCTCTCACCCACAGTTGCCTGATCACAAAACAGCTCTTTGAAATAAAAGTTTTGTTGTCAGCTTGTAGGTTAAAGCTTAGATATGTTTCTGGGCTCTAAGGCTACGTGCACACTGCAGGTCTTAATGCTCAATTCCGATTTTTTTGATCAAATCCGATTTTTTTGTCTGCGTGTTCACACTACAAATAAAATGTGACAGCAAACGCGCTCTAGTGTGAACGCTCAAAGCGGCCCGCATGCGCAAAAGAAGACTTCACACACAACGCGCTCTGTTTAGACCCAGAGCAAACTTTGGAGCGTGATATCACGGGGGTGGGTGTGGAAAGGATTTTGGCCCGATCTGCCATTTTGGGGGTCTAGCGCAAGTGAAAAGGGGGCGAAGTCACACACAACAGCCATGGTTCATATTTGCTGTGTGGTCGTCTGCAATGTTCGATCACACGACCGGCAAGAGAATAATGTTGAAAATGGTTTATCTTTCCATTCTTTCCCAACCTGGAAGCAACATGAGGCAGCTTGTGTATTGGATGTTACCAAACGAAGGCGTCTAGCTTACTCTTCCATCTCCAAATCTGTTGGTGCTCTAGACATTTTCCTTCCGGTAAGCTCTAAATATGTTCATATCACTCTTTATAGCCTATTAGTTTTATTTTCTATGCGCTGTGAGGTCATAGCAAATTAGAACAAACATCCTACTGAGTGATTTTGCAGAACTACCTTCTATTTATAGAGTTGCTAATTATTTGGCATTATTGCAGCAAACCAGCCTATGAAATGGATGAAACATAGTGACTGGGTTCCAGCCCTACACAAGGGACCTGCTTCAAACACACCACCATGCCAATCAGATTACTTCTTCCATGTGAGGGTGAAGAGGTGACCCTCCTGGATAAGATGGTGAAGGTTTGCTGCGTTTTGGTGAACAGTGTGATAATAAAAACAGGGAAAAATGAAACCTGCTCCTGTTAAATATTCTTAAGTCTTGTGCTGTTAAAATTGCTGTATTTTTTCAAAAGATACAGTAAATAAAGTAATGTTAGTAGTGGGTGATATCATGTAAACACTCATGATTTTGTGTAAACATTTTGTCATTTGTAAACTATAAATGACATGGATTCTACATTGTAACTGATGTGATGTTCTATAAGGTGGTTTTAATTAAAAAAAAAAGAGGCAAAAATTAGTTTGTTTCTTTATTCAACTTTTGAACAGTGGTACTCAGTCAGTACATATTCAGTAAATGCAAATTATTTACACGGCAGTGCACTACAGGCATAAATCTAGACCCCTAGATAAAACATTATGGGTCATTCCCACAACCCACAGCTTTACTGTGTTCCAGCAAAGTATCCAATAGCAGTGACAACTCCTCCACAGTAGCAGGTGGGATTTTTCTGTTTTGAGGACGGCTCCTTTTACCTGTCACTACACGGATGGTCTGTTTATGTTTTGATCAAGAGCCTTTTTTTGGGCAGCTGAAGAGGAGAAGTCTATCTTATGGCCAACCTCTGGCTGTATCTTGGTCATATTACCCAGCAAAACCCAGTATGCAGGTTCATCTGTAACAGTCCTTGTGCCACGGATCAACACTGTTGCTTCTACATTAAACAGAAGAGCAGCGACATGGCTGCAGGTCTCTGCGACTCCGGCCTTACAGGTGCAGTGGGCGCTTCAACCTTCCCTGTGATGCTCACAGTGACCCATGGCTGCAATGCTGGTTCATTCAGTCTTTGAGAGTGCAGGACCTGAAACACACACAGACAAAGTTCATTTAAAGACAAGAACTATGAGCCAAGGCCGACGTAAATGTGTTTTATCTACTTTATCATAAATGTAACAAAGTGTTTAGAAAGTTAGCACATACATGTAATTTTTCATTTCTTTATGTGTCCATCTATAGAACGCTGCATGTTATATTCTAAATCTGCCTGTTCTCTGTCAGAAACCTGCCTGCAGAAAATGAACCTAAAGTATGTAATGCAAGGATGTCATCACTTTAGAGATGGAGAAAGCATAAAGTGACAATTATGAATCACTTAATATGATAAGGAGATTCTGCAGGTCATTAATCAATGTATAAAACTAAAATAAAATGTATTTTTAGTGACACAGGATACAAACATGGAAGCAAGATGTATAATTAGGATTATTTATAATAAATATGAATAAATTAGTGCAATTTCTTTAACCATGTCACATCAATGCACTGAACTCACTATGTTATCCCTCTAACAGCCTCCACATGTTCTCACTGTAATTTCCCCTCATGAATGAATTTATGCTGCACTAATCTGAATGTTTGCAGGGAAATCAAACGCATTTCACTCGCAGTACTCGAGCTGACTTACCTTTGTTTGAATGACGACTTGTACGCGCTGACTCCACAGACAAGGTACGAAAATATGTCAGGCTACGTCAATAGCGGTTGGTCTTCAGGGTTTCTACTCCACGGCCGTATTTCATACGGGTCCACATTTCCAATGCACGCTATTTTCTGCAAGTACCACTGCTTCCCCTCTGGACTCAATCAGTCTCTATACAGTTCATTCTCTTTTGAGCTGCTTTTAAGCATCTTTCTTGTAGTCGTCGTTCCAACACAGTGTGTTTGTTTTGATTCGTAGACCCCGAAAATGGCGCTGCGCTCCCATAATGCATTGCGGCGTGGCGTCAACTCCAAAGCCCTATATTGTTTGACAGATGGCCGTTAATATAAAGACTTCGGACTTTATGTTTCCCAATTTTTGCTTTAAGTTATTTTGTTATTTACATAATAATGTATTTACATAATAATGTAAATAACCTAATAATGATCCTTATTGCTGTTTTAGAGGAGCGGTGCTTCAAAGGATAGTTGCAGATTTCTGTCAGAATCTGCAGATTATACAGTACAAATAAAATGTTCACGTTTCTCCAACGATGTCTTCCCAACAGTTTCACTGTCAGTTTCGATGTCTTCTCGGGCGCTTCTCCGGAGCTGATAATTGGCGTCTGTCTTGTGTCGGTGACGTAAAAGACGGATTTAATGCGACATCACCGTTCAAACAGCAGTCGCTTTCTAAAACATCGGATATGTATCGGATTCAGTACCACATACGAAAGTGACCCAGATCGGATTTGAAAATATCGGATTTGTGCCGTTCACACTGTCATACCATGATCGGATATGGGTCGCATAGGGTCAAAAAAGTCGGATTTGATGTGCTTTCGCCTGCAGTGTGAACGAAGCCTAAGTATAGGTTCTGTAGTCAGCAGAAAACTTTCAGAGTGGATTTCTAAGGTCTGCTATAAAAAGCCAGACCAGGCCAAGTTGGTGTGTGGATGTGTGGTTTTTAACTGTGGTTTACTTGTAATCACCCTGCCGTGTTTAGGGTTTTTTTGTAAACATTACAATCTTGTTAATGCCATTGTTCTTCTAATTCAATATTTGAATTAAAACTGCTTTATTTCTCTGAGATCAAAGAGGTTACCAATCCTTATCAAATCAATTCATCTAATACTACACTGTAGTATAAGACACAAATTAGCACAAAGGTAGTTCAACTTCAGGGTCCCCAGTCTGTACAGTTAGGAAGCATAAACCATTGCAAATTTAAATAAATAAATAAATACTGGAGAGGCAACAATAAGAAAACCCACAAAAAGGTAATGGCAGAGACCATTGTTCTATCTCCTTTTCACTCCAGGGGCCCGTTCTTCGTACCTCGCTAAGTAAGTTAGCTGGATTAGATTGTTGATCATTTCGCGTGATCTTCGGTGTATTGTTGCGCTACTGCTTCCAAAAGGGGTGCTTTATGATGGGAAGATTGGTGATCATTAGCCGTGCGTACTCCTCGACTCCGTCTCCTCCTGTTCTTCCCTTGAGCTCATCCGGAGCTGCCCGAGCTTCGCTGGTCTCACTGAACGCAGCAGAGCCCGTACGACTAAACGACACGCAGATGCGCCTCCGCAGGCAAGCACGGAGTTTCACGCTGTATATGTGACTGGTGAGGCGCGAGGCACGGGAAGGTTCACGGGGAGAAATGCAGGGCTGGAGGGAGGGCGAGGGATATACGCGCGCAAGTATGTGTGTGGTGCCGGCGTAATAAACCTGCTCGGGAGCAGGTTTACTTTATGTAAACAGGATTAGATCGCGGCCACGCAGGTATGTCCGCTTCATTTATACGAAAGCAACAGCGATATTCCACCACTGTTTCACCATAAATAAATAACATCAATGTAACTAAAGATAATGCAGCACTTGATCCTTTTATTGATGTCACACAGATACATACAGGTCATTTCCTAAAAAAGGGAAATGTACTATTAACATTCTATTACATGTATGTGATTATTACAGATGTAATTCATATTTCAGAGTAGTAATTGCAAATTACTTCGTGTAATCAAGATGAGAGACCACGGCTATAAAAGCGAAGGTGGATTTGGGAAGCCTGTCACAGCCATGTCCTGTCCGTATACGCGAGCCACCCATTGCGGAAGGTGCAAGATTGATAAGGAGAGTCCTCAGAATTCAGCGTATATTGCGGGACAGACAGGATCCTTTAGCTCAGCGCGACAGTGTGCTCATGAGAGATATCGATATTCCCGTGAGGGTATTATTTACTTAACCAACTTGTTGACGAGGGGGTGCAGGACCACCACCTGTCTTTTTTTCCTCTGCCCTTTTCTTGTTGCTGTTATGAACAAACTAACGATTGTCAGTTCTCATTGACCCACTTCAAGAGATATCGGATTTTTCCCGTGAGGAGTCAGATGAGTTTACTTTTTAACCCCATCAAACTTACCTGTTGAGCTGATGGGGTGAGTGTCACTGACTCCCATACGACATAGCTGTGAATGTCTCTTTTCCTCTCGGGCCCTTTTCTTGTGTAGAAGGTTTGCTGTGTATCTGAACAATTTTCAAATTACAGCATTACTCACGAGAGGATTCTTGGTTGCTGTTAACTAAACAAACAGATTATTTCAGGGTCTCTTTCCAAGAGACTAAAAGCAATATAAGTGATAAATATTACCATTCTGTAGAATATTCTTATATTTCACTTTTACCTGTTCCCATGTTCTAGTGGGTCCTGTTGTGGCTCTAATGTGAAAGGGGATATAATATAACATATTATAATATAATGTAATATAATATTGGATAATATAGTGTAATATAATAAATCTACCCTACCGCCTACTGGTGTTGGCCAGAGGGGCCGATGGCGCGATATGGCAGCCTGGCTTCTGTCAGTCTGCCCCAGGGCAGCTGTGGCTACAACCGTAGCTGCCTCCACCAGTGTGTGAATGTGAGAGTGACTGAATAGTGGCATTGTAAAGCGCTTTGGGTGCCTTGAAAAGCGCTATATCAATCCACTCCATTATTATTGTTATTATTAAATTACTTACGAGTTTAATTTGTCAGCAACTTTCTGCCAGCCCTCTCTCCTTGCTTTTGCAGCCTTTGCAGTGTTCCCTTGCGTTTGTATTAAACTCTGAAACTCCTGAAATCCCTCACTCAAGAGTTCTTGCTCTGCTGCCGAAAAATACCGAGCGCGCTCCTTCGACATTTTCGCCGACCAATCAGAGGGTTGCCGATCAATGTTTCTACTATCGATGCGTAGCCCCTTTTACGACACCCAGTGATGTCACATTACTGCGTCCAGCTGTACTAATCGTCAACAGCAGGTGTGTTCGGGGAACCGGATTAGCGAGCTCACGGTTAGCGCGATGGTTCGGTCTTGGATGTGTCATTTGATCTTGGATGTAGTAAGCGACGTACGAAGAACGGGCCCCAGATGGATAATTCTCTTGTTTGGATTTTAGCCACTTTGCTTGTTGATGCCCGCAGGTAGTCCAGCTCCTCCGGGGTCATTGTATGAGGACATCTGCACAGGTCCACCAACGTAGCAGCAGCCCTCATATCTGTGCCTTTGGGTGAGGAGAAACAGAAGGACCACTGCTTCATGGCTTCTACAACATAGTGATTACAATATTAGTGACTATGAAGGAGGAGACAAAGAAAAAGAGTACAGTAGGTTGCATTTGTGGGTTACCTGTGTAGGTTGTGGTTTTTGACACCTTCTGCAGACTTTGTACTGCTGTTAGATTGTTAAATTTAATGTTCATCACTGAAAATGTGATCTAATTTTAAACACTAAGGAAACATGAACTATACTTTGATATACCAGGCAAGTAAAATGAAGTTTGGACCGATGTTTTATGTAGCATACAAGAGCTTAAAGATGTAAAAAATTAAAAATACCTTGCCTGCATTAGCAATGTGTGGTTCATTTGTATTCATCGTAAGTGTTGGTAAACTCAAGCATAGGTTAGCTAACAAGGCATGTGCAGTTGAATGCAGGTAAAATTATTGTAATCAGGGCTGGACTGGGACAAAAAATCGGCCCGGGCATTTTGACTAGAGACTGGCCAACCAGGTATTATAGGAAAAACCATAAATCCTTTGAATGAAAACAAACGCTGTTGTCACAGTGATGTACACTGTCTTGTTGGTATATATGTATCAGTCTAATAAACTACACCATCCTCCCTATTCTGGTGTTCTAAACAGTACTTAGCCAAAACCCAAAGACTGCTTGGTCGAGTTAACCTCCTGAACTATCTACAACACATGGTGGAAACCTGAAATTAAGATAGAGAAGACTAGAGGTGAGACATGATCTTTACTGAATATTAAAAAATAATAAATGACATATTTAGATATATTTTCATAAACTATTCATTTACCACATCAAGCATGGCAGGGCAAAATATTTTTTCCAACATGGCAACCTTTAAAAAGTGAAAGGAGACAGAAAGACAGGTGAGAAAGAATAAAACTTAATTGACTTTTTGATGGCATTTTACACACAGTACTGGTACAGTATCTAGAAAATGTGGGAAAATACTGGCATCATATACAGTACTTACTTCTGAAGAAATTATGATGGGACCCTAAAAATAATGTACAATAATGGATTTCTATACATTTTACATCAGATGAAATACGTTTGTTGTAAGATTCAGATAATTATTTTAAAAGCTAGACATTTTAAATGAGAATAAGAAAGAAAAGTATTTCTTTGTGCCCCCTTTCCCTGTTAATGCCCTACATGGACCCCTGGCAAAACTTTGCTAGACCCGCCCCTGCACAGTTACCAGCTGTCAGCTACAAAAAAAGGATCCTGGTGTTATTTGTCTCTCAGAAACAGTTCATAACTTCCCTTCAACTCATTCATGTCACCTAAAAGGTAAACCTGTTTCTCCATCACCTGTTCAGCTCTGATGATTCAGTAAGGACATCTCCTGGTTTCATCTTCATGTTTCCCTCTCACCAGATAACCAAACCGACATCATGACCAGCAGCTTTTTTACGGCTGTGGCTCCAGCAAACATCAGCTGATACTAGAAATTAATATTAAATAAATTCTAACAACAGCTGATCAAGCTTAAACGTTCTGCTGTTGTTTAACCTCCACTGCTTTCTTCTTTCTGGCGCAAAGTGGGCGATAAACAAACAAGAGAGAAAAGCTGATCAGCTGATCATTGATCAGTTTCATGATTGAAATAACAACAGGGGAGAGAGGGGGAGAGAATGAGAGAAGAGGCAGCTGCAGCATAAAGACACAGAATAAATCCAGCTTTGTGTCTTTTTCATTCTAGCTGAAGTACGGGACAAATCGCGTTCCTTTTCAGCTCAACACGAATATTTTCTCTGAATACGAGACGATTCCATTTTTTACGGGACGGTAGGAAACTAATCAACCTTAATAAACCTTAATAAAATAGATTTCAACATCAGTAACATCATAGCACCCGCCCAGCTGTATATAAACTCCGTCATGCTAGCTAGTACGCAGTACGAGTTATTGTAACTGACTGTAAAAAGTCAGCACAACGAAAATAAACTCCAGATAAACTTGGTTTATATCTGACCCAGATAGACTGCAGGTCATAAGGTCACCTGAAGTTCAGTTCCCCTGACACTCGGACCGACACCGGCAGCCACCTCGGGTCTCTCCTCCTCCTGCCTCACCTTTCCGTCATCCACCTGCCAGCATGTTGCATCTGCTGGCCTTCACCACTTGCTAATGTTACTCAAGCTGTGAAAGCTCCGCAATAGCCACCACCAAACAATTTAGTTATTTTTACACATCTCCCAGCATCTGGCCAATCCACCACCTTTCAGTGTTTATACCGTTACGAAAAAAAGAAAAAAAAAAAAAACATCGGCCCATAAAAATGAAAAATCACCATGGGTATGCCCAATGGCCAGTCCAGCTATGGTTGTAATATAACCTATGTCAGTGTAGGAAATTCAGAAAAAGACTATGAAGATGAAAATAGAGATCCTTATGGATGACCCAGCTTAGAACAGTGAGCTGGTGGGAGAGAATACATGAGAGTTTTTCCTTTCCAGTCACCTTTCTCACTCACTATGTATTAACAGACCTCTCTGCATTGAATCATATCTGTTATTAACCTCTGTCTCTCTTCCACAGCATGTCTTTATCCTGTCTTCCTTCTCTCACCCCAACCGGTCGCAGCAGATGGCCGCCCCTCCCTGAGCCTGGTTCTGCCGGAGGTTTCTTCCTGTTAAAAGGGAGTTTTTCCTTCCCACTGTCGCCAAAGTGCTTGCTCATAGGGGGTCATATGATTGTTGGGTTTTTCTCTGTATCTATGAAGCGCCTTGAGGCGACTTATGTTGTGATTTGGCGCTATATAAATAAAATTGAATTGAATTGAATTGAATTGAATAGAATACATGAGTGGCCAGGGATGGGAATTAATAAGAATTTAGAGATTCCGATTCCATTACTAATATCACTTATCGATTCAGTTCCTTATAGATTCTCTTATCAGTTGTCATTAGTCAATAGTCACCGCCATTGCTAAGCAGCAATAACGACATTACATTTATGCAAATTAATTGCATGCTGTCGGTCAAATGTTTGTTGAGCTATTTCCCCTCTTTGTTGTGATCAGTGTTGCAGTCATTACTCAAAAACGTCATTACTATAAATTACTATAAATATTGCACATTACTTTTCTTAAAAGTAATACTGTGAATGACTTAATTACTCTGTGGAAAAAGTAATTTGCTATACTAGTGATTACATTATTTACATGCCAGATGTGAGGAGATGTGGACACCGAGATACTTAAAGGACCAAACCTTCTCCACCGGAGCTCCATTGATGATAATAGTCTTGTAGTCTCTGTGCTGACTCCTTTTGAAGTCCACCACCAGCACCTTGGCCTTGCTGACATTCAGCTGGAGGTGGTTATCCTGGCACCACGATCCCAGATTCCTCACATCCTCCATGTAGGTCATCTCATCGTTGTTGGAAATGGCGCCCAACACCATTGTGTCGTCAGCAATCTTCACAATGGTATTGGAGCCATGGATGGTCACACAATCTGAAGTATAGAGGGAGTAGAGGAGTGGCGACAATACAGACCCCTGTGCCGCTCCCGTGTTGATGGTGATGTTGTCGGAGATGCACCTACCCACCCTCACCACCTAAGTTGTGCCAGTGAGGAAGTCCAACACCCATGCACACAGATGGCTGTTGAGTCCTAGATCCCTCAGCTTTGTGAACAGTCTACCAGGTACTATTGTGTTGAACACTGCAATCAACAAACAGCAGCCTCATATAGTTACCCTGTTTCCTGTCCACGTGGCTGAGTGGTGTGCAGGACATGGGCGATGGCGTCCCCTGTGGATCTGTTGGGTCGGTAGGTTAACTGGAGTGGATCTGTGGTGTTTGGGATGGAGGAGGAGATGATGTGCTTCAACATCCTCTCGAACAACTTCATTATCACCGATAGTAGGCACTTTGTAGGCACTCATATCGGCAGTGCCAGTCCCGGCGTTCACTGCAGCGCAGATTGATCTGTCCACCCATTGTTTCTGATTTGGGAACGCCACGACTTTCGCAGTGGGGATGATCTCCTCCGCTAGCATGCTAACGAAGCTTACTGCTACTTCCGTAAACTTGTTGATGTCAGCTGTGCATGCTCTGAACATGTCCCAATCTAAGTCGTTGAGCATGTCCTGTAGCATAGCTTTGGGGTGGGATGTAGACAACTGTGGCAATTACCAAGGTGAACTCACTGGTCAGGTAAAAAGGACGACACTTAATGCTTAGGTATTCCAGATGGGACGAGAAGCCACTGGAGAGAGTAGAAATGCTCCTGGCGTCACACCACTTTCTGTTTACCATGGGACACACTCCTCCACCTTTTGGTGTTTTTTTGACTTGTTCTCGCTCACAGAGAATGAATCCGACGGACTTACGGGACGGTGGGGGTCAGCCATGTCTCAATGATGCACACAATGTTGCAGTTCCTCATGTCTTGTCGGAAGATGACGCTTGCCCTTAGGTCATTAAGCTTGTTCTCCAGCGATTGTACAAACGCCAGTGTGTCCAAATGTCCAAGATTACATCTGCAACCTTGTTATCGATGTTGAGTGAGCTGCTGTAGTAGACTATAAAACTGGAAGATTTTAAGAAGTAAACAAAGCAATAAATAAGTAAACAACTAAAAAGGTGCCTAGTCTGAGCGGAGCGGTCAGTAAGGTGTATGGAAGTGGCCGCTCCATCTTGTCATTTGTAATGGAGGTTGCAGCCTGCAGCTTACTACCTATTGAAGCTAAGGTTCTGGCTGCAAGGCTCGTCGTTTACTCGGGTTTCTCTCTGGGTTCTTGGTTAGCTAAGTGTTAGCATGCTGTCTTTGCAGATGCTTGCAAGGAATCAAAGTTGTTTTAGCAGCATAATGTCATTGTTTCAGTTTTCCACTTTTCCATTTATCTTGTCCTTTTGTGCCATGCAAATTAATGCCCATATCCATACTCTAGATTGTGCTATTTTTCCTCCTCAAACTGAAAGCAGCAGATTATAGCTGAAGTGCAAGAACCATTAAATGGTATCAATAGGTTAAGGAACTGAACCACTGGGAACTTTTTTTTCTACTAGTTCTCAATTCCCAACTAAATGAGTGGCCCTTACAGATATCTTGGTGGCTTTCATTATCACTTTGGACTTTGAACTGAGTATCTATCTGGGCAATGCCTGAATGTGGAGTTACAAGAAGAGGACCCATGAATTCTGCAGATTAAGGGAATTCACCATTGCTTGGGGTCAAAAACAAAGTTTATGCAGACAAAACAACTCAGAGAAAATAAACATTTGCCTACCGGATGTACTACCTGATGTCTTACACGTAATTTTTATTTTTACAGTTGACCTCTTTCTGTGTTTGTGGCTTCATGCAGTTTCCAACCACTCTGTGCAAAAGTTACTCTCTGTTTAGTGTTGCTATTGCATCACTAAACAGAGAGTAACCGTTGTAACCTAACCCACCAGTAACTTTTGTTTTATGTTACAGTGAAGGTTTTAGATTAAAAGAATGCATACCCATAAACATGTCAAAGTTAGTCAGATGATGTGCAAAGCATAAAAGCACGAATTTCAAATAGATTTTATTCACATGGTACAACTTTGAGTGCGCCAAAATATTTCTCTGTAAAGGCTTTTTAAAATTATGTCTATCACTCACACACATGGTGTCAGGTTTCATGAAGTTGAGTGTGAGAACCTAAACACAGACATGCAGGTAAACTGAAAGTGAGCCTTTATGTGGCTGGAGACTAGGAGGTGGAAATAAACAAAACATAAATACAAAAGGAAAATTACAAACACAAACTCACTGGAACCCAAAATGAGAATAACACTAAGATCAGGAAACACAAAGGAAGAATGGACAATCGAGACCCGGACTCTAGACACCGACTTGATGCAGGAAGAGAAAAATGAACACATGGCAGAAAGGGCCAAGAGACAGACACAGAGAGAGAAACACAAGATGGGCTGGGGAGAGTGAAGGTAAAAAAGAATGGAGACATAACATGGCAGACTTATCATTGGAGATGTCACAGTCTGATGCTGCAGACTGTGTGGAGTTAGAGGCATGGAGCGTAAAAACAGACACATGGAACAAAATTTCATTTTAACGGAAGGTGAGCCATTTAATAAGGCTGGTGAAAAAATACAAAACGAAGGGCAAAGGCCGTCCAAGGCAAAGCAATCACCTAAACTGGGTAAACTAAAACTAGAAATGAAAACCTGTACCTGAGAGCCACGAATACCTGGAACATGATACAAGGTAAACAGGCAACCCAACATGAATAATAGAAAACGCACACACTAAATACATAGAGGGGTGACGAGGGGAGTGGAAACACATGGAAACACAGCTGGAACGAATAGACACAAGGACATAGGGGAAGCAAAACGGGAACACAAGAGAAGAGACTGTCAAAATAAAACTGGAAACACCACGACTCAAACTAAAATACGCTGTTAGACACATGGCAAGGAAGGAAGGAGGAAAGCACATGAGAACAGGATTGACTAGGAAAACAAAGGAAGGAGACAAAACAAGGGAAAGATGGAAACAGTCACAGAAGAAAAAGGAAAAGGGGGAGAGAGAAACAGAGAGGGACAAGTAAGAAGAGTGACATTACGGGCTGGGGAGACATAGATGAATACACATGACAAACAGGACAAACAAGGAGAGAAGCAGAAAGGCATGACTGGGGTCCGAGAATGAGGAAGCAAGAGATGTAAACACAGATGACACGACAGACATATTCTGACAGCACAGAGGAGACACCAAGATACAAGGGGACTCTAACAGACAAGAAACTAAACAGTGGATACAAGGAACTCAGAACATAGAATAAACTCAAGACTAACTAGTGAACCTTAAATAATAATACATAACAATCAACAAAAACAGAAGAAAACTCTGAAATGCTGGTTCAAATGTCCCAAAACCATGACAGAAGATACTAATGGAAGAAGTACAGAGACAAGACTAAGGGAACAAGAACTTTGATCAACCTGTTTGTTTTTTTTACTGGAAATCTCAAATAACATAGTAGAGGATTAACAGGAAATGAAAAAAATGTAATAAGACAAAGAAAGCAAAGATAATTAATAGAATCTACAAACAAGTCAATTGCTCAAAGCCGAAACAATTCATTAATAAGATCACAAATGTCCAAAAACACAAAACACTGGGTCAAAGTTAAACCACACACTTATCACTCTATGTCAGACATTTTAAAAGTGCTTTCTAAACACACTGAAAATTAATAAGGCACTTTGATGTTTTCACAGGACCAGATACATAAAGCTTAGTAAAAGCCTCCAAACCTTCAGCCAATTAGTACATGCATGGAATGCATCATTTATTCCACACCACATATATATTGAATCCCATGAGATTTCTCTCAAAAACACTAATGTTTAATGTTTAAATTAAAACATTGCTGAACCTTCTCTACAAACACAAAAAAAAAACCTTTGCTTTGTTTTCTATACACCTGTTGCCATCTACTGGTGGAAAAGTAAATGTATTTATACTGAAAGAGGTAAAAACTTTACACTAATTGTTCATTCAAGTCCCTTACATAGACAAACATCAACATACATTAACTGGTACATATGTTAAATAAAGGACTCTATCACTCCCTTTTGCTAACAGCGTTGCAATATACCCTGGGGCAAAAATTTTTTAGAACCTTAACACAACATAGTACCAAAGCAAACACTCTGTGTGTGTGTGAGTGAGTGTGTGTCTGTGTGTGTTTGTGTGTGTGTGTAGGAGGAGCACACACACACACACACAGACACACACACACACACACACACACACACACACACACACACGCACA
>NW_024582424.1:986799-1002645 GCF_018398535.1 Haplochromis burtoni | reverse complement strand
ACACACACACACACACACACACACACACACACACACACACGCACACGCACACAGAATAAGAAATGTCAGTAACACCATTTCAGCTTTTGATCAGCACCATGGACAGCAACTGCACACATTTATTTGAACTTAAGCTATAATCTCATATTAGCTGAGAACTGTTTGAGCTTGTATGTCTATAAGCATGGAAAAAGAGAGAGAGAACCCCAATAACCACGGGTCCTCACAAACTGAGTAGACAGGGCCACTGTACAAAACAAGAACATTCATTTATAGAATTAATTATTTATCAATCATTTCCAGTGGTCCAGCTTTTTCATGCACTCATATTACATATGATTACACATTTTAAACATAACTGATAATAAGGTTTAAGTCTTTTTAAAAGCACAAACTCCTCACCATTAGAACTTCGTCTTTCAGGCCTTTAGCTAATATCAAAAGTCCCGATGGTATTCTCTGCTCTCCTTCCCCATTTGCAGTGCTATAATTTTACTTTGCACAACATCATTTAAATGCCCCTATTGAAATACTCAATAAGACACTTGTTGAAATATATATTGTTCTGTAGTTGACATCAACGAGTTTTCATGGATTTTCCATCTTCCCAGCATGTCTTCCCATCAAAACTTTTTAGTAAAGGCAGTGGAGTCTGAAATAACTGAGAAATATTTACAGCTAAATCTCAGTTCATTAAAAAATGTATACTGCATGAATAGAGTTGAGCTGTGAATCACTAGGTAGAATTATGACTCATATATACTTATATACGATTATTAAATAATAATCTTTCTGCCCTCAGCAACATAGCATATGTAAGCTGCACAGTTGGGAGGGTGTGTTTGACAACTGGGCTATTCCTACTTTCTATCAGTCGTGCACCACCCCGAGTACATTGTTGAAGCTTGTATTAATGATGGATTAAGCAAACCAGATCAAGCTTTTAGGAATCTGTGTAAAGGAATGGGCTCAGCCCACCCAAAAAAAATGCAGAAAGTAAATGTTTTTTTTTTGTTTCTGTTCCACCACTTAACAAGCAGAGACGCACATGCTTTGTTATCTAACCGATGCTGCATGTAGCGACAGACTCTCAGGAGTGTGCTCTCTCATAATAAAAACAAAAGAAACTTTCAGTCGGGGCATGTTTAAAGTTTCATATTTATAACATCATGTCCCCTCAGGTTCCAGGTATTAAACACCTATTATACAGAAGTGGAAAAAAGAAAATAGCAGCATGGTCTATACAGTAACACTAATTTGTATGTGCACATGCCTATGAAATATGAACCAAATGAATTCTCATGCAGTTGCATAACAAATACAGTTTATGCATATAACGGTTTTACTGAATCCACCTGGACGCAAACTATAACTAGCGAGCCACTTTATGATGGAAAGCATGTGTGCACAGTCACAATGTTGGTAAGTGCTGTTTGTATCACAGTTTTAAAGGACCATGTGGTTTTTTCAAGTCATGTATATCCTGCTGCCACTAAACTTAAACAGTTTAAAAAGTGCAAAAAGTGCTGTATGTACTAGAATAGATAAGACCTATTGCACTTGTATTAGTTGTTATTCATTCTAATACACTGTTTTTCAGTTTTACTACAGTACCTTTGCTGAAATTTGAAGCATTTATTTCATGTTCTTCAATTATTAGTTTAGCATCCTGTCTGGAATCAGGTTGGGATCTACCTCATCCTAGGTACTAATATCATTCAAGTTGGTAAATACTTGAATATGTTGGCCAACTAACTGTAACCTTTTCATGTTCCCATTTAGTGCTAAACAGGGAGTGAAGTGTGTTTAAACCTGTTTCTCCAATTGCTTCATATAATGGGAATTCACACTGAAAGGGAAGTGCAGATAGACACATTTCCATTTCTTTATTGTAATGTAATCCATTGTTAATATAAATATTTTTATATTTTTATAAGCATGCAGGGTGACCTGCAGGTCCGCATGCTAAGCATGCTTAGCATGCACGGGTGCATGCAAGGGTGACCTGCATGCTAAGCATTAAGCATGAAAGAGGAAAAAAATGACATGGTACGAACAGCTTTGTTGGACAGAAAACTGTATTCGTGTTTAAGAGGGACTTTCCAGGGTAATCTCGTCCAAACATGCAGGGTGACCCTGCATGTTTGGACGAGATACAGGTGCACTTGCAGGGTGGCTGTCAGTGTGATCCAGTGGGTTCGTCCATTTACTTTCAACAGGCCTTAGCATGCTAAGCATGCAGGGTGACATGCTACTTTCAACAGGCCTTAGCATGCTAAGCATGCAGGGTGGCATGCTACTTTCAACAGGCCTTAGCATGCTAAGGCCTGTTGAAAGTAAATGGACGAACCCACTGGATCACACTGACAGCCAGAATACTTTCTCTGCAAGAACAGATTTGCCCTCATTTTCTCTCCCTTACACTTGGATAAAAACTGGGTATCCACATATCTTGTTGATAAATGGCAAGTAAATCCAAATTCTTAAAAGGCAAAGAATAAGAAAAACAAAGATGGCAAATAACTGAGTATTCATACGCTATTACAAGCATTTGATTTATTTTCTGACTTGTTTTGTACAAATGTTGTAATTAAAACAAGACTGAAAAGAAATCTTCGAGAATCTCTTGCGCTCACTTGTCACCCACATTTTTGACTAAAAATAGATCTGCAGTGCAAACGTATCTAGGAGTACACGTGTGAATAACAAGTATGACATCACTGGGTCCAGGCAGCCCCCAGTCCCAGTCGCAACAACAGCAGTGAAGATGATGTCATTGTTTAACGATGAGCTCGTGCACACACACACACAGCTAGAGGCAAAGAGGTGGGTGAGTGGAAACAAAATGGGCCAAAACGGCAACTCTTGTTCGAGTAATCACCCTTAAAATCTTTACTGGTAAAAAGCTTGCGTAAGTCTTTCATCAAGCCACCGGTTCAACAAGCTCCAACATGAAGAAAAACGAACGTTGTAAAAGCTCACATCCACCGTTTTTTGTTTTACACCGCGAAAATATGCAGTAAAGCTACAGCAGGTACATTAAACATATGCAGATAAGCTTCATCTGATGCGATGTTCAAATTAAGCGTCTCGGTGTCGGCAGCTGTCCTAATTTCAGTGACACCTTTAACAAGTAGGGGCAAGTCCAAAGGGATCCAAAGGGTGTAATACTAGATCATATTACATTTCAAAGCTTTAGTAACATTATTTTCCAGATTTTGATTCAAAACTGTCACCCTGTAATCGCAGTTGTACCAGTCAAAGGAGCTTGCAAAGAAAAGCGTCTGGACTTCTTTAAGTTGCTTGAAGACGTTTCACCTCTCATCCGAGAAGCTTCTTAAGTTCTAAGGTCAAATGGTGGGGAGTCCCAGATTTAAACCTAGTGGGAGTATCCCCCCACAGAGGGACAAAAGGACCCCCTGATGATCCTCTAATCGCCTGAGCCAAGGTGTGAAACTGGGTGTGGGTCCCAATCAGCCAGGGTTTCGGGTGAGCTCATTGTGAAACCTGGCCCCACCTTATCATGCGAATTCCTGAGGTCAGATGGCCCAGGATGTGAGTGGGCGTTAAGGCGTCTGGGGAGGGAACTCAAAACTGGATTATAGATGGCAGAGAGTTGGTGTCGTAAACCACCGCCTCTGTTCAAAGATGGTCGCTCACAGTGGACATAGATGGCTTCTTTCACTCCTTTTTCAAACCATCTGTCCTCTCTGTCCAAAATGTGAACATTGGCATCCTCGAAAGAGTGACCTTTATCCATTTGTGACAAACATGAGAAAGCAGTGTCAAGCTGCACAACCAACAGTAAACAGCACTAAAAAAAACAAAACAGAACTTTATTTTATAAATGCAAAAGTATTTCCCCTTATCCTACTTACAAAATATTCACTCTCCAATCTGGTACACCTCAGTGAATACATCCACATATAAGATATTAAAAACCATATGGAATATGTTTCTGCACATAGAATATAAATGTTGTTTCAAGCATGAAATTAAAAGTACTTGATAGTGTTGAATGACATTAAAATCATTTTTTCAGGGAAAAAAGTTCAGTTTTAAAATCATAGCAGCTCTAGCTGGTTTCAGAGAAAAGGTGGCAGTGGCAGATTATAATCTCACCACAATCTGTCAACACCTGAGAACACAGCTAACACAGTCTGCACTAAAATATGTTGCTGGCTGTTATGAACTTTAAACGAAATGTACTTTACTATTTTCAAGCAGATTAACATTGAAATAGGCTAAAAAAAAGCACAAAAAAGCACAGAAACTAATAGAGCACCACATGTGCACATGTGCACTGAATATATATATATATATATATATATATATATATATATATATATATATATATATATATATATATATATGCATACACTACCTATCTTAAAAAAAACATTAAACATTAAAGTAGTGTAAAAACTGAAGTTTTATAGAGAATCAAATACAAAATCATCTCATAAAAGAATTAATGTAATTCTGTGTTTCTGAATTTGCTTTTCTACTCACACAGTCATTTTTCAAAACTCTGATACAGTAACAAGACCTGATAACTATCTGGGGAAAAATCCCAACAGACAGAGATAGCTTGAGAAAAATGGCAGGAAATAAACATGCTGCTGTTATACTGTGCATTCCCAAATGCAGTGACTAGCTGTATTTCTGCAAGACCCTCAGTAAATTTCTTTGGTAGCCTCTTTAGAGTTGTTTGAGGATGCAACATTGGCAAGTTGG
The DNA here is from genome assembly GCF_018398535.1 of Haplochromis burtoni. Lineage (NCBI taxonomy): Eukaryota > Metazoa > Chordata > Actinopteri > Cichliformes > Cichlidae > Haplochromis > Haplochromis burtoni. Next base: position 997,908 of record NW_024582424.1, on the reverse strand, counting down.
AGGTTCTCCTGGACTGTCCCCTGTTTCTTGTCACGTGCTTCTCCCTCTGTGTGGAAACCAACCATCAACTGGTAAATCACTACGCCAATAATGGAACCAAGGAATGGGGCAAAAATAGGGACCAGGAACCAGCAGTCTCTAGCCCTGCGGGCAGACAGGATCACACTTATTGCCAGATAAAAAGAGTTAACAAACAGAGAGCAGTGGAAGGGCAATGTGAAGGAAAAATGTATAAAATCTGTCTACTTACGTGAAAACAGCACCCCCCCACCCAGACATAGAGGTGAAAAGACGTGGTCCAAAGTCTCTGGCAGGATTGACTGCATAGCCAGAATTAAAGCCCATGGACAATCCAATGACAAGAACCACAAATCCCACAGTGAAGGCTTCCAGCCCTTGGGGGATAGGGTTGTTGTAAGGATCCACAATGGCCAGAACACAAACTATGAGCGCTGTTGTGCCAATAATCTGTGTTGAGGAGGGGTACAAGTAAGAAGGAATAATGGGATATATCATTTATTATTTCAGAATTGAAATTATGTGTATGATACATGTTTGAGTTTCAAAAGAGCACCTGATCAAAGAAACCATTGACAAGTGTGAGATGCCTCGCAGGGTAAGTTGAAAATATGCCAGCCGTGTTGTTAATGCTAGTAAAATTAAAACTTCCAGGACGGAGCAACAGAGCATCTAGAGGGATACAAACAATGAAATGTACCATGGATTTTTTTTTTCTTTAAAAAAAACAAGATAATTCTGACTCACCACTGGAAGTCTTCACTTACCATAGTACATGCCAAAAATAATAGCGGCACCAAAAAAAGCACCAATTGTCTGAAAGAGGAAGTACATGGGAAACTTTCTCCAGCGCTCTCTTCCAAGCAGACACAAGGCAAAAGTTACTGCTGGGTTGAGATGGCCGCCTGCAAATGCAGATGTTGACATTATGTCAGTGTGTGCAGTCCATAATCACACAAAATTACAGCCTTGCCTAAAGTAAAGCCACACACACAAACACACACACGCACACCCATAGCTGATTATATCATACACTTCCATAAATCTGATTGATTACCTGACACTTGGCCACAGACCAAGATGCCTAACATGGCAGCAAAGCCAAAGGCAAAGTTGACAGTAAGGAACAAGCCATGGGAACCACCGCTCAACACCCGCTGGGCCACAGCGCCACAGCCAAACATCTGAAGAAAGAGTAGAAAAGCAAGTTCAGCTGGATCCTAGTAAGTTACACAACAAAGTACACAACATTATGGTTGTTTCTGTTGTTGAAACAGTTGATATACTGATATATTGACAGTTATATAATCATAGGTTTGACAAGATCCCAGGAACCAAAGGCTTGCAGCCCCAAACCATGACAGAGCCTGGACAGTATTTTACAGGTAGACATCCACATCGGTGCCTACCTACGCTTCCACCCTTACACTTAGACCCTTTCTCATGTGCCGGCTACGGATTTTTAGGCCTGTCACTTATTTTGTCCTCTATTTAACATACACTGCCAGGGCTGTGCAATATGACCAAAATCTCATTTCCCGATATAAGAATTCTATCCCGATAATGATATAAATCACAAAAATGTAACATTTTCTGTAAATTCGGTGAATCTCGGGTAGCTCGTCTTGCGGGAAGTGTTTCCTGCTGCGTGTCATGTAGCTGGAGTCGAGTGTTTTAACCGATGCATGAAACTATACATTTTTAGACATAAGTTGTAAAGGCCGCCGTTTTCTTTGTGAGTATTTATTACACGGCGTGCTGCGGGGAAAAGCCTGTTCTAACGTTTGAGTCTAAGGTTTATTTTTTAGCACCTGGCGGCTCTTTTTTAATTCTCATCTCGTAAATAATCTGCTCTTTCACGTGATTCAGTTTATTTTGAAAAGTCTCAACAGGATCTTGAGCTTTATTGTGAAAGGTTTATGTGGAACATAAACAAGCGGACGCGATGCTGTTACCGTCGTTGTTGCTAACCACAACGCATAAAAACAGGCGCTTGTCCGTCGTAGTGTGGTTATATAAGAGAAAGAGAGAACTTTAAGAAATTAATATAGCCACTACAGTGACCATAAAAACTATGAAAAAATATTGCCGTAAACAGTTTATTTTGCGACACCATGAAACAAACAATAGTGTAAAATGAAACGATAGACGTTTTTATATCGTCATCCAATATATATCGTTATATCAAACAGCCCTATACACTGCCCACATGCTCAGATATGACAAGATTTCAGCTCTTAGGGAATCACTTTATCTGTGCAAAAATATTATTTATGCCTGTAAAATTGTGTTCGCAAATGTATTTCTGTGATATGATTCATTTTCATGATTGATTGACTTTTGCACAATACCAGTTTCAGCTACCCAATAATGTTATTACTGACATGTATCCCCTGATGAATAACTGCACCACACCTTCTCCTGTGCCATCAGTAGTGACACTATGTACTGCTCAAACCCAGGCGCATTGAAATTTGGACTTCCATATTACTCCTGTTTATTAAATAATGTGTGACGCTCTAAATGGCTTTTACTTTGAAATGACATAAAAATAAATATTTTATTTCATAAATACCCAATCAGTAAAACAAACACCATTCACTAAAGTTTGCATTATGTGATTTATTGCAAATTGCGCCGAATTTAACACTGAAATATGCCACGTCTAATGCCTGATATCTGAGGAGAATTTTTATAAACCTACAACTTCACCGACTCAAGCAGCCGAGGCCACTTTAAGCACTTGTCCAGGTGCATTATATGTAAACTGCCTTGAGCTCGTGTCAAGATGTTTTTATGCCGTGTCAGCCGACAGAAGCAAATAAAATGTTGGGACTTTCACTCCGGGCCTGATGTGGCTATGCGAATGACTGTTAAGACTTCACATAGCCACATCAGGCCGTTCATCTGGTCCTCATCCTGAATGAATAGAGAGAAGAGACCCACCTATTCCTGATAGTAAAAAACATTTATTTTGTTTTATCATTTATTAATGTTGATGTGTTGTTTACAATTTTACTTTTTAAAAAAGAATCTTAAATGAACTTAACCAAGAGCCAGAAAGAGCAGAGAGCCAGCCAGTTTCCTTTTTACAGTGAGTTGATGAGATTGCAGTGTTTCATGGTTTTAGTCATATTTCTAATTAGAGATCGGATTATCATGGAAAAACTAAGAAATCCTGCAGCATCGTCATGCAGGGAAAAAACTGTAGCCCGAACTTGGCACAGTAATTTATAAGAATGTGGTAAGGATCTGACTGTTAAAGACCATTTGCATTCTCCTGTCCAGCTAATCAGTTGATACACACAGATGTCAGCCTTTAAAAAACAAAACAAAAAAAAAGCAGTCCCTCTCTGGATAAATACCGTGTCTCACCTGCCTCTAACCAAGTCTAACCAGGTCCTATCAGTCCTATCCTATCTCAGTTCTCTGTTAGTTACCTTTGAAACATGAGTAAAAACTGTGCTTCCATGTATTAATTTATTAATTACTCAGTGAATTGTTAGTGCATGTTTACTCTCTCACGCAGAACTACACACACACACACACACTTACTACAAGGATGAGCGTGCCAAGACACTCTGCTAAGGCTTGACGAAGCAGCAGGTTGCGGATCTGGAAGAAGCGGGACAGTTTACTCAGATACTCCTTTTGTCTGCCCATGTCTTCTTGTCACAGGTTGATGACTTTGAGAAATGACACAGAAACGCACGCACAGCTTGTAGGGTCTCCTGAGTGCCTGTGAAGCTGAGGCGAGCTCTTAATACATACATAGACCTGGGCTGGGACAGAGGCAATCCTGAACTTGTACCCACCCTCTGTACCACGCCCCACTGTGTGTCTTGATTCACAGTCCTTCACCTTTTTTCTTACAGAGCCACTTTCTCTTCAACTTTCATGCAGATATACCAATGGACATAAACACAGTTCTTTGCTATAATTTGCCTCTTTTGTAGATGGTGCCAAATTAGAGCAGGATCCTTTATATCATGAGGTAATGACTTTCTTTCCTACTTTACAAATGATATCCAAGAAAGTTGATTCCATTTATCTGCACATGGTGCACACTTCTTCAATTTCAGTGGAGTGCAGGTTTCTCCTGAAGTCACTTAAGATTGACCTCATGGCCAGTTGTTAGTCAATAGTGCTAGTTTCGGTGCTTGTGCAATTGTGCTGTTTACAAGGCTGGGAAAAGATGCAGTCAGCTGAGACTGAAGAATTCAGTTCAATGAATGATGAAACGTTTCTCCCACGGAAAACGCCACATGCAGATGAACGGAATCAACTTTCTAGGATTTTTCTTACCCAGTGATTAAGCACACGTCAAGACATTTCGAATAATATTTAATCCTCAACATATTTCTCTCATCAATAAAAAAATTGTTTAGCAAAACATAACATATCTTCTAACTTAACCATAGTTTAGCTGCCAGCTCAACAGCTAAGAACTTACCAATCATGCTTCTTCTCTGACCTTCCAAAAGTGTCATAGGTTTTTCAGCTGATTATAAACAACTGTTGGTCAGTTTCCCTGTGCAAATGCTCATTGGTCACTTTACTAGGGATGTCTTTGCAACTGTTCTTTAATGTAAATAATCACACAATCGCAACTCAGTGTATTTAGACATGTAGACATGTTGAAGATGATCTGCCGAAGTTCAAACAAAGCATCAAAATAAGGAAGAAACACATTATTTAAGTGACTTTTAATCTGGTATGGTAATTCATGGCATGTCGGCCGGTCTTGAGATTTCCAACAGAACGATCACCAGGGTTTACACAGAATGGTCTGGAAAAGGAAAGTTGGCCAGCAAGTGTCAGTTCACTGGGTGAAAATGTCCCATTGATCCCAGAGGTTAGAGGAGACTAACAATCTGTTTTGAACTAATAGGAAAGAAAAATAACTCAAATTTTCACCCATCACAACCAGAATATGCAAAACAGCATCTGTGAATGCACAAGAAACTTTAAAGTAGATGAGCTACAGCTGCAGAGGACCACACCTGCCAGCTAAAAACAGGAAACTGAAGCTATAATTCATATGAGCTCATTAAAACTGTGCAAGAGAGGATTAGATAGTCTTACAAGAAAATTCAGATCTATCTCACTTGTCTCAATATTCGCAAGCAACATAGATCCTCAGACAAGTTGCCTCTCCATTTATTTTCTGTGTATTCATCTTAACAAACCAATCTCCATTTTTTTAAACGAGCATAGCCTAAACTGTATAGACTTCAAATACTGGATCTTAAAATATCCATTTAGATAAATCGACATGTTTTCATATTTTGGATTTGTGAGAGCATGCACACATATCTGTAATTCACACCTATTTACAACCAGTACCAGATCATTCTCTTTCTGTCTGTCACCTTATTTTGTCTGGCATATTCTTTTGTTCATTCATCATACCTCATTTGTCTGGCTTAAGTGGAGGTGTGAGATTATTTCCACTTAAGACCACAACTATACCGGTATTAGCATGGATCCGTGTATAGTAGTATAGTATGTATTCAACTGAGGACTGCTAGGGAAATGTGCATAGGTATACGGGTACTTACTGCACAGAAAAGTTACACATTTAAAATCTCACAATCATGTCAACATCCTAAAAACATTTTGAAAAAGCACTTTTTGGCATGAGTCTGAGTCATTCCAGTTAGGCATCAAATCATAGATGCTGCACAATAGTATTGCACAACATTTAATAATGAACTGTCATGCCACAACCTTTGTGGTGCAATCAAGAGCAGCTTTTAGTTTTACAGGTTTGTTGGGTCTTCCACGAAAGTGTAACGGCATTTTGGTGTAGTGGAAATGCCGCGCAACTGGGTCTAAATTTATATGAAAGTAATAACAGTTTAGTGACAAAATGTAATTAGTCACTAGTGCAGATAAGATTTCTGGTTCCTCTGAAATTGACACAAATGGTGCTATCAAGTGCTAGTGCACAGATTTCAATAAAAGGATGGGGAACGGGGTTGTCTGGCACCGCTGTCTACTATACCCATTTTCTAGTGTTTAGTGGATGGTTGGTTAGATGTCAGTGGCCACTGACAGTCATAAGCAGGCACAGGCGTTATTGTTCAAGACCTTTATAAAAGCTCCTTTTTGGCTTAGTTTTTTTACTTTTAAATCTTTTCACTTCAATTTCCCAGCTCAAACCCTACTCAGAAGGCCGTTTTGGAGCCGTATGGTTTTAAACAACTTTTCTTGGAAGAGCTTAGTTCAGAAACAAGACAGTAAAACATGAGCTAACTTGCTGGGTTATGAGAAGTTTTTACACTGAAATCAGTAGTGGGTGGATTAGTAGAAAAGGCACAAAAAGAACTTCCAGATTTTTAAATTCTACACGTTTCTCTGAATAGAACAGATTAATGTTAAAAAGAAATAATGTGTACGTAAGAATTCTGTGTACTTACATTAATTATGGTTGTTCAAGCTGCCAGATTTGGGTTTTTTTTCCAAGAAGCATGATGATTGATGTTAATGTTCTTGGTTTATTTACAGAGTCCAGCTATTAATCTGACATCAACTGGTTATGTATAGCTAATAGTTTTTTACAATGCTAAGTGTATTTGATTACCATGTGTTCGACAATTATGTTATGCTAAAACAAAGTGTGTTTACTTAGTCAACCCAGAGCTGTAGTGGTTTGATAAATAAATCATAATTTTTAAACTTTAATCTCACTATATGCTCTTTACATGAGCCAGCAGTCTAGAATGTATCTCTTGCAAAATGTCAGAACAAAATGCCCTTTAAAATTTTGATGGGACTTGAATACAAGCAGTGGGATCAAACATCTTGTAACATCTCATATGTACATTTTGGCAAGAGGGAAATGCAAAAAGAATATTACAGCATGTATGCCTTGAGCAAAAATAAAGTCTGGCTAACCCACTATTTAAAGTGTTAATCTGTACCATACAATTATGCATATAATAAAAGAAACAGAGAGAGAGAGAGAAAGAGACATGAGCAAAGAAGACAAACACAGGTAAGTATTCCTACATGTCACAACATGCAATAATTGAAAAAGCTTTTCCTGGAAATAACACTGTCTTCCAGCTGCAGTTCTTGGAATAACTCTTAAAGAATAGCTCAAATGGGTTGCAGGGTAGGCCCAAAGACTACATTAGTCTAAATCACATAGCTGTTTAAAGTTCAGAGTTCAGTATTCCAACACCAATCCTTGGGAATTTGATTGGCATCTCGGGGTTTGAGAAGACATGTTCTAAGGTCATTAATCCTTTAGTCCATAAGAGTGTCATTTGCAGCCTTGGGGACATATATTCAACCTCTGAAAAAGTGTTTCTCAAAAGAGCCATTGTTGCTTTTGATGATATAGAACATTAACAGTAACGAGGGGCCCAAAGTTGAAAAGCCAGACTTGCTCTTACCTTTACAATATTATAATGTATAAATGAGACACCACAGACAAACAAAGTATCATAAAATCACCCCAAAAACACAACAGGGTGGGGATCGATTTAACCATGGCCAGTAACAAAAAAGCAACGTTTTACTCTCTACTGTCCACAGACATTTACAGGTGTTGCTATGTAAAACGAAAACAAAACAAGTGCACTTAAAAGGCTCAAAAAAGGGAGTATCTTGTGAACACATGTTATAACTTGACAATTGCTCAGTCTGAGAGTCTGCTTCTAGGAATTCTCTTCTTATGCGTTTCTAAGAACCAAGTCTCTTTCTTTGACAGGGTGTTGGCTCCAGCTCCGTGACAGTTTTCGGAATGGGTTGGTTAAATCAAAAGCGTACTTAGATACAAACAGCACAGCAGCTGATGGTGCAAAGTAATCTAAATGTTGCAACTGTCCAGCCTTGAATGCTAATGTCTTCATGGCTATGATTAGCATCTTTGGTTTTGATAACACACATTCCCACAGTTTCTATAACAGATGCTTGACTAAAGATTGTCTGTGGCCAAATGAGATTCAACAGAACACTTGCAATGCTCATAGAGCATTCCACCAAATGTTAGTTTAGTTTTTTAATAATGTAGATCTCCTGAGAAATAAAAACTTCTATTTATGAAGCAGGAATTAAGACAAACCACCACCCTGCCATGTACCTTTTCCTCCACAGAAAAATCTACAAAAACCATAAAAAATATAAAAGTAAAATGCAACGCTGTTGGGAAAAGACCAAAAAATAAATGGTGCAAAAAAATGTTAATCTGGTGATAAAGCGCACAGACCCATAAAATAAACATCTATGTTCCAGTAGATTTAATCAGTGGTGGCCACATGTTAAAGCTCTGAATTCTTTGAACCGAATCAACATTAAAACGTATTGTCCCACAGGAGACAAGGGAATAACTTTAGTTTGTCAGTAAATCAAAGTTTAAAAAATGTAATTGGTTCAACAGGTATTCTTGGTGTTCTAGTATCTATCCATTCTCTTCCCCATGCAGAGCCTATTTCAACTACCACAGGGCAATAGGTGGGGTGCACCCTGGACAGATTCCAGGAAAAAAAAAAACATAGACGCTTCTCCTCCTCTGAGGGTGAATATTGTACACACCTGTCCAAAAAGAATATTGTATTTAAGAAACAGTTGAAGTAAATTTAATTTCATATAAATTTCATATTAAATGTATCATTTTATAACAGTATTTGTATTTACATTGCATGTACATGACATGCAATGTACAGGTGTGTACAAACAGGTACTCAGAGACACACGCTATCTTGGTTGGCTGCTTCCTCTAAACATATCATGCATTATCAGTCTTGTATGTTGCTCAGTAACATCCATCCATCCATCCATCCATCCATTTTCTTCCACTTATCTGGGGCCCGGTCACGGGGGCAGCATCCCAAGCAGAGAAGCCCAGACCTCCCTCGCCCCGGGCTACTCAGTCACTAACAGTGTTGGGAAAGTTACTTTAAATTAGTAACTTAGTTACATTACTAGTTACTTCTATCAAAAGTAACTCAGTTACTTCAAGTTACTCGTTACTTTCAGAGTAACTAGTTACTAGGGAAAGTAACTTTGGTTTTACTCAGAATTCTCTGGTTAATGTGTTGCTTCCGTAACTGGATACCCAAAGAAGGTTCTAATCCAGGACTCCCACTGAGGTTTTAGGATTTCTGGAAGCTCCTCATCCCAGCCAATCCTTTCTTTACACATTTGCTGGAGCATTTGTTTCCCTACAAGGACGAAGGGTGCGATGAATCCCAAGGGGTCATATATAGAGGCCACAGTAGAGAGCACACCTCTTCTTGTTAGTGGATTGGATTTCACTTGAACTCTGAACTTGAATGAGTCAGACGTGACGCACCACTCTACTCCAAGAGCTCTTTCCATATGTGGTAAGTCCAAAGCCATGTTCAAATCCTTGATTGTGGCACGCTCTTCTTGTGGAATGGTTGCCATGACATTCTCGCTGTTGGAAACAAACTTATGCAGTCTCAATCGTCCGATACTACAAAGCTCTCGTGATTCCTTGACAAGCTGAATGGCTTCCTTCTCAGTCGGAACACTTGCCAATCCATCATCTACGTAGAAATTCCTTTGGATGAAATGTATAGTTTCTTCGTTGAACTGACCTTGTCCTTGAGTTGCCAGATGTTTTAGGCCAAAATTGGCACAGCCAGGCGACGAGGCCGCTCCAAACAAATGAACCTTCATTCTGTAAACTGATGGTGAGGTTTCCAAGTTGCCATTCTCCCACCATAGGAATCTCAAATAATCTTGATCTTCCCTTTTGACATGAAACTGGTGGAACATTCTCTCAATGTCGCACATGATTGCAACAGAACCTTTTCGAAAGCGACAAAGGACACCCACCAATGTGTTCGTTAAATCTGGACCAGTGAGTAGATGGTCGTTGAGAGATGTTTCTTGGAATTTGGCAGAGCAGTCAAATACCACACGTATTTTCCCTGGTTTCTGTGGATGATAAACCCCATGATGTGGAATATACCAAGCCAATTTCTCATCATTTTCTTCATCAGGACCTTCTCTGCATCACCACATGAAATGATGTCATTCATGAAGCTTACATAGTCTCTGTAGTACTGTTGGTCTTTCTTTAGTCTCCTTTCCAGGCACTTCAAGCGATGTATGGCACATATCTTGTTGTTGGGTAATTTAGGCCTGTCTTCTTTGAATGGCAGTGGCATTTCAAAGTGACCTGTATCATTTTGCACAATGTTTTTTCTCAACTTTGTCAGGAACTTGAGATCATCTTGAGACACAATATCATCTCCAGTTCTTTCTGAGAAGTCTGATTCCAAGACCCTTATGATGTCTGAAGGAGTTACTTCCTTTACTTTGGTTTGGCTCACATAATGCACTACCCTTTTGAGGTTGACAGAAGACTCAACATCTGGTATCACTTGTCTCACTACTATGCGATGACTGATTCCGATTGCGTCCCCATAATCAACACAGGGGTTTCCATTACCAACAATACTCCATCCAAGGTCTGTACGTTGTGCATAAGGCTCGTTCTCTTTGCCAGACACAACTTCTCTCGGAAGCAGGGCTTGTGAACAGTCATATCCGATAAGCAGACCCACGTCACAGTCCTGCAGAGGTGCAATTTCTGACTGTAAGTGTACTAGATGGGGCCACGCTTCTGCAGTTTCATTGGTTGGGATGTGAGTTCTGTTAGCTGGGATGAAATCACGCGTGTACACTGGTGGTAAGGAGATTCTCTTGTTGGAGTAAAAGCCACGGACTTGTAGGTTACTTACTCTTAGAGAACTCACCACTGTAGTTCTTGACGTCATGGTAGAAAGCTTAAGCTTGACTTGCTCTCTATTTATCTGTAAGGTTTCTGCTGCTTCACTCAACACAAATGTTGTGTCACTCTGCGAGTCCAATAAAGCATACACAAGGACTTCTTGTGCTGGTTGTGTTGTGCAGGAAAGCCACACTGGAACTATTGCAGCTGTTTGCATTTTAGCTCCATGAAGCATTACTGTATTTGAAGTAGCAGTTCTGGTCATTTCGTAATCCTGTGCTAGTTGTACTTCTTCATGAACCTCACTCGAAGTTTCATGATTCCGATTTTGCTTGGCCTGTGGTGGTTTTTGCTTCTCTTTGGTTTGTTCTTCGTGT
>NW_024582424.1:903743-970533 GCF_018398535.1 Haplochromis burtoni | reverse complement strand
AAACAAGTAGGATGACGCTTCTGGCACTTGTCACAAACACTCCTACTGATGCAACTCTTTGAGTGATGACCGTACTTCAGACAACCAAAGCACAACTTTTCCATTTGAATGAATTTAACTCTATCATTAACTGCTTTCTCCCCGAACTTCCTGCATTGGTGCAATGTATGCCCAGTCCTTTTGCACCTCCTCTTTGTCATTCTCTTGATTGTACACCAGCATTCTCGCCCTTGCTGCACTGAGATCCTTCATTGCCTCCAGATGCTGTAATTTTCTCCGCTTTTCCTCCAGAGTCCTTTGTAGAGCTACGTGCTCTTCCTCTAGTTGAGCCTTAATTTTAGCTTCTTCTTCCTCTCTCTGCATTCTTCGTTTTACCTCTTCTGCCTCTCTTTCTAACCGACGTTTTACTGCTGCTGCCTCCTGCTCAGCTATCTTTTGCTTAGCTTCAGCTTCTAGACGCTCGATTTCTAACTGTTCTTTTTCTTGTTCTTGTAACACTTTAAGAACAGCCTGACTTGCAGCAACATCAGCAGCAGCATCTTGTCGCCTTGCAGAAGACCTGCTTGAAAGTACTGAGGTGCCTTTCAAAATGGAGGCAACAGAACCTGAATTGCAGGTGCTTGAATTAAAGAGAGAGCCTGCTTCTGGCCAGTCTTGCTCCTCCTTTTTTGCAACCTACTTGAGGCTCTGGATGCAACAAATGTAGAAATCTCTACACACCGATCCACTCTACGACGCGTGACCTGGTCTGGAGCAGAGATCTTTCGTAGCTCTTCATAGACGCACTGGACATCTGCAGAAAGACCTGTGATATCACTTATAATGTCATTAAGCAAGTCCTCAGATAAGGTCTCTGTTGTCTGTGATAAGGATTGTCTTGCAGATTTAACTTGTGTTTTCCATTTGTCATATATATAGTTAAACCTTTGCTGGAGTGCTTTAATTTTCTCATCTTGCATTTCTTTGCCTTTCTCTGTTAGAGTTCTGATTCTTTCACTTCGTCTTGGCTGCTGCGCTTCCTCTTGCTGAGCTTCAGCACCATGCACTTGACCTTCTTCAGACTGATCTTGAAAGTCTGCACTGTCACTAAACTGAACTGTAGGCTCGCTTGGTTCTGACATTTTACAGCACTTCTTAATCAACCCACTTAGAAATAAGAAATGTAGATGGTTAACCAAGCCTCAATGTTTAACACTTACTCATATGTAAATGGCACAAAAATAACACAGTTCAAATGGAAGTGTTATCTTACAAAAATACACCTGATAATAAACTTCAAAACAATTCAAGAATTTACATCCAAAACCTTCACTTATTGCTTCCCAAATGCACTTTTACCTTAAAATCTTCAAAGGTTTTAGCTTACACACCAAAATAAGATGTACTATACACCACAGTAGTTATCAATCACAGTATTCTTCAGCAATGTTTGCAAAAGTTCCTTCTTAGGCCACTTAACTTAAACACCTTTCCTTAAAACACTGCCCTTTAATACTTGTGCATGTGTCATATCACCATATGCATATAGTACTTTCAGCTTATCTGCCAGTTCTGCGCTGTAGACATGTAGGAACAAGCTCGCTGATGCTTTGAATTTGCTGCATCGTCAATTAGTGGCCGCTTGCGTCGACGAACAGTCCGAGTTTTCACTATAATTCCCTCGAAGCACAGGCAGACGCAAGTGGTTTTCTGTCACTGGTTTATTTGAAGACTTCTCTCCAAAGCCACCGTGAAAACTATACAGCATTAACAAAATAAAACACAGCAGTAAAAACACTGTACAACAAACACGATAAATAAATAAATAAATCGTTGGCTGCATGCTGCAAAAAGGGAATTAGCTGCCGTTCTTCTGAGGTTTCCTTTAACCGTTTAACCGTGTGTAGTCAAAGTCCACTTAACATGTCTTTCAATAAAAACCATCCTTTCTGCGCGCTTGCAGGTGTTTTTCTTCGTTCTACCCAAAGCGGAAACTAGCGCAACTTGTAAGCGAACTTGACTTTCAAAATAAAAGCACCAAAACGTTGACTACAAAAACCAAACAAAGTAATGTACAGCTTAAACAATTTACGATCATGACATGGATTTTCACAAGATAAAGAAATAATCCAAATTATATACAATGTCATCATGCCAACAGTTACACCTGACATTTTTTTATGTGAGTCTGAGACCTGACATTTTTTCATACGGAGCCCCGCAGGGGACATGGGAGAAAAAAAAATTAAGACGGACTTTTGCGAGATCTCGCAAAACTAACTCGGGATCTCGCAAAACTTTTAGCCGCATTCTTCGGACACCGGCTCGAAGCCGACCGGGAGGTCGAGGCACGATGTGCCGGGAAAGCGGTGTTCCTCCCGGCTGTAGTAGGTCTCGACCTCCCGTTAGCTTCGAGCTAACGGGAAGAATGCGGCTAAAACTTTTGCGAGATCTCGCAAAAGTTTTGCGAGATCCCGAGTTTGTTTTGCGAGATTCCGAGTTTGTTTTGCGAGATCTCACAAAAGTCCGCCTTAATTTTTTTTTCTCCCATGTCCCCTGCGGGGCTCCGTATTTTCATGTGAGTCTGAGACCTGACATTTTTTCGTGTGAGACTGAGACCTGACATTTTTTCGTGTGAGACTGAGACCTGACAACTTTTTTCCTGAGACCTTACGATGTCCTAAAATGTACACCGTACTCCCGGTTGGCTGAACTCTAAAGGAGAGGCCAGCCACCCTTCGGAGGAAGCCCATTTCCGCTGCTTGTATTCGCGTTCTCGTTCTTTCGGTCACTACCCACAGCTTGTGACCACAGGTGAGGGTAGGGGCATAGACCGACCGGTAAATTGAGAGCTTCGCTTTTATACTCAGCTCTCTCTTCACCACAACAGACCGGTACAGCGTCCGCATCACTGCAGCCACTGCAACATTCAATATTTATAATTTACTGTTACTTGTGCTTATGTTGGCTGTTGCTGTGGTTTGCCTCTTGTGATGTTTTCTTTTTTCTTGTTTTTTTTTCAGCAGGTGATTAAACAGATTTTCAGTGTCCTTTCTCTCTGTCTCTCTTCTCCTCTAGTTTTCTTTCTCTCTCCGTCGTTAACTCAGTTCCCAATTTCTCTTTTTCTTTCTCTTTCCTGTTCCCCAGCCCAGTCCATTCTGACTGTAAAAATGTAAAAGTTAAATAAATAAATAAATAATAAAGATCGATTAAACTATGACAACAAAATCCACCAGTATACCAAAAGCTGTAATGATCCACTCAAGAAAATAAATCTGTTGGACATTTGTCTTTGCCTTCAGACAGTAATTCTGATTGCTACAGTGCTGGACAGGCAAAAAAGAAAAGAAAAGAAAGAAATTAAACTTGATTAGACCTCTCGTCTGTGTGTGTGGGTCAGTAACAAGAAAAATAATACAGTTTGTCATATACATGCAATGTAAATACAAATACAGTTATAAAATTATACATTAAATATGAAATTTATATGAAATTTAATTTACGTCAACTGTTGCTTAAATACAATATTCATCACAATAATATAACTAAATCAGAACTTCCTGTTTAAGCTGAACAAAATAAACCAACTCCAATCAATAAGGTGCCACTTATATTTATTTAATTATTAATAAGGAACTCCATTAGCTTCCACAACAGTGGTTGCTAATCTTTCTGGGACCCAAGCCATCAAATATAATCCAATAAAACATTATGGTAGCTAAACACTATTGCCAGAGATGCCAACAGGATCAACAAACTAATTCACAAGGCTTTAACCATTATTGGCCGGAGTCAAAGAGGAATAGGAAGTCACTGCAAAAACTGCTCTCAATCATAGAAAATACATCCCATCCACTCCACTTCATGCTGCTGTGAAAACAGAGTTCATTCTCCCTCAGGCTTATTTAACCTGGCTGTAATAAGGAATGCTTCAGGAACTCATTCCTGCTGTTTTCTGGGAAACTGTACAATGATTCTTCTGTCTGTACCATACCTTATTGCAGCTGTTTTAGATTTATCTGCACAAAATATCTATTTGTGCAATTTGCTCTTCTCTCTGGCACAATCTCAGCCCTTACTATACATCTCTGAAATGGTATTACCAAGCTGGTGCTATTCAGTTTAAGTCTGTTCCACACTAAGTGAGCCTGTGGCACTTTCACTTTCACTTTAGCTAAGTTGTTTATGTGCTATGGACTGCACTATTTTTATTCTTTATTCTGCTGCTATAAAACTATCATTGTCCTGGTAACATTTAAACTGATATGTTCTGTATTTATTCAACCAGAAATGATAAGTCTCTTAAAAAATGCAGCACATGTTCCTGCATGCCATAATATCCAAGAATGTGTGTTTTTCTCAGAAAAAGAAATGCCTTCTAGCTGCAGGTCTTTGAATACCTGTAATGTGAACTTTGGTTCTAGAGGCCGGGCTCAAAGGTACATTATAAAAAACAGCCCAGCTGTCTCCTTTGCAGAGCAATTCAATATTCCAAAAACTGACATGTGGTATGTGACTGGCATTGCAGGGTTTGAAAAGACATGTTCCCCTGCTACATGTTTTTTTCCCTTCTTATCCTGGGATAAAGTATCATTTGCAGCCAGGAGAACATATAATTCTGGATAACAGTTTCTCAAAAGAGCCATTGTATGGTTGTTGATAGTATGTAGAAGTGCAAACTTAATGCTCATTAACATTAACAGTGGGCCAAAATTGGAAAGACGTGTTATTACCATTACAATATTATAATGTACGAATGTAATGCCATAAAATGACAAAAGAAATTGCAAAATAATACCACACAACTCTGAAAGGATAGGGGTCACATCAACTATAGCATCAATCAATAGCCAGTAACATTAATTTAGCTTTGAAGAGGGAAAAAGGTTTCACACTAATGTAGAAGTACAGAGTGGGCCATTTATATGGATACACCGTAATAACATGGGAATGGTTGGTGATATTAAAGTCCTGTTTGTGGCACATTAGTATATGTGAGGGGGCAAACTCCTCAAGATGGGTGGTGGCCATGGTGGCCATTTAGAAGTCGGCCATCTTGGACACAACTTTTGTTTTTTCAATAGGAAGAGGGCCATGTGACACATCAAACTTATTGGTAATGTCACAAGAAAAACAATGGTGTGCTTGGTTTCAACGTAACTTTATTCGTTCATGAGTTATTTACAAGTTTCTCTTTGTTCACAGCCATTGACATGTCGAAGAGGTTAACACGTGAGGAGCGGATCGAAATTGTGTTGATATCTGGTGAACGCAGTAACCAGGTCACTGCAGCAGTTTTCAATGCAAGACACCCTACGAGACCACCCATCTCCCATGCTACAGTTAGCAAACTGCTTGCTAAGTTTCGTGTAACTGGTTCAGTGTTGGATTGGCCAAAATGTGGACGCAAGAAAACTGTTACTAATGAAGAAACATCAGTTGCTGTCCTAGCTTCATTCAGCAAGACCCCACAGTGTAGCACTCGCTGCATGTCACTGGAGAGTGGCATTAGTCGAACATCCCTTCTGCGGATATTAGCTACTCACAAATGGCACCCTTACAAACTCCAGCTACTGCAGCATCTCAACGAGGATGACCCAGATCGGCGCACAGAATTTGCAGAATGGGCAAAACAAAAATTGGAACAGGACCCTCAGTTCACACAGAAGATTTTGTTCAGTGATGAGGCAAACTTTTATGTGAATGGTGAAGTTAACAACCAAAACCACCGCTATTGGTCTGACATTAACCCACACTGGATGGATCCCTCCAAGACTGTTGGAACAACAAAAGTGATGGTTTGGTGTGGTATATGGGGTACAACGATAGTGGGTCCATTCTTCATCAATGGAAACCTCAAGGCCACTGGATATTTGAAATTGCTACATGATGATGTGTTTCCCTCTTTGTGCAGTGAAGCTGGCACGTTCCCTGAGTTTTTCCAGCAAGATGGTGCACCACCACATTATGGGTGCCAGGTCCGAGCATTCCTAGATGAACAGTTTCCTGGAAAATGGATTGGTCATCGTGGGCCAGTTGAATGGCCCCCAAGGTCTCCCGATCTGACCCCCTTAGACTTTTATCTTTGGGGTCATCTGAAGGCAATTGTCTATGGTGTGAAGATACGAGATATGCAGCACCTGGAACTACTGATACTGGATCCCTGTGCTGGCATTTCTCCTGCGGTGTTGCTATCAGTGTGTGAAGTGTGGGAGAAGAGGGTTGCATTGACAATCCAACACAATGGGCAGCACATTGAACACATTTTATAAGTGGTCAGAAACTTGTAATAACTCATGAAAGAATAAAGTTATGTTGAAACCAAGCACACCATTGTTTTTCTTGTGACATTACCAATAAGTTTGATGTGTCACATGGCCCTCTTCCTACTGAAAAAACAAAAGTTGTATCCAAGATGGACGACTTCTAAATGGCCACCATGGCCACCACCCATCTTGAGGAGTTTGCCCCCTCACATATACTAATGTGCCACAAACAGGACTTTAATATCATCAACCATTCCCATTTTATTACGGTGTATCCATATAAATGGCCCACCCTGTAGATTCACTAATTGTGGTATGTAAAATAAAAACATTTATTTCTCAAAGGGGAGTACCTCGTTTCTACATGCCGTAGATTGACAGCAGCTCCTTCTGAGAGTGTCTTTCTAAGAACTGTTGTTGAGGTATTTTATAGCTTTAGGGAACACCCCAAAGGTGTACTTTAATGGATCAGGTTAGGTTCAAAGCATACTTAAAGTTCAAATCACACAATAACTGACAGTTCAACATCCTGCAGATGTTCCAAGACTCTCTGTCTTTCAAAGATTCAAAGACATCTTCTTTTTTTCTTTTCTTTTTTTTTGTGAGCTGTCCAAGTTTATTTCTGACTCGTACATACAAACAAAGCTAACATATCACAACGTTATGGTCAAAAAACTGCCACAATGCACATTTTCCTTTTTTTTCTTTTTTTTTTTAACAGTAGATACTTTTTTTAATTTCACCTGTTGAGAATGAAAAAAGAAAACAAGCAGAAGAAAATGAGAGCAATAGAATAAACAACATCACGATGATATATGGGAATACAACGGTAAATACTAAATATTAAACATTATTGTGCAGCACGTAAGATCGACAGCGCACAGTGTGCTTTGAGGTAGGAGACAAAAAGGGTGCAGTTTGTGTGTGTGAGCACCCGTGTGTACACCTGTGAGCATGAACGCGCTTGTTTTTAAAAGGTTCCTTCATGTAATAATCTGCTAGAGGGTGTGGGGAGCCACAGCCCAGTCCTCCAGGGCATGAAGCAGGTATGGAGGAGATCAAAACTCCAGACATCCAGAGGCCCTCAGAACACAAGAGACCAAGGAAGACCAACAGAGGGGCAACCGCGCCACTATCCCAGAAAGAGCTGAGGAGAGCCCCAGATGAGGGCTCACTCAGCAGCCGCGGAGCAGAAGCCAGGGGGGGTTGCAGTGACGTGCCCAGGAGCTCCGCTGGCAGCCAGCTGTGCCAGAGTGACCGAGCCCCAGGCCGAGAGGCCGGGGGCACCCCACCCCCGAAGTGGCCCGAGCGAGCCCCAGGCTCCAGGCCCCGATAAGCAGCCACCAAGGAGTGAGCCTGGACGCCCATCCCCGGACACAAAGAACCACCAATGCACCGATGTCTGAGGGCATCTGCCACTGGTAGGGGAAGTGGTGGGGGAGATAGGCCTCCATACCTTGGAGGACCAAAGACATCTTCAGGTCTGTGACTGGCATCTCTGATAGTTTCTTCCTGTTACCTTCTCAATAGATCACTGGATGAAGACTTTGTCTACGGCCTGGAAAATGTACACTCTCAAAAATAAATTCGAAGCTTGCAATTGCTCAACAATTTTATTGATGTAAATATCAAGAGAAATGTTAGATTGCATCTACTTACCAGTAGTTCAGGTCAAAATGTTTTTTATTACAGATTATTATTTGAGCTTCAACCAGTACTAATCAGTTAAAATACAGGGCCTGGACTTCAGTGTGGGAGTCCACTGGCAACCACTGGCCAGTATATAGTTGCAGTAAAAAACAAAGAAAAGAAAAAAAGCCACGCACTTAAATGTATAGCCTGCTCGAACCTCTATAGAGAGCTAAATATGATTTTAGTTTTATTATCTGCCATAGTCGGAATTAGTATGTAGCCTTTTTGTGGCCAAAAATCTGACAACAAATCAGGTAAGTATACAAAATGACCGTTAAGTGATTTAACAGAGACCACGCAGGTCGTCACAAAATGCATAAGCCACAAGCCCTGGCAAGTGTTTCACCTCTAGAACCTTACTGTCACGATCCTGGGTCATATGACCCAGTGTTTTGAGTTTTAGTTCTTTTGATGTTTATAGTGTATGTTTAAGCTTATTAAGTTTCCTATGTTCATTTGCTTATTAGTTCCCCCTTGTGTTTTCAACCCCTGTGAAGTCTCCCTTGCCCTTCGTGTGTTTCATGTCTGTGGGTCTTATGTTGTCAGGTCTGCGTCTCATTATATTTCCTGTTTTATTTTGGAGGGGTCCTGTGTTCCTATGTTCAATGTTTTTAGTGTTACTCTCTCCTTGTGACGTCGTTATGTTCATGTGTGTCAGCTGTTTCTCCATGTGTTCCCACTTCCCTCATTATCCTCCTGTGTGTATTTAGTCCGTGTGCTTTCAGTCATTCTTTGTCAGGTCGTCTGCGCGTCCATGTCACAACTTCAGGTATCTATGTCAGTTCACCATGTTTAAGGTTTTTTCCATGTTTAGTTTTAGTTCACCAAGTTTAGGTTATTGTTTAGTTTCACCAATGCCCTTTTATTTGTACCCTTTTTGCTAGCCTCAATAAACGGCTTGTTTTTTGTTAAATCCACGCCACGTTCAGTTTTTGGAGTCTGCGTTTTGGGTCCTTTTTGTCAACACATACAGTCTGCCCTCGCCGGACTGTGACACTTACATCTCCAGCATACATAGAACCACTTATGCAACAATTAAATATTCTTTAAGATAAAATGCAGCTCTCTCCTAAGGATAGCCCTGCAAGAAGGCTTTCTCATCCTAAATATGTGAACAATAATTACATACACCAAGTCAATTTCATTTTTATACTACATTTAAAAGTGCAGTTGGCAGTTTTACATTAACTGTATCCAAAGAAAAAGCAAAACACAGACAAGCATACAAAAATGAAAACCAAGCAAAAAGCACAACAATGATAAACAGCATGAAAATTGTGGGATAAAATTATAAAAGGAAAAAATGAAAAACAAACACGGATAAAATCTAACAATAGAAAATAAATAAAGCAGTTACAATACAGTGTTATACATATTTTGATATGAAGTTATCTTTATTGCTACCAATTGTTTCAACTACACTATCAATTATGAGACAAATGTCTGCATATCCTGGGAAATTACTGACATAAACAACTGTCTGATGATGCTGTTATAAAACCTACTGACAACAGTCAAGCAACAAAGATCAGACATGGGTACAATGTAGCAAAGACAAAAAGAATAACTGTAAAAGTAAAATTCACAGCAAATTTACGCACTAATTAGTTACCTGCAGACGCATGCTTCTGAAAAAAGAAATGAAAAAAGCACACACACCGCTAGCTCTAATTAATAATGCCACACTGCACTTTTTATTCCCTTTACAAACTAATTGTCATGAGTTATGTATTGCTTTTTTCATACAACTTAAGAATCCAGGAGCTGCATTTTGAATCATTTACAGTGGAGAAAGATGATATACCTCTCAAATCTAGGCAAAAACAACGACCACAGAGGAATCATTGGATCAACAAAAAAAATATAATAAGAGACTCAAAGACCTCTTTTGAGATCAGAGATTGCAGTATGAATCAAAGAACTGTCTGCACTGTTACATTTGGTCATGCTGGACTTCTGCTGCCATCAACAGGTGAAATCTGGGCTCAATGACATGATTTAATTCCACTTTCTTTTCTTTCAGATACTTTAAAAGTTACAGTTTGAAGAATTGCCTCTGACCAATTTGGTTTTCACCTTAACAGTTATTTTTAAGATGTCACTTAAAAAGATGTCACATTTAGTTTATTAATTTGCTCAGTTACCAGTTCAGGGGAAAGAGATGGTTCTCCCTGTTGAAATTGAGGCGTAGCAGGAGGGTATGCAGGTACTGAAGGTGATGTGAATCCTGGAACTGAAAACCCGTATGGAGCAGCACCTTGTGGCCACTGGTTAAAATTGCCACTTGTTATGTTTGCATGCTGAGCGGGATCTAGTGAGGGACAAGCACCTGATCCAGTGGGGAAGGCAAGGGAAGGGTAGTTGCTGTAACTTGGAGCCCAGGCTCTCCCGGGTGGGTAAGGGCCCACAGGCTCCCCAGGCTGAATGGCTGCAAATCTGTAAGGAATGATGACCAGTGGAAACACCACCTCTGGGTCAAAGGCAAAACTAATATCCAGATATACCTGGAAAAAGTCAGAGATTTAGAATCAAATCAGACTAAAGTAACAATCAAATTAAAAGTGCAATTTATAAAACTACCAATTTTACTTTTTTAATTTGACATATAATTATTATTTGTTATGCTTTTTTATGCAGCGTCTTATCTTCATAGTAGTTATTAATTATTTAAGAGGTTAAGACACACATTTTCTTTATCTATTATTTACCTACAAACATTTACAACCAAAGTTCACCATGAAATCCCTATGACATAGTTTTATACCTTTAACTGATATTCAACTGAGATGATATCACAGTTACGGAGGGTGGCGATGGCATCACTAGGAATCTTCAACTGGCGGGAGGCAGTTTGCTCTGAGTTTGGACGGATAGTGTCCCCGACCTCTTTGAACAGAGTCTCATCACAGGTTTTAGTCTTGCCATCGCATCTGTACACTATTTTCTGCTGAAGTTTGAATTTGGGTTCTATGTTCTTGGAGGAAGAGTTACAGATTTTGGCAACAACAGATAAAGTTTCACCTGTCAATAGCAAATGTTAACAATGAGCTTAATTTTTAAATCTATTCACATTTTATTTTGTAAGTTGCAGATATTTTACCTGGAAAACAAACTCCTCTGCTAATGGTAGCAGACATTTGAACCTGTCCCTTAGAGAAAACACCGACGTCTTTACTCACTGAACTAGATTGTGGACACTGTAAAGAACCAGACAGACTTTTTTTTTTTTTCAGATCAACTCAATTGTAATCCAGATGTCAAATTTATAACACATCATTGTAGTGTTTACCATTACTTGAGGAGTGTTTAGAAATGCCTTAGAAACAAACTTGATCTCTTTTTGTACTGCAGAAGGCAAATGCCAGCTCCGAGATATCTTTGCTTCAACCACATAGACAATTTTTCCATGTTTCCCCTGGAAGGAAGAAGGCATGTTCCTAAAAAAACAGAATCTAGTTATTTGTAAAAGCAAACTACAGCACGGTATTAATGCATGAAGCCAGAAATTCCCACATACCCCTCTGGGATTTTAAGCCTGAATTTAAAAGTGTGGGCCCCTTGGGGAAGTGAAGTGCCTGCAAGAGAAATATGAATAAACTTTCCTGCAGAGACTTTTATAATAGCAGCACCTTCAAAAATAGTAAAAGAGAGTAAATGCGTTCTCAATGCTGCCACCATGATATTTAGGATGATATATAGAAATTGTGACTTTTGTGACTAAGACAAATAATACGTATTTACTCATTTGTAAATATCTGACCAGGGGAGTAGAAATGTCTTTAGATGATCTCCTAACAGTCCGCTAATTTATATACAAAAATGCAGTCTGTTCATTTCAATAATTACCTGCCAAACAACACAAATTAACAGCTAAGAAATTAGCACAACTGTTAATGATGTATGCTGGAGCAAGTGAATGTTTTACACATGCTTCTCTCTGGAAAGCTTGTGGGAAACAAACAGTGGCAGTTAAAATATGTGAGGAGGCTGAAAAAAAATCAATATGATTTAAGAATGTTGGAAAGAAACCGGCTGGACTTGTGTGTGAATATGTTTCACTCTCATGCAAGAAGATTCTTCAGTTTGAATCAATATGATTTGTCCAAATGAGGGCCGATTCATTACGCACTATTTCACCCTGCAAACCTATAAGTCTATGCATAACAGTTGGCCTGTATTATGTGCAGCAGAAACTCAAGCATTCATTATTTACAGTCAGACCCTAAGCTCTCCGTATGTTAATTAAGTAACTAACACTCTCCGCATTGCTCTTGGTTTTTTTGTTTGTTTGTTTTTTCTTTCTGCAGGATCAGGATGTGTGAAGCTGTAGGAACTTATTATAGACGATATTACTCAGACATTATAAATTATTAGATTTAGATGTTAATCTGACACACTATCATGGCCACACTAAGAGCTGTATTTTGGCAAACAGTTCAATAGTTCCATCCAATAGTTCATGGATGGTTCCGGTAGAGAGAGGTTTAGGAACGAAAGAAAATACTTGAAAATTGCTGTGTTTGCCCACTGCTGACAAAAGGCATGCATGGGCACTTTAATGATTTGTGGATCTCTGCAACTAAAAAACAAAACAGTTCACTTCAGTTGTTGCTGAGAAGCAGAAAAAGAACTCTGGGCTGAAAGGTGAGAACTCAGGATAAAGTCAAAGTTTCCACACTGTGCTCACGACGTTAAACCCACACACCTGTAATTTTTCTAATAAGATAACATCCCCTGAAAACCCCCACAAGTCCAAAAGACGGCAGCACCACAAATCCCTTTCATGTAGTTCTTTGTCTCTCAGATCTGTAATATTCAACATTGAAATGTATGTCAAACTGCAAAGGTTAATGTGAATTAAATTCCAGAAGTTTTTTCTGAGGAGGAAAAACTCCTCAGAAAAAGGAAAGGAGGAAAAAAGAAGTTACTTCATCAACCCACGGCGACCTTGGGGTCTGATGGTAAACAATGATTGTTTTTTTGGTTTTTTTTTCTTTTCTTTATCTTCTTCTCCACTCTGACTAAGTCAACAGTTGCACAAACTTCAGATTTTTATGGGGAAATAAATCAGCCCTCTTCTGGATGGCTCCTGCCTCCACCTGAGCAGTCAGATGTATTGATAAGGCTGACATTAACTCTATGAAAAGTATCAGAATTCAAACTTCATTATATAATAAGTAAATAAGTGCAGAATTGTGAAAGAATGTGTGTGTACCCTTCTATAAAACAAAACACCACAGACTTTCACAGGTTATTATACCTCAGAAGGTAGAACCAGTGGTTTAATGCCTGGTTCTTCCAGTTATTTCGAATATGCTTGTATGTCCAAATGGTCCTGCTAGGAATGGCACAATAACAACCTGTGTTCAAAAATTTCAGCCCCGTCACTCACATGGTGAAGTTTTTAACACGCTGAGTGTTGGAGCCTTGCCAGTAAAGAAATATGTAAATGATGGAAATTCTCTGTTGGTTTTTTTTTTCCAAAGTTCACAGCAATCTCTCTTTCTGGGATTTGACTATCAAAAAATATTGAAATTAGGGGAAGTTTGCCAATAAATTAATAGCAGTGATAACTGTTTTTACTGAGAAGGAAGCTGAAGTACCAGGAAAGACCTGACACAAGTTGGAAAAAAACAAGCAACTTCCACATGGGGTTGGCCCTCTAAATGTGG
Source organism: Haplochromis burtoni (assembly GCF_018398535.1). Lineage (NCBI taxonomy): Eukaryota > Metazoa > Chordata > Actinopteri > Cichliformes > Cichlidae > Haplochromis > Haplochromis burtoni. The sequence goes on along the minus strand of NW_024582424.1, from coordinate 956,924 downwards.
CCCATAAACCCTGCCCATAGCTACACCCTACATTGTGTCGAGTGACTATCTGCAACGTGCAAGACCCAAAGTGAAAGGCTAAATAAATATTTATTAACTTTGCTCTCAGAAGTAACAAAAAAATTTAATAACCACTCCACTAATTGCTTTGCCAGCTGCCGTCGTTGTGCCAAAAAAGTGATCATCAGCAAAAAAGTGATTAGGGGTATTTGTTAAAAGATTATTGTGGGAATACAAACAGTTCTAAGTGACTTATTGGCATATAATTTGTCAAAAATATGTCAAACATATCTCTTGTGAATCATAAAAGTCATTCTGAGCCAGAAAATATGTTTGAATCACAAGGTACAAGCCACAATCTATTTTTGGCAAAATGACTGTTGTATATCTTTTATTTATCTTGAAAAAAGTGTCACTGACATTAAAATGTGTTTTTCAAGAGAGATCTGCCCAAGAAGTCATGAGAAATTATAACGAATACAAAAACACATTTTTCTAATCATACTTTAAGTGCCCAAAATTAACTACCTTGACACAGAGTCATAAAGATTCTTGCAAAACAAGTATTTTCTTTATTTCATAGACAAGCAAGGCTGGATGGGGGTGAGGATGCTCTCCAATTTAAGTGTTGATGCATGCTTAATTATCCAGATAAGAACAATTTCTGTGATATGCATTTTAAGCTTGCCAGTCTTCCTTTACCTCACTTGGATCCAAAGGTGTCACAGTTCTGATAAATGTATACCAATTGATTGCTAGTGGCAACCTTCATGAGAGGAGTTGTTACGGACAACACATCAAAGCTCATTTTCCAAATTTATTGCGGGAATATAAACAGTTATAAGTGACTTGTTGGCATATAATTTGTCAAAAATATGTCAAACATATCTCTTCACTTGAGCAAATAAGTGAAGAATAAGGGAAGGACGTCCGCTCCTGGGCGCCGCCCAGCTCACATTGCATACGACCCCTACGGTACCTCATGCGAGTGGTGAGCCTGCAGGAAGATGAGCCCATGTCCCTTTTTCGGGCTGTGCCTTTTATTAAACCATTCAAAATCACAGATCTTAAGCAAACATCCAATATACCTACAATATTGATCGATTTACCTGCGCGCAGTCAATCTAGAGCTTGGCTGAGTCCAACTTTAAAATTCGTGGTCACACAAAGAAGTCCAACAACACGCATTAAAAATGGGCACCTACAACAATGAATGATCCTGTGGCAAGGCAAGGCAAGGCAAGTTTATTTGTATAGCACAATTCAAGAACAAGGTGGTTTAAACAAACAAACAAACAAAACAGTATGTAAAAAAAAAATCAAAACAGATAAAATCAGAACAGTAGATAAAATCAGTAGTTAAAATGTAAGTTTTGAAGTTTAAGCTTAAAAGTGTGGATTTGGTACTTTATTCAAATGCAGCTGAGAACAGGTGAGTCTTCAACCTGGATTTAAATAAACTGAGTGTTTCAGCTGATCTGAGGCTTTCTGGGAATTTGTTCCAGATATAAGGAGCATAAAAGCTGAATGCAGCTTCTCCGTGTCTGGTTCTGACTCTGGGAACTGATAAAAGACCGGATCCAGATGACCTGAGGGATCTGGAAGGTTCATACTGGGTCAGGAGGTCACTGATGTATTTTGGTCCTAAACCATTCAGAGCTTTATAGACCAGCATCAGAACTTTAAAGTCTATCCTCTGACGGACAGGCAGCCAGTGTAAAGACCTCAGAGCTGGACTGATGTGGTCCACTTTTTTGGTCTTAGTGAGGACTCGAGCAGCAGAGTTCTGAATGAGCTGTAGTTGTCTGACTGATTTTTTAGGTAGACCTGTAAAGATGCTGTTACAGTAGTCAAGCCTACTAAAGATGAATGCGTGGACTAGTTTTTCCAGGTCCTGTTGAGACATCAGATCTTTTATCCTCGAAATATTTTTGAGGTGATAGTAAGCTGATTTTGTTATTGTCTTAATGTGTTTTTCTAAGTTTAGGTCTGCATCCATCACTACACCCAAATTTCTCGCCTGGTCTGTGGTTTTTAGGTGTATAGATTGAAGTTCTCTGGTGACCTGTAATCGTTTTTCTTTGGCGCCAAAGACTATTACCTCAGTTTTGTTTTTGTTTAGCTGGAGAAAATTTTGGCACAACCAGTCATTAATTTCCTCAATGCATTTACCAAGAGCCTGTACAGGGCCTTGGTCTCCTGGTGACATTGTGATATATATTTGTGTGTCATCTGCATAGCTATGATAGTTTATTTTGTTGTTCTTTATAATCTGTGCCAGTGGGAGCATGTAAATGTTAAACAGAGGGGGTCCCAAGATGGTACCTTGGGGAACTCCACATGTGATACTTGTCTGCTCAGATGTGAAGTTACCTATTGATACAAAGTATTTCCTGTTTTCTAAGTATGTTTTGAACCAGTTTAGTACAGTTCCTAAAAGACCTGCCCAGTTCTCCAGTCGTTTGAGTAATATGTTGTGGTCAACTGTATCAAATGCTGCACTGAGATCCAGTAAAACTAAGACTGACATTTTTCTACTCTCTGTATTCAGACATATGTCATTGAACATCGCCATTGTTTTGAATCAAATGCAAGGTTGTTTCATTTCCACACAGTCCATTTACCTCCACGTTTACTTCTAAGCGATGAATTTTTGTCTCCAGTACTGCAATCTTCTGCAGGAGGCTGTGGTAGTCATCTGTGGAGAGGGGAGGCATCTTGTTGCTAGTTAGCCTAGTGGTTAGCACCTTTCCAGGGTATTGAGGCTGCTCGGTGCCCAGACGCTGTAATCAGGCTTCAGCTGTGTCTAGGCCACAGACACACGGAGCACTGAGGATAAGGTAACTATAAAAATGTTGCTGTTTCTGTTAAGAACACTTTAGTCCTAATGATCTATAAGTGTCCAGAAGCTATCGCAGGTAAGCTCATACGGAAAAAAGGGAAAAAATCAGCATAAAAATCAATAAAAATCAATAAAAGAAGCAAACCATTTAAAGAGCAAAGAGATGAAGCGTCCACACTCACAAAGGGGGACCCACTAGAGGCTTCCACTCACACCCAAGGAAGGGTTCTGTTGTGTTTGGGTGCAATATGCTCAGTTCATGTTTGGAGGTGAATAAAGTTGGAGTGTAAAACTAGAGCGCCTGTATCGTGTGTCCCATGCCTCTATATTGGTGACCCTACCTTGAACAAGCAGCAAACCATGGAGTTCGCCCTGGACACGCCGCTACTGCTGGCCCTCTGCCTCCTGCTGCGGCTACATTAACCGTGGCGCTCCAGTTGTGGCTCCATGACCCCTCGTCATGGTTCATCCACTTGGAGGCTCAGTTTGCTCTCCACAGCATCTCAGCTGACGACATAAAATTTCATCACGTGGTGCCATTGCTCGACCCGCTAACCACCTGTTGGGTCTGTGTTTCCACAAGCCCCGCTAATTCTAGAGACTTATTCATCATGAAGAAAACAAGACAGTCGATCGATCGATTATTTGCGCAAGGGAGGCCTCGTCTGTGTCCACCACGAAAATGACCCCCAGATCTGACCTCCTCCTGCTACCTTTTATTGAGAGACAGTTCACACAAAACATGTCAGAACAAAGCCACGCCCCCTTGGTTCTAAGACAAAGAATTTTATGTATATGTGTGAACTTCTGTAAGAGTGTTGTGTGTGTGTGTGTGTGTGTGTGTGTGTGTGTGTGTGGGTGTGTGTTATGTGGTGTGTGTGTGTGTGTGTGTGTGTGTGTCAGACCTCCTGCTGACCAAAGGGTCGTAAACCCAGGAAGCTTACATCAAAAGAAACAGATCTTTCAGATAGGATGTATCTACAATAAAACCTCCCCCAGCACAGAGTGGTTGGAGAGGTGGTCAGGATCAAAGGAATGGCTTTGATCCTACTGCTTGAACTAAGACTGTACAAATTTAAGAAACACAATGGCAACATTCAACAATTAGACTTAACACCACCTGCTGTGTGATGGCCCTCCTCAAGGACCCGCCCATGCAAGGGAAACATGTTGCCGTTAAGGACCTACTACTGCGGCGATACACCCTCTCCGGTGCGGAGCGAGCCAAGAAACTTCTCTCCCTCTCCAGGCTGGGTGGAGGCATGGCTCATTAACTCATGGAAAACATGTTGTCCTTGCTCGGTTCGGACGACGGGCTATTCCTCGCCCTCGCCCTTCGGTCCTCACAGACGGGCCTCGTGCTGGAAGACATGCCGGTGTGGGATGGCAGTCCACGTTTGCTGTGCAACATGTCTTCCCTTTCGTGGAGCGGTCGTGTTTTGACTCCATCCATGCTTTCTCTTATCTGGGCTTACGGGCTTCGGTCAAGATGGTCACGGACAAGTTTATTTGGCCGGGCCTGCGGAAAGTGGTAAAGAGTTGGGCTGCTGCGTGCATTCCGTGCCAACACTCGAAGGTCCAGATGCACACTCAGCCGCCCCTCAAACTTTTCTGCGTACCTGGTAGGCGTTTCGACCATGTGCACGTCAGACCGCTTCCACGGTCGCAGGGTTTCACACATCTTTTGACTGGGGTGAATTGCATCACCTGGTGGCCGGAAGTGGTTCACCTGGCTTCCATGACAGCGGAGATGGTGGCCAGGGCGTTGGTGTCCACGTGGGTTTTGCATTTTGGTACCCCCCCCCTCCCCATTGACATTACCTTGGACAGAGGCCCTCAGTTCGTATCGGAACTATGGTCCACCATGGCTGCCGGAGGGTCAAGGTCCACCGCACCACGATGTACCACCCATAGGCTAATGGGATGTGCGAGCACTTTCTCCGTGCTTCCTTAACGAGTGGTAACTGGGTCGACCGTCTGCCTTGGGTTTTGTTGGGGTTGCGCAGTGCGGTCAAGAAGGACATCAGGGTTTCTCCTGCTAAACTGGTCCTTGGCCAACCCCTCTGTGTCCCCGGGGAATTTTTGCCTGAGGGACCTCCCCCCCATGTTTTGATGTCTCAGTGCCGGGTGTCCGTTCCCCTGGAGGCCCCTTTTCGGTCCCTGACCCTGTGCACCACTGCCTGCCAGACGTTTTTTTTCTGCGGTTGTTGGAATCTTCCTTTTTTTGTTTTTGTTCTGCATGACGCCCATCATCCCCTCTTGCATCCGCTTTACGACAGCCTGTTTCGGGTTATTGAACCAGGTTCCAAGCTTTTTCTTTTGGATTTTTTGGGCCGGCAGGAGGTAGTTTCAGTGGACCGACTTAAGCCTGCACACATTCTGTAGGATGCTCCTGTGGTCCCAGCCCGGCCCCCCCGCCATGGCCACCCACCTGCTGCCGGAACATTGGACTCTGACCCTGCCTCTGAGATCGCTCCGTGCCCACAGTCGCTCATCCAGCCAGGGTTTGGCCTGTCTTTCCCAGCCTGGTGAGCACACAGCCAGTTCTCGGACTCCCCATTTCAGACATTCTGGACATTTGATTAAGCCCTGGGTCCTGGACTAGTGGACTGTTTGTTTGGGTGTTCGGGAGGGGGGCGGGGCACGTGTGGCGACCCACTAGAGGGCTTCACTCACACCCAAGCTTGGAGGAAGGGTTCTGTTGTGTTTGGGTGCAATATGCTAAGTTCATGTTTGGAGGTGAATAAAGTCGGAGTGTAAAACTAGAGCTCCTGTGTTGTGTGTCCCATGCCTACAACAATAAATGATCCAAACAAAATGGCAAAAATCACTTACGAACAATATACCCACTGGCACCGGAGTGAGTTAACTGCCAAACACACAGCAGAAGACAGCAAACTGCCAAGTGACACGTGTTACAACTGGAAGAGCCGTTTTGGCAGCCATCCAAAGCTTCAGCAGTAGTGAACCCTTAGCAGCTGCAGCCTCCACCGCACCATCACCACGGCACCTAGTGGGTTCATTGTGTAGCATGGTGGTTGGGTTAATGGCAGTGTTAGCTTAACTAGCATTGCTAAGTTACTTAGCTAGCCACAAACATGCTCATGCAAACAGCGTTTGTTGTTGTTGTTGTTTTTTTTAATCTTTCCGGTAAACAGCAGACAGACATCGGACATCATACAACTGTGGGGATGAACAAAAGTATTTTACCAGCACAATATAATCTGCAGTGTGATCATTGCTTTAACAATGTAACAGATAGCTTTAAGATGGCCTTAAGATGTTTATGCATACTGTTATCATATTAACCTTGTATTCCAGATGCAGTTATAACTATTTTATACATATTGCATATCGGTGCTTATTTTGAGGTGATGTTCGGTTCATTAAGGGTCTTAAGCTTCACTGGCGTGACTGTCCAGGTGATACATGCTGAGGGAAACTAGAACATAGAAGGAATTGCAATACATGCTTACAAAACACTTATATCAGGTCATTTTTTATTATCGTTTATAAGTTCATATTCTTGTATTAAGCCTTTAGTAGAGATTCTTGATTAAAAAATTTATTCAGTAGATGACATATACATAGTTTCAGTTCGGTTATTACATATATGAGAGTGGCTTCTGTCTCTCTGTCTGGTGAGAGGTCAGGAGCTAGTCGGTGAGGTGAAATAGGGTGCAATTGTGGTTAGCACACACACACACACACACTCAGTTAGAGAGAATCATTTATAGGTGAAAGTTTAATCATGTTTTGCTCGGGGTTGCAAAAGAGCAGTTTGTCGCAGAACTGCTGCTGATGTGTCAAGACGATAAGCGAGCATCCGGCAGTGACAGCAAATACCTGCCGTGAAGACGAAGACAATGTTCTTTTCAAACTGTGTTAAAAGTCATTGTGGTTTTGAATTGACGTATGCATATATTGGATCTGACGTTGAGGGGGCGTCATTAAATAACATATACCCTGATGGTATAAAATATCTGTTTATGTTTTGAGTAGTCGAAGATTAGCCCTGTCTGCGAACGGAACTGGTCTTCCCATGCGTGTATTTCATTAAAATCGATTGTTTGACCAAGCTCTTGGACCATGGTTGTTTGTACTCTCCTTCCTCAATATTTGAACCTTAACACAACCTTATTTATTTATCTGATCGCTAACAGTCCATCCACGCTTGGAAAAGATGCGCGCACCTATAGTGTTAATAGTTTACTTGAACTTTTTTTAACATAGTTAAATGTTAAGTGATGAGGGATTCCCACAGACGGCTCGCGCTGGTTTTCCACAAGAATTAAAACCACTTTGTTGCACTTTGTCATTCAGATACTGAATAAAAGGGGCTGTTGCTATAAAATTGACCTGACCCTGTTCCTTCATTTAAAGAGCCATAACACAGAGGTCACACTAGATAGAGATATTATAGAGATATTCATGAAAACTTGATGTTTTTAAGTTTTTTTGTTTCTTTTCTCTTGTTATTTCATTTATATTTATGTCATTTATATGAATAAATAAATACATTTTCTATCTATCTATCTAGTTATCTATCTGTCATGGATTTTTTTGACCTTTCTCGAAGCGTGGCCGTTGTGAGAACCGTGAGGAATTGCCACAGGGACATGTTAGACATGTTTTGGCCATCACAGATGTTCCAAGAATTGTAATCGTCCTGAGAGGGAGGGGGTCAGTGGAGCACAGTTCATGATTGAAAGAGGAGTGAAAGAAGCCATCTATGTCCACTGTGAATGACCATCTTTGAACAGAGGCGGTGGTTTACGACACAAAACTGTCTGCCATCTATAATCCAGTTCTGAGATCTTTTCCCGGACGCCTTAACATCCACACACATCCTGGCCCGTTTGACCTCATGAAATCACATGATAGGGTGGGGCTAGGTTTCACAGCGGGTTCACCCGTAACCCTTGGCTGATTGTGACCTACTCCCGTTTTCACACCTTGGCTCATGTGATCAGGTAGAGGAGCAACAGGGGGCTTTTTGACCCCCTTGGGGGGACTCTCCTCTAGGACTTAAATCTGGGAATCTCCACCATTTGACTGAACTGAACTGAAGAAGCCTCTCAGATGAGAGGTGAAACATCTTCAAGCAACTTAGAGACGTCCAGTCCAAACTTCTTTCCAAGCTCTTTAGACTACCATGACCTGGATGACTGAGAACCTTCACAGACATATTGTCTCAAAAAACTTGTCCTCTTAACATAGCTTTCTAACGTGCCTGATACTCTTATACTCATACAAAAGGGCATATTACAAATATATAGCACACATGAACAAAAGAAAAGCCAGTAAAGCTCCCTCTCTCTTTCTTTCTCTCTCTCTCGCTCTCTCTCTCTCTCTCTGTTCCCAAACAGTGCTTACTGGAACCTTCAGTACTTGACAAAGCAACAAAATGTCTTTCCATGCCTTTCACACCTCTTGTTCTGCATGTGTTCAATACTTTTTAAAAAAAACAGTCTCATGGTGGTCAGAGGGCCCAGTGGCGGCAGTGTCCGGCAGCCTAGCCTCTGTCAGTGCGCCCCGGGGCAGCTGTGGCTACAACGTAGCTTGCCATTGCCAGTGTGTGAATGGGTGAATGACTGAATGTAGTGTAAAGCGCTTTGGGGTCCTTAGGGACTGAGTAAAGCGCTATACAAATGCAGGCCATTTACCATTTATTTTGTTTATTTTTGTGGACTGGAGATCTGGTCAGAATTTAATGTTAGCATTAAATTAGCACCTTTAGAAATAAATGTACTTAAAATTGGTGATGTGTTTCATACTTATTTTACCCGCTGTGAACCTTTAGAACCTTGCAAGCAGAGAGAATAGACCTTATCATTTTGTTAGCTCTGCTCAGACAGTGTTCCTGAGCAGTGTGCTGGATGTGGGGAAGTGGGGAAAACCCATTGATTTTCCCCACTGTCCTCAGTACTGTTTGCAGCCCTGAAGGCTTCTGACTACACAGATATATATGCAGTCAGTAAGATGTCTTGCGTGTAAAGTGTCTCCAACCTGAAAATCCTAGCCTGAAAATCTGGGTGTGACCTACCAGCTGCAAGGGGACTCTGCATAGCTGTGTGTGACTGAACAATCTAAGTAAAGAGGGAGTTATCAACAAGGGTGCACATAAGTGGTCCGCAGGTGCGTATGTGCTGTCAAAATAAAAAATGCGCACCAGACAAGAAGTTCTGCACCACATCTCTGTGCGTTCATCATTTGTCTGAAGCCAGCTCACCTCCTGTAACCACTTTTCCGAGAATACACGCTTCTTTTGTGGTTCTGACTTCTTTTGACATTTCTTTGGAGGTGGAGGAACACCAAAGTAATTGCTTAAAAGAGCTTGCTTCTTCGACATCTTTAAGAGTTCTAAACAAATGTCTGTCCTCCTCCAGAAAATCTTATGTACGCAAATGCGTGTTGCAACTTCTTATCTGGTGCGTGTTTTTTATTTTGACAGCACATGCTTACCTGCGGACCACTTATGTGCACCCCTGGTTATCAACTTGAGTCAAAGACTGAGTGTTAAAAGACTCTTTATCTGAGTCTGTGATGTGCAAAGAGCTTAACCAGACTCCAGAAGGCTGCAACTGCAGTAGCCTTGTTTTGGTTTTAAAATCTTTGTGAAATTTTGCATACAATAATGTTCCTCATGACTTCATTAATAATGAGCTACATTGTGCACTGTGCATTTCTTTTTGCAAGCTTGTTGAGTACATGAAGTGGTGTATAATGCCTCAGTTATTATTCACAAAATTGATCTTCCCAATTTCCTGAATAATTTTTTAGACATCATTAAAGACGTTCCCTTTGTTTTCCAGTTTGCAAATGCTTGCAAATACCTGATTTTGAAGCTTGTGGAGAGATTGTGATGCTGTATGTCATAGGTGTCAAACTCTGGCCCACGGGCCAAATTTGGCCTGCAGCCTAATTACATTTGGCCCACGAAGCCATACCAAATTATTATTAGAGCTGGCCTACTGGTATTATACAGCTAATATATATATTGTTTAGTATTAAGCTTCGCTTGTTCCATATTCAGTTTTTCAGCAAAACTTGTTTGAGTCCATAAGAAGAGATTCATTCTTAAATCTGGAGGAAGATTTTTTTTCCAATAAATATTAATGTTAGCCCGCGACCTTGTTCCAGTTTTGAATTTTGGCCCACTGTGAATTTGAGTTTGACACCCCTGCTGTATGTAATATGTTCAAAAGAAAAGTTTCTAGAAACAACAACCTAACCTTAAGATCTTATTAATACTTTATTCAAACTTGAATTATAAATGTGAAAATCTAGATTAGTGTTAAAAGATGCAAAGCATCTAACCAAATAAACATATTTGGTTAGAGGAGGAGGGTATCAAAATTTGAGGGTGTTTTTGCACGCCGCATTTGCTTTCTTTAATGGACTGCCTTGAGCCACTAAATTGGCCTGAGCTAGTTGGATGACTCCAGTCACATCTCTCTTATGGTGCAGTAAAGGGAACACCTGTCAGCCAGTCAATGCTTCCTCTTCTGAAAGGTGTGCATATACTAGATATTTGTAGGCAGTATACCTACTGAACTAAACATGGTGAATTAGCACTTTATCTTTCCTACATTTCTGACCAACTGTAACTTTTAAAAGTATTAAAAACTCTTTTAATTGATTTATTCCCATTTTTAATTTCCTTTCATTCATCATATACAAAGCTCTTCAAATTACCATTGCATATGAATTGCATTCTATAAACAAACCTGACTTCCCATTGCTTTCTTAGCAAGTGATTACATGTTAATCTGTTTTGCACAGGCAATGCAGGTTCATCACAAACAGAATTGCAGTTTGAATCCACTTGTAGTCAACACACTGTTTGCTGATGCAGAGCTTAACCAAATCACAGTGGCCTAAAAAAAGAAACAGTTTTAAGAATGGAACTTATCACTGTGCTTGCAAATGTTTCAACTAAACTGTTCAAAGAGTAACAACCTATCACGAGACAAATGTCTGCTCTTTCTGGGAAATTACTGGCATAAACAAGTGTCTCATGACACTATTATGAAAGCCACTGACAACACAAAAGAAGCAAAGGTTAACGCGGTTACAGTGTAAGAAAGACAATTTTTTTTTTAAAAAGGGGGAAGTGAAATTCACAGAAAAGAACTCAATTAATAAATCAATACCAGCCTTACAACAGCAGCCCCCCACCCCTCTATATTGTGGAACAGGTAGTAGACACTTATTAATATCCATAATATCCACACCAATAATTATATTAAAATAAAATAAAATAAAATAAAATGATTAGCAAGAAGAACCTACCTAAAGTCCATAGTGCTCCTCTTGGGAAAGCAAATGTGTTTAGAACAACAAAGCATTCAGACAATGCTTGTGCAAGACAGGTGTTATAAAAATAAACACAATAAAATAAATAAATAATATAAAATGCCTTGAGACAACTGTTGGTATTAATTAATGATATGTAAACATAAGAAAATACACCCAAGTCAAGGGGATGAACCAGTGTTGTGTTTACAAATGACACAGAAAATAAGCAGAATGGCATACCAAAAGCACAAGCCACAACTCACACTGAATTTTTAACAATTAAATATTATTAAAGAGATATATCTATCTATCTATCTATCTATCTATCTATATATCTATATCTATATCTATATATATATATACACACACACACATATATATACACATATACACACACACACTCTTAGTATACTACTAAGTATAAAATTGTGAAAAGGCCTCCTCATTTTATCTTAAATGAATGAGCATAATACTAACTAACATAACTAACAAACGTCAAGTCAATTTTATTTTTATAGTGCATTTAAATCAACAGTGGTTGAACCAAAGTGCTTTCCAGGCAATCGCATGTAAATTGAAATTTCAATAAATAAGACTTAAATGGACCAGCATAATAAAAATGAAAACCTAGCAAAAATTACAACGATGATAACCAGTTTAAAACTTATTATGGGATAAAATTATAAAGAAATTCAGAAAATAATGGAAAAAAAAACTTACAGATACATACACAGATAAAATCTAACAAAGGAAACGTCAAGATAAATCGAAACTTGGATTTTGGAGTGTATGATTTTGTTAAATTGTTAGAAAGTGTGGCCACCAGAAGGAAGCCACTGACCTGCAACAGACCCTTTATTGGCCTCTAGTCTTTGTGTGAAAATAAAAAAAGGAAATGAAGTAATATAAGTAGCATAAAAAAATATGTTCTAATATGTATTATAAATACAATGTATGCGCATCTGGATATGAACTTATCTCTGTGCTAGTAAATGTTTCAACTAAACCTTTTAAAGAGTAACAACCTATCAAGAGACACATGACTACACTTTCTTGGAAATGCCTGGCATAAACAAGTGTCTGATGACTCTACTATAAAACCCAGTGACCGCAGACAAGAAGCAGGTTTTTTCTTTTTTAATATAGTGGCAAAATCACAACAACAGTTGCCTCAAGGCACTTTCTATTGTAAGATAAAGACCCCACAAAAGAAACTGGAAAACTCGAATTATCATGGTTGTAGCAAAGACAACATGGAGGTAAAATTCACAACAAATCATTGGCTTACTCACTGTTCACCTGCAGGCACATGCTCCTGAACAAAAACAAATAATTAAGTGAATGCCAGCCTTAAAGCAGCACCTTTTCCATTCCACTTGCAAACTAGTTATCATCATCAGCTATGTGCTGTCTTTTCTTTGTTTCATTAGTACAGTATGAAAAACTCAATTTCTTATGCAACTATGAGTTCTCTCATGTGACAACAGCTGTAAGGCCTCATGCTGTCCTGCTAATTGACCAACAAGAAGCTCAGCACCCACCAAAGGCACACACATGTGGTAACCAATTTTCTCGTCTCTTATCTCGGCTTTCAGAATTTTACACTGATGTCTGTTTTCCAAACCCAACTGAAGATTCATTAGCCCATACTCCCAAGAGCTATTTTTGAGGTGTGACTTACTATTAACATTTAGTTCATTCATTTTCTCAGTATCCAGTTGAGCTTCTACGGTTGTTCATTTTGGTGAGGATAAAGAGACGTATACGATGGAGGTGGTTCTTCCTGCTGAAACTGAGGCAGAGCAGTAGATCCTGGATATTGTACTGGGGGTGATGAAAACGCTGGAGCTGAGAACTCATATGGTGGGGCACCTTGTGGCCACTGGTTAAAGGAAGTAAAGTCGCTGTAGCTTGGAGCCCCAGCTGTCCCAGGTGGGTAAGGCCCCAGAGCCTCCCCAGGCTGAAAGGCAGCAAAACTGGGAGGAACGATGACCAGTGGAAACACAACCTCTGGATCAGTGGCAAAACTAATGTCCACATACACCTAGGAAACATGTCAGTAATAGATTAGTAAACATCTGAATCAAAGTGCAACATATGAAGCTACTATTTCAGTTATTTGTCATAAATAATTTATATGTTATTATTCAAATTTTATGCAGCATTTTGCAATAGTAGTAGTTTAATTAGGTGTTCTGAGGTAATTTTTTGAATACATTTTTTAAGAGTTTAGGACACGTATTTTACGTGTCTATTACTTACCTGAAAATGTTTACAAACAGATGAAGTTTAATTTCTAAGGTAATACTATATAAAAAAACTATGACTTTGTTTCATACCTTGATGTAATATTCCACTGAGATGATTTCACAGTTATGGAGAATGATGACATCAACGGGAATCTTCACTTGGCAGGAGACACTTTCCTCTGAGTTTGGATTTATATTGTCCCCGACCTTTTTAAATAAAGTTTTCTCACTGGACGTAGAAGAGCAACCAGCACGGTACACTATTCTCTCCTGGAGTTTGAATTTGGGCTTCATGTCCTTGGAGGAAGAGTTGCAGATTTTGGTGGCAACAGATAAAGTTTCACCTGACAAAAGCAAATATTATAAGTAAACTGCATTGTTAAATGTATTTACATTAGATTTTGCAAATTGCAAACAATTTACCTGGAAAACAGACTGTTCTGTTAATAGTAGCAGACATTTGGACCTGTCCCTTGGAGAGACCACTCATCTTTTTACTCACTGTACTAGATTGTGGACACTATAACAAAACATACAGACAAACATTTTCCAACACAACTTAATGCCTCACTGAATTGCATTTTTAAAGGTTACAATACACTTTTCCAAGTATAAAATTTCTAACAAACCATTGCAGTGTTTGCCATTACTTGAACAGTGTGTAGAAATGCCTTAGAAACAAACTTGATCTCTTTTTGTACTGTAGAAGGCCATCGCCAGCTCCTGGATATCTTTGCTTCAACCATGTAGACAACTTTTCCATGGCATCCTGTAAAGGATGATGGCATGTTCCTATAAAACAGAACCATGGTATAATGCATTTGTTTGTAAAGGCAAGTTATGACACAGTATTGATGCTTGCAGCCAGAAATTCCCACTTACCCCTCTGGGATTTTAAGCCTGAACTTAAAATAATGGACCCCTTGGGGAAGTGAAGTGCCTGCAGGAGAAATGTGATTAAACTTTTGAGAAACTCTTGAGTGGTAGGCTCTTAAATGCAACTGCTGCTTTCCGAGATCTGCATCAAGCCTAGTTACAAACTAGAAGATATATTTGATAAAGAACTTCACTGTAAAAAGTCTAGACTTGAATCACGTTCAGTAAAACTAAAAGAAAATGCAGACAACTTTAAACTCACCTTTGAAACTCGAGTGCTTTTTTTAATATTCCTGTTTTAAACTTTGCATTAAATGTATTTTTTTAAGAATGGCATTGGTTTACTTTTGTCTGTTTCATTTAACTGCACATCAGATTAAATCAAATATTACAATGCTTTTGGTTCTTTTTTTTATTTATTTATTTTCTGCTTGTGACATTTTAAGGTTTTTATATGGCAGACATACTGAATGATCATAGGTAGGCAATGATAACTAATAAAGCTGCATTTTACTTTGGGGAGATTTTCATTTAATCTATGTGATGTTTAATGTTTCTCCTATCAGCAAAAGATCATCTGGAAGAAGGGAAGTTGGGACAAATCCCTGGAAGGGCTGTATCAGGAATGGTATCCAGTATAAAAATCTGTCAAATCAAATATGTGGATACCTCTGCTGTTGTAACTCCTGTGGTAGCTTATGGCCATACTAACTTGTATACCTCAAACAGAACTCACTGAAGCATCAGTAGTTATATCTTACTTTTTCTACAGTTAATCAATACTCATGTCTGTATGCACTGTTATTCCTGTTGTTTTTGCACACACTTTTCTAATTATTCTTAACTTCACAGAAAACTCTTTAAAAAAAAAGCAGGGATCTCTAAAATGCATGTATCACCATAGTGTCTTTAATATTATCTCTGCATGTGTAACATGTTTTATTTTCAAGCCAGTCTGCTAGTTTCTAGCTAGAAGACCATGACAACCATGGATGTAACCAGCCTGGCCATTACCGGGTCAGTAATATTTTTTTACTCCCCCAAAAAAAGATTGGCACCTATCAGTGTCTGACACTGAAGATGACTTTAACTTTGAAAAGACTCTATGGGAATTCTGCAATATTATAATCTATCCCACAGTGCCTGTGACTGGGTTGTGTTTAGTGAGTTAGGATAATGCAAGACTCACAAGGAATGATAACTGAGAAGAGAGAATCAGAGGTACAGTGGGACCAGAGCCAATGTGAAAGTAGCTTTTTGCTTTGAGCAATTTAAATTTCAAGAGAAGGACGAATTCCATTCTTTATTTAGTTGTATATACTCAAAAACGCCAATGCAGGCATTTCTATATACACAGTTACTCCTGCAAAAAACGGAAGCTATAGAAAATGTGCTTTGAGGTTTTTATAATTTCTGGTTGAAGACTACTATAACTCTATGATATACGGTCTTATGACTTTACTTTTAAGAGCTGTAGCCTTATAGGAAGTAGCTCTATCAAGCAAAGGGTGTCCAGTGTTGATTGGTTTATTAGCTGAGCTAATTAAATGTAAATAATGTTATCTCTGGATGGTAGTGCATGAGATTTGCCTTCTTGTTGAGATGAACCCTTGTAACGGATTGAATAAAAATATATTTGGTGTCTCTGTATGTCTCTGTATCAATAAAGCCATGCAAAACATCGGAATATGCTGCTATATATCGTTCCCCGCCACCTGGTTAATAGTTTGGCAAAGTATAAAAACTGACAGAAACAGAGTCGAGAAGCACACGGCAGAAGTGTATAGACGTGGCAATAAATAGTGCAGCCTAAGGGGGAAAGTACCATTTATAAAAATATGAGGTGATCAAGGAGTGTAACAAGAGAGGGAACCCTCAAACAGTTGCGACAGAAGTAGAAAAGAGGGTCGAATTCAAACTGGTCACAAGACACGGAAGACAAATAACAGACAAAACAGGAAGGGAGACGCAGGGAAAGGCAGACGTGAATAGTTTGACACAAGAGGATTCAAGGGAGGATACGCAAACAATTAAGAGAATTACAGTCTAAAATAACAAAACATTCGAAGTGTGGTGAAATGGTTAAAACATCCGTTAAAACATCCGTCTAGACAATTCTAGCTAAATCATAAATCCATCCGCTATGGGGACTCCTTGGGGAATGACAGCAGATTAAAGCACCGTCCTTTATGGAACTAAGAACTAAAATTTTAATGAAAATTGAATAGTAGATGACAACCAAACTAGAAGCGCAAGAACGGAATTATCATAATATACAAGAATTACATGAATACAACTAAAAGAGACCAATGATCATAACAAACTCAGTATATTGCCATGAGGAGTGAAATGGCAAAATAACGTGATTTCCAAGTTCTAAATAAATAAACCTACCTTTAGCATTTTCTGCAACTAAGAGTTCCTTCACCTTGAAATATCTCCTATGATCACTGTACGATCTTTCGTCATCTCCACTTCCTTCAGACCAGTGTACGTTTGCGTCTCCTTTGGCCTTTACAGAAACACTCTTGACTTTGATGGCTTTTGTCAGGCTGAAACTAACTGTTCCAACTATAGTATCTCCTTCAGAAAAAGTATCGCTTTCGTCGATTGTTCCGTAAGTCACATTAAAGTCCTTTATCGGAGACATTTCTGAGCTGTCGGCGAAATGCTTTTCTCAGCACTGACGAGCAGATCCAATGGGCGTGACAGGAGGCTCCGCCTATAGAGTGACGTCGTGGGCTTTTTTTTTTTTAATTTGACATAGTACCAAAAAGTGTGAGACATTTATTACAACAGCCCTTTAGACAATAAATTTAGCTTATGCACCATAATGACCAACTAGACATATTACTGGGATTTGCACAGTTTAAGATAGCTACTTAATATTGTTCACTAAGTCTTTACCAAAGTCACAGTTTATTCACAGATTTTATTTACATTTACTAATCTGAGAAACACTGACATGTTGCAAATGCTTTTTGGGATCCATAACTAAACTAAATGCTGTTTGAAGAACGACTTTTCAGCTTTTCAACCCTTGTAACAGTAGCACCTCATTCAAACTCCTTTTGATCAAAAGAAGTAGCCTGCTATGTTTGGGTGGGCAGCTAAAAACTCTGGATGCAAGTTTCCAAATGGTGGTGTTACACAACAGAAAAACAACAGTGCCATGTATCATGGCATGTAACTGATGGCAACAACAGTGCTAAGCACAGAACCACCGTGCTTCCCTCTGCTGCCTTTGCTACTAGCTTTTGACTGAAGGGATAGCTGGGCAGTCCATTTAAACTAGTTAAACCAGTGGTTTAACTGGTAAAACTAACTTTGACACCAAGTTAGTTTTAGCTCATAGCTAAACTCTTTTTTTTTTCATAAGTTCTGCGAACTAACTAGAATTTACCATGTACTACCATCAAAACCAGTTCTATGGTCTCCTGCACTTTCGCCTAAATTACCTGATGTTTTTCTTTTTAAAAAATGCAGTAATTTGTCCGCCACAAACTGTCCCACCAGTTTTCATTTATCATATCCTGTCTTTCCACGTTCAAAGTTCTAGGTTCAAATCTCTTGATCAGATAAGATCTTTCTGTGTCGATTTCCGAAGTCCAGCTGCATACTTATTGCCTACACGTGTACTACATCTTTGACTACATGATAGCAAGGACAGGCTCCAGCCCCAGCCATTGAATTGCAAAAGATGCTAAGAAAATTGATGGTTGCTCTTATAAACTCTTGCACAAAGACCCCCTCCCACACAATAAGATGGAGATTCAAGGAGGGGTCCCGTGTCTATAAGTCACTTTAAAAAAAAAAAGAGTGTAATTTGAGGAAGTAGATTTTGTAGGATATGAGTTCATGCAGGATTGACCAGTGTGTGAATGTGTGTGTGAATGGGTGGATGACTAGATATGTAAAGCGCTTTGGGGTCCTTAGGGAGTAGTATAGCGCTATATAAATACACGCCATTTACCATTTATATAAACAAAACAACATGAGTCAGAATTTCTGTGTCTTGTCAAATCACAGTGGTTTGCTTTTAACAGGAAGACTGGCTGTATTCTATGATCAGAGAAAATTGCTCAAAAATGCACCAAACCAAATTAGATGCTGTGGCTAAAAGGAAGGGCATTGTAATCAAATCACCAGGCTCCAGCTGAAAGAGATCAGGTTGCAGCTGAATAAAGGCATGTGGGTATGTTGCATCCTGTAGCACATTTTGCATACATTTTATTTTATAATCAATCTGTGGAATATACGAGGCACAGGTACACGCACACGCAGGTTGTTATTGCCAAGTTCCACATTTATTCACACGTTTCACAGGTTTATGCTTTTCACATAGACTGACAGCTCGTTCCCAGCTGACGTGTGTCGTTTTTTCCTCTCGCCACCGCTCTCCGTCTCACTATAAAACAGGGGAGGGAAAACCATCGTCAGTCCATAATCACCATCAGCTGTTCTTACCGGCGTCTCCCGTACCGCCCCGTTGAGCCCACTGCACCACTCCTCCCCTGCAGCCGCGCCCGGGGCCCCGCCTTTGCCACACAATCATTGTCTAAAAATTTGTTTCACAATAGTAAGAAAAAAATTCAGCTTACAAAAGCTTTTCAAAATATTCTTTCTTTATCATTTATCCAAGTGAATGGGAAAGGGGATAGTCACAGCTCTCTTCCAATAAAGAGTTATGTCCTGGTCACAACCACCGATTCAATCATAAACTTAAACGAAATGAAGAAATACCCATAATTTAACCCATAATTACCTCTATATTAACACATATATATGTTTTTGTTACTGCAACATTGTAATCAAGGTGGTTTTAAACTACCGCATGTTAAAATGTGTTATGGAGTCTGACAGCTGCTGATAAGAATGACCTGTGGTAGCGCTCTTTCCTACACTGTGGGTGTAAAAGTCTACTGCTGAATGAGCTGCTCAGTGCTCATAAGGTCTCATGCAGAGGGTAGGAGGTGTTGTGGAATGTAAGGAATGTAAATATTTGTTTTGAATCCATTTTAATTCAGCCTTATTGAATTTAGGTTTACAAATGCCCTTAAATCATGGAAACAGACACAATATTAGCACAAAGCTACACATTCAGCTACATTTTTTTGAAAATTCCAACAAAGGACAACAGCAGCAAGTGCAAAAAGAAGACAAATGAAGACAGCTGTGTTACGTGCAGTAACACCGAGTGTGCATGTAGTGTGCTCTCTCCTGTGATGTGGATGCCAGGTCTTTCTTATGGCTTCATTAAACAATTGATACTGTTATAAGGGTAAAGAACTGAACTGTCTCTCAATAGGCCAGCGTTCTCAATCTCTAAGACGTCACTGGGCAGCAATTTAAATGATTATGACACAGTCAAACCAAACCTTACCTGTTTCCATACAGCAGTGGTTCTTAAACTTTTTACATCATTCCCCACATGGCAGGAATAAATATTTTCATGCCCCCACCTAAACAAAACAATGACAGAAAAGCCTAGCTGCAAATTTATTAGATAATAAGCTCTTTCACAATGAATCCTTCAGTTATTTTTTTAAACAAACAATATGTCTGTGAAGGTTCTCAGTCATCCAGGTCATCGTAGTCAAAGGAGCTTGCAAAGAAAAGCGTCTGGACTTCTTTAAGTTGCTTGAAGGCGTTTCACCTCTCATCCGAGAAGCTTCTTCAGTTCTAAGGTCAAATGGTGGAGAGTCCCAGATTTAAACCTAGTGGGAGTAGCCCCCCACAGAGGGACAAAAGGACCCCCTGATGATCCTCTAATCGCCTGAGCCATGAAACTGGGTGTGGGTCCCAATCAGCCAGAGTTTCGGGTGAGTTCATTGTGAAACCTGGCCCCACCTTATCATGCGAATTCCTGAGTTAAACAAACAACTTTCATTTCAAACAACTATTTGTAACTTTTGTCACTAGACTGCTTCATGAGTCTGCACTACTTCTTCAAAAAAGCAACAAGTTAAACAGAATGTGAACATTGCCAAACACGGAAAAATAAAGTTCAGTCTTAGTCTTATAAAAAAAAAAATAAGTCCAGAAACTTGTGAAGAGAGATGAAAATGTATATAATTTACTGAGAGTTTAATACTATTCAGTGGTTGCGGTGAGCCTGTTGTTGACTGCAAAGCTGTGGCGGGGCATGGGATGTGGCACGGCTGCGGGGGAGGCGGACGCACCTGAGCGCAATCTTGACTGGCCGGCTTAAAACATAATGAACTGGGTCCTGTTGTTGTTGTTGATGTGTGTAGACTGTAGCCAAAAAGCTGCAGCCGCATGTGTAAGTCGACAGCCGCAATAAAAAAAGGTACTGTCTGAGGTGCCCCAATCCTGGGTTTCGGCACCACTGTAAACAATGCACAATGGACCCGTCCACATGTTCGCACTTTTCAGTCCGCTGAAAAGCTGCAGCTGCGTGTGTAACAGTTGCAGCTTTTCAGCGGATGCAGCAGATGCGCATATTATTAACATAACTGCCGTGAATTTCTTTGTTCCACCGTAAAAGTGCCTTACTCCCTCGAATCTTTCTACTACTGAAATCCCCATAACTGACCACTTCCTCCTTTCATTTAACCTCACTCTCTGCTGCTCTTCTACCAAGCCAACCCGTCTCATCTTGTTCCGCAACATCAAGAACATTGATATGGACATTCTTACTACCAGTTTGGACAATGTTCAGATTCCGGACTTCTATTCTACTCCTGATGATTTGTTGTTATATTATAATAATTGTCTACTCACTGTCCTTGATTCTCTGGCTCCTGTAAAAACCCACTCTGTTTCCTTCGCTCGCTCTGCTCCCTGGTTTACCTCTGACCTCCGAGCTCTGAAGGTCAAAGCTCGGCAGCTAGAGCGTAAATATAAGAAATCTGGTTCAACTGTTGATTCAGAAATCTATAAATACCACGCACTTCAGTATAAAGACTCCATTAACAAGGCCAAACAAATCTTCTACTCTGGTATTATCAGTTCTTATGAGGGTAATGCAAGGACTCTGTTTTCAGTTTTCAACAAACTAATTCAACCCCCCAACGCTTTACCACCGCACTTCTATTCCTCTGAAACATGCAACTCCTTGATGCTGTTCTGGACTACGAAAATCAATAACATCCACCAGCAACTCAGATCAAATGTTGTGTCTACGCCCTCTCCAGAACCTTTTCTCCTTTTTGAGCCGTTTTCCACTTTTCATCTTCCTGATTTATCTGATATTTCCGAGTTAATATGTAAATCAAAGCCTGCCACATGTCATCTTGACCCCATGCCCACGGGGCTTGTGAAATCCTGCCTCTCTTCTTTACTCCCACTCATTTCTGCTATCATTCACTCTTCTCTCACCACCGGTATCGTTCCCTCCTTATTGAAGACTGCTCTAGTCACTCCTATACTGAAAAAACCTTCTTTAGATCCTAACAACTTTAACAACCTCCGTCCGATTTCCAATCTACCCTTCATTTCTAAGATACTCGAAAAAGTGGTTGCAGCTCAACTTCATTTACACCTGGTTAATAATAACATCTACGAGAGATTTCAATCTGGTTTTCGCTCATGTCACAGTACCGAAACTGCTCTACTTAAAGTCACTAACGATCTTCTAATCGGAGCTGACTCTGGTCTTCTCACCATTCTCGTCCTTTTAGATCTGAGCTCAGCCTTTGACACCATTTCTCACTCTGTCCTTCTAAGCAGACTTTCCTCTCTCGGCATCTCTGACACACCCCTCGTCTGGTTTCAATCATATCTCCTCGACCGCTCCCAGTTTATTCAACTAAGATCATTCCGCTCTCGTCTATTCCCCGTCACCTCTGGTGTACCCCAAGGCTCAGTTTTAGGCCCTCTTCTCTTTATAATATACATCCTCCCTCTAGGTACCATCTTCCGCAAATTTGATCTTCAGTTTCACTGTTTTGCTGATGACACCCAGTTATATCTCTCTTGCAAACCTGATTCCTCCCTCCCACCTTCTTCCCTTACAGAATGTCTATCCGAGTTAAAATCCTGGTTTACCTCTAATTTTCTAAAGCTCAATGAGGATAAAACTGAGATCCTCCTTATTGGCACCAAATCCAACCTTTTGAAGGCAAACCATTTCTCACTCACCATCGATAACTCCACAGTTTTCCCTTCTCCTCAGGTTAAGTGTCATGGTGAATTGGATTAAAGGACTCAGGTGCGAGACTCCTTGCAGAATGACAGTGGATTTATTTACAGTGAAAAGGTGAGTTAACAGTTCGAGTCTATAATCCAAAAAGGGCAGTGCAGTGATACGGCGACCTCTCCTCACGGTGACAGTGCAGTAATAATCCACAACAACTCCTGGTGCCGGCTCCTCCTCCAATCCTGAACCCTGGAGGCAGATGAGAAAAAACACACGCTCAATAACGAAAACGTCCTCTCCTTCACAAACCGGGTATGCTAATCATGACTACGCTACCCGGTTTAGTTCAACGTTCCAGCGTTGGTTGTGACTCAACCGCCCCGTTAAATAGGTCTGCGCTGGCAAGGTAATTCTGCACAGGTGCGATGATTCTAGCTCAGGACACTCCCCTCCGGTCAACTGCCGTTCCGTGCCACGGCTTCCGGAAGTACATGTTCCAGCAGAAAAACACATGCACAGGATGGAGAGGAGAACACGACACAGTACACACAAACACCACAACAAATTGGCAAGACGATCGGTGAGGACCGTCTAGCCATGACATTAAGAGCCTTGGTGTCATCCTAGACAGTTCACTTTCCTATAAATCCACATCAATAATCTCACCCGTTCTGCCTACTTCCATCTACGTAACATTAACAGATTGCTTCCTTCTCTTTCCACCCAGTCTACGTCCATTCTTGTACATAGTCTTGTTACCTCCCGTATTGACTACTGCAATTCTCTTCTGCATGGTCTCCCCCAAAAATCCCTCCATAAGCTTCAACTGGTTCAGAACTCTGCTGCTCGCATTATCACCAGAACCCCCTCCTACCAGCACATCACCCCTGTTCTTCAGGAACTTCACTGGCTCCCTGTGAAATTCCGGATAATTTTCAAACTTCTTCTGCTCACCTTCAAGGCCCTTCATAACCTCGCTCCTTCTTACCTTTCTGACCTGTTAACCACCACTTGTTCTGCCCGTTCACTTCGTTCTTCTTCTTCTATCCAGCTTACTGTACCTTCCTTCCGCCTCACCACCATGGGAAGCAGAGCTTTCAGCTGCTCTGCTCCCAGGCTGTGGAACTCTCTGCCCCCTGAAATAAGAAATATTGGTTCTCTCCCCCAGTTTAAATCCCAACTCAAAACTCATCTGTTCAAATCTGCATATTCACTGTGAATCCACTGTTTGTTCATTTTATCTTGTGCTTTATTTTATTGTTCTTATTCTGCCATTGTTTTACTAAGTGTTTTATCCTATTGTAAAGTGTCCTTGGGTGACTTGAAAGGCGCTCATAAATAAAATTTATTATTATTATTATTATTATCAACTCTTTGATGGACTAGACGGAATGAGACCAGTGGAAACACTGGGTGGAAGGTAAAAGAAATAATCTAGGAAACAGTTGGAATTTGAAAAAACATACATAAAATGATTTTCTTTTATAAAGATGTAAAGATATTGAAATAGGAAAATATATTCATTTAGTGTGTCCATTATCTAACTGTCAGTGTGTGCAAGCAAAAGCAATTTTATTTATTTCTTTTTAGATGTTATAGCGAAGGAGTGTGTGGATGGCATTATTGAGTGGGAGGAAGCATCCTCTGAGTTTGGATTGAGTGTCCCCAAACATAGTATTCAAAGTGGTTTCAGTCAAGCCAGTGGCAAGATGAATTATTCTGTCCTCCAAACTGATTTTGGTGTTTTAAAAGAGAATTTGTAGATTTTGAAAACAGCTATCACATATCCAATGAATGCTTGACTAAATAAATAAATAACAAAGCACACCTGAAAAACCTCCAATTAAGTTTTCATTTAATTTCCATTAAAACTTTGTTGATCCCGAAGGAAATTGGTTAAGGCTGCCGGCATTTCAGCGCCATTTTACCCTTCTGACCACACATGCATTACACAAACATCACACGAGGAAGACAGGTTGGAGAAGTAGAACAATAGAAATACAAAAAATGAGGAACGAAGAAGAGAAAAAAGAACTTTGATCAGTTTGAGAACAGAAAAAAACACCCTAGCACATATAGCACATGAATCATCACATCTCACAACATAAAAGACAAGTACATCAGAAGTGTTTGTAGGGGTGACTGTATATCAGTGTCTGAGTACGCGTGTGTGTGTGTGTGTGTGTGTGTGTGTGTGTGTGTGTGTGTGTGTGTGTGTGTGTGTGTGTGTGTGTGTGTATCCTGTATCCAACTCATGAGACGGTCTCCTTTCACCTAGTTAAGTGAAAGTCAACAATCCCCAAGTTGATGCAGGTGACCTTGAGGAAGTAGAAGGATAGGGCAGAGAGTCAACACAGTCTTGTAATCTGGGGAGTATTTGTTCCAGCTCCGGATTTCGAGCTTCCAGTTCATGAGTGAAGGCCAAATGATAGATTGTGATTGTTTGGGTTTGGTGTAGGGCGAAGAGCTGCTTTCCAGTTCCGTAGTTGCTCTAATGTCTGTCACTGGTCCCAATTCTAGATCTCCTGTTGCAGAGCCGTGAGCTTCTCTGTGATTTAATTCATATCACGTTCACTAAACACAGTCTGAGTGCTCATGGCTCTACCCATCGTCAGTCATGCTGACCAGCCTTGTGGGATCTTGAACAGCTGTGACCGCTTTTCATTATTTGTTGATAAGCCAGGGCTGTGCCAGTTCCAATCAGCAGGAATCCAGTTATCATGGTTCTGAATAGGTAGGTAGGTGTCTTCAACATCCACTATTGAGAGTGCTGCCAGAGACATGATACGCCACTCATACCTGGCAGCAAATGTTCCCACAAGCCCACGCCCAGATTTCTCGTCAGGGGTGTCAGTGACATTTAGGCATTTATTTTTTTAGAGAACAAGACGGAGAGAGTCTCTGAGAGTTAGAGGAGACTAGACAAAGACAAGGGAAGTCAAGCAGGAAGATAAGGGAGGGAGAGGAGACAAGAGAAAACGTGACCGCCTCCGCCGAAAGCCAAGAGCCCAAAATCATAAATCATGTACAAAGGCATAAATATCTGATTTTTCTTTCTCAAAATTCTGAAATTTAAGGATTTTGTTGACTTCAGCACTGCAGGAACAATGTACAAAGCAGCAAATATTGAGAACAACTCTAATAACTCTTTTCTCAATTGATTTGGCCTTGAATACCTCCCCTGCCTTCCATATAGATAGCTCCGGTGAAACCTGCAATAGATTCTTGGAGTTCTTTATTAATAAGAATTAAGAAATGCTTCGATCTGCGTATACCCTGTCTCTGTATGATGTCTCATTAACATATACCTGCTCAACTGCTTTTGACCAGTTTGAGCCTGTATGTCTTAACCAAGTGGAAGATCTTTGTAATAGCATAAAGACATCATCCTGCCCCACAGATGAAGTCCCAACACATTTTCTAAAAAAAGATTATTAAGGTAGTCGGCCCTGACATTTTAACTATTTTTAATAGTAGTCTTAGCTCTGGAATAGGACCAACTGGATTCAAGCATGCTGTAGTGCAGCCAGTACTTAAAAAAACAAACCTCGACTCCTCTGTTCTTGCTAATTTCAGACCTATTTCCAAGCTTCCGTTTCTGTCAAAAATTCTAGAAAGGATTGTATCTGAGCAGCTACAATCCTTTCTAAATAGTCATAATATTTTCGAGAAGTTCCAGCCGGGCTCCAAAACCCACCACAGTACAGAAACTGCCCTCCTAAAAGTACTTAATGATATTTTATTAATCACCGACTCAGGAGACTCAGCTGTGCTCCTGCTTCTAGACTTAATTGCAGCCTTTGATACTGTTGACCACAGCATTCTGATCTCATGTTTGGAGCAATGTGGTATCAAAGGCATCCCTTTGGAATGGTTTAGGTCTTACCTGTCTGACAGAACTTTTTCCATGAGTCTTGATGATTTTATTTCTTCCCCAGCTCCTTTTCCTTGTGGAACCCGCAGGGTTCTGTATTAGGCCCAATTCTCTTTTCAGTCTATATGTTACCCCTAGGCCTAATGTTTAGGAAGCATAACATCTGCTTTCACTCTTATGCCGACGACACCCAGGTTTATCTTCGGTTTAATAGAAACACCTCCACTCCCGTGGAATCCCTATTCAAATGTCTTTACGAAGTTAAAACCTGGATGGCCTCAAATTTTCTTACCTTCAATGAGGATAAAATAATTATTTTTGGACCAAGCTGTAATTTCAATGCCCCAGATTTGGACTTGTAAAAATCTGGGAGGTTTCTTGGATAGCAAACTTACATTTGAAAAACAAATGAATTCAGTTGTTTAGTGGTCCTTTTTTAAATTACGGCTCCTATCCAAGGTGAGATAATTTTTATCCTTTAAAAACTTGGAACGAGCAATCCGTCCGTCCGTCTTATCTCAACTGGATTACTGTAATTCACTATACATTGGTGTCAGTCAGTCCAGCTCGGCACGGCTCCAACTTGTACAAAATGTTGCAGCCCGCCTTTTGACTCATGTGAAGAGACACCAACATATTACTGCGGTGCTTGCTTCCCTTCATTGGCTTCCAGTGCGTTTTAGAATTAAATTTAAAATCTTACTTTTGACTTATAAAGTGCTAAACGGCCAGACTATTTGTCTGACTTTTTGCTGCTTTATACACCCTCCAGAGCCCTTCGATCAAGTGATCATTTACATCTTAACTTACACAAGTCTAGGATGGTTTGTAAAGGGGATCGGGTGTTTGTGGTTGTTTTTCTTTTCTCTTGTTATTTCAGTTATATTTGTATGTTCGAAATAAAATTATTCTATCTATCTATCTATCTATCTATCTATCTATCTATCTATCTATCTATCTATCTATCTATCTATCTATCTATCTACCAAACAGACCCAGTCCTTTTGTCATGGTCCTGTGTCTGGTGACCAAGTGTTCATGTGCTTTGTTTGATTTTGGTTAATATTTCTTGGTTTTATATCAGTTTTTTTGTGTTTGTGTGCTTATGTTAGTTTTTAATC
The DNA here is from genome assembly GCF_018398535.1 of Haplochromis burtoni. Lineage (NCBI taxonomy): Eukaryota > Metazoa > Chordata > Actinopteri > Cichliformes > Cichlidae > Haplochromis > Haplochromis burtoni. The sequence continues at coordinate 929,560 of NW_024582424.1, read as the reverse complement.
TCTAGGTTTTGGACTGTGTTAACTGGTTAAAAGGATAGTTAGATTCTTTGAGTGGTTTATGGTTTTATTGTATTTTCATGTATTCATGTTAAATTGTTTAGTTTCTTGCTATTAGAGATTATGTTTTACCTCCATCAGTGTGTGTCATTAGGTCTAATTTGTCCCAGCTGTGTTACCACCTGTTCCCCATCCTCTCGTTGTCCTGCCTGTGTTTTTAAGTCCTGAAGTGTCATACCCTCACTGTGCTGTTTTTTTTTTCTTTCTTCTCTGTGCTTCTAGTAAGGTAGTATTTCTGTTTTTGAGTTTCTAGTTCAGTTGTATTTCATGTTCGTACGTTCTCCAGCAATGAAGCTGCCGCCTTTAGTTTGTCATTCTGTCTCAGAGTCCTGCTTTTGGGTCCTACATCCTGCCTGCCACAGCACACATCATGACACTTATAATGTAGATGACATTTTTGTATGTGACAGGTTAAGTATGCATGTCTGTGATGGCTGCATGCTACGTTAGGGATGTTACTCTTTTGTACACCCTGGTTCTGTCATCAGTACCTCCCACAAGTATTGGCATTAACCTAAGCACCATAACAACAAAAGCAGTTGTGAATGTGCAAAGATGCTGGTGAATAATATTATTAGCGATATAGACCGCAGTTGCATAGGTTTTCATAGCTATAATGGCATTTTTGTAGATTACCAGTATGCCTATAAATTTAGTAATGATTAAGATCACCTCTGTCCAGATTAGCCTACATTATTTAGACAAAGAAGTTCCACAATTCTATCTAATCATGAGCAGGTGGAGGTGGAGTGATTAACAGTTTCAGAGCTTGGTACCACAGCTGAAAAGCGCTGTCCCCACTTTTCATAGTTGTTATTAAATACATGATGAATTTGACCAATAGTTTAATACTGCTCCTTTGTACTCCGTAAATATTGAGGGTACAAAGTAGAAGCAAAATAATTATGTTATCTGTGAAGTAAAGCTCACATATTTGTTTCCTCATAAACAATATGACCATAGTAGGTTTATGCCTGTCACGAGTACTGGGAGACAGGCATGTGACAGGCATTACCTTCTGTCTTCCTATTGTCATTTTCATTTAAATCACTGACCTGAAAAGCAACCATTTAAGAGACAACAAGATCTTGCTTTCGATGTACACATTTGGGATAATTTTGGTTGTACTGCAGTCTCCAACCACTATTTTTCCTTGCTTGACTTTAACATAAGAAATCCAGGTCTTCATCATCTGCTTGTACACAGGGTCTAACAATTTGTTCAATGAGTACACGATATGGCAGCCTCGCTTCTGTCAGTCTGCCCCAGGGCAGCTGTGGCTACAACTGTAGCTTGCCTCCACCAGTGTGTGAATGTGAGAGTGAATGAATAGTGGCATTGTAAAAGCGCTTTGGGTGCCTTGAAAAGCACTATATAAATCCAATCCATTATTATTATTACAGATAAATTCAGATAAGAAAGTCCCAATGAATCACAGATTTCTCTGTGAAACATTCATCCACAGAGTTTATGTGTGAGATTTATACATATGAACTAGTCGTGAATGAAGTCCATTGTCTTTTGTCTTTTCAGTTTATTATCAGTTATTTCAGTTTATTTATGTATTGGTCAGAATTTTTTTTTTCTTTAAGTAGCTGTGCCTACGTTAGTGTCTCCTCCAGGAAAAATGTCATCATTGCTGACCGATTCATAAGTGAGACTGAAGTCCTGTATTGGAGACATGCTAGATTGTTGGTCAAATGGACTGCTTTCTTTGATGCCAGCCAGCTGAATTTACAAATGATTGTCTGCCTTTGCCTAAAGCATGAGGTTTAAAAAAGAAAGAAGAAAACATATCCAACCCATGTAAAACAGTTGCAACATTTTTACAACATTGTTTTAAGCAAATCACCTCAGCTATTGCACAGCAGGAAGGACTTGCGCAATTTTGGTTTGGTATTCAGAGTGAATCTGTCTTCAAAATTGTTTGACGGCCAAGGGTATTAGACTAGAACAAGATTTCACACTGTTAAAGAGAGTTGCCTGATAAGATTGAAAAAAATCAGATGAATGAGATTACTTACTATCAGTTTGACTATTGTGGACATGCTCTACCATATAAAAAAAATTAACTAATTACTACTATTCACAAACATTCAAAAAATAAACTTCACATAACTTTATTCAGCTCTACAACTCAGAGAAAAAACTGGCAGTTTGCAAAAAAATAATATTGTAACATTTTATAATAATAAATATTTATAACAGAGGTAGGAAAAATATTAAACGCTTTGACTGTTGTTGTGATTTGACGCTACATAGGTAAAATTGCATTGAACTGAGATAAACTCAACACACTAAAGTATAGAGGAAATAAATATGTCTCTTAAGATTTTTAATACAAAAAATATATAAAATACATATATCTAAAAAGCCTGATGCAGTGTTGGCAATTTTGTTAGAATATTCCTCTAAATAGTAGAGGTGGGAATCACCATACATCCCACGATACGATATTATTGCAATTTTTTAAAATATTTTGCGATATTCAGATTCTGTACATAAAGGTAAACTTTATCAATATTCATTTATCTAATATCAAAGTCTCGCACTCAGTCCTTCTCTCATTTCAGTCAGTTTTATTGTTGACAAACTGAACGGTTTGTATTACAGTCTAGTCCAACTTAACTGAATGCGACCATCTGGTACAATTATAGCTATTCTGAACTATGTAATTTATGAAAACTATGCAGCCCATTCAGCAACTGAAGAATTTGAAAGTAAATTAAAACAAAATATAATTTTACATTAAATAAAAAAGTTTTAAACTTCATTAAAATAAAACATGTCTTACATTAAAATCAGTAAACTGTCATGTTTATTGCTGTCAAAAAAAAAGTTAAACACATTTGGTCAGTGAAGGAATGTCAGGATTCTTGCTCAGAAAAAGGAGCTGATCAACATGCTCTGAAGTCAGTCCAGTCCACAAAAACTTTTTTTGTAACAAAATATCGATTTCTGCTGTCCCTGTATCGATACATTATTAGCAAACAAAATATCACGATACTACACAGTATCGATTTTTTCCCCCACCCCTACTAAATAGAGCAGTGAGGTAGATATTAATACTGAAAAGGGCACTTTGAACAATGCAAAATACAGTGCACCATGATAATTAAGGCATAAGTAGCTGTACAAAGTTAATGAGCGACCTGACCTGCTCATTAAATCACATGCAGTGCAAAAGTCTTATTTATGCCCAGTATATAAAGTCCAGTATATAGGTGACTAAATGATAAATACTGCATACATTAACAATTTCATTTTAATAAAAAATTGTTCAAGACATAATAGGGGTGGTCTAATGTCAAATCTGTACCTACACAGGTTTAGTTTATAACTAAATAACTCACTAATTGACCATTTAGCATTTAGTCAGTTATTTTGCATCAGATTTGTCTGGGAAAAGGAGTGAGTATGATGGAGGAGCTCCATCTGACTGAGACAGGAAGTCTACATTCATCACTGGTGCAGAAGGCAGCATGTTGTACGCAGGAGGTACTGGAGATTGAATAGAAGGAGATGGCTGGCTCTCAAGGGCAGATGGGGGTTGGTGAAATTGTTGGGGTGGTGTTGGGGGTGGTGGCGGGTGCAGGACAGAAGATAATGAAGATGAAAATGGAGTTCCATATGGCGAAGGCACCTGTGGCACTGGGTTATTGTAGCTTCCAAACATGTGTGTTGGCTGAGAAGTTTGCACACCCGCTGGTCCACCATATACAGCAGGGTTATTTGGGTATATAGGTGGTGGTGGTGCTGAATAGCTTTGGACTCCTGGATATCCATAACTGCCTGAATGTGGAGACATAGATTGAAGGCCCATGGGCATTGTGGGGGGAGGGAAGTCACTGTTGCTTGGACCCCCAATAGCACCTGTTGGATAGGGACCTACATTTATATTACTCAGACAGCCAGGAGCCAAGCCAGGAGGTAAAATGACCACTGGGTACAGAATCTCTGGATCAAAAGCAAAGCTGATGTCCAGATATACCTAGGAGAAAGAAAAATATATGTAAATCTGTCTCATTAGTACATGATGCTTTTATTTTTACACTGGAAAAGCAACAAGAGAACATCTGAACGCCACTTCCTCAATGATATTCATTGCTGTTCACACAGTTAATTACAAATGGCTCTGTCATGCATAAATCATAATATCGGTTCCCACAAAAATTCAAGTTTTGCTTTAGGATACAGTACTACATACCTTTAAACAGTATTCCACTGAGATAATATCACAGTTCTGGATTGTCAGCATGTAATCACTAGGAATCTTTATTTCACATCTGAGCTCCTTCCGTGTTTTTGGTTTAATACAGTTGTCAGCAACTTTATGACAAACTGTATTCTCATGTTTGGTTCTGCCATTGGCATGGTACACGACTTTCTGTAGTAAGCTAAATTTCGGTGTCATGTCACTGGATGAAGAATTGTCAACTTTAGCAAGAACCACTATTGTTTCACCTGTAAAAAAAAAAAAAATAGATTTTAAATACAATTGTCTTTACATTTTTCAGTTGACTAAAGTGCCATTGTCTAATATACACCAGAAAGTCACAACACCTATTACTTAAAGTCAAACTATTGGAAAGGAATTTCTGAAAGTGCAAGGTAGGCAACATCCCTAGATTTCTTATTTCTTAAGAGTACAGGCTTAACTTGCAGTTGTATTAACACTGTGGCAAATAGGTTTCCCTGGATGCCAAATGATCAAGTTGGCCTTTGGGGCACTGGAATGGACAAAATACATTAAATAAAGCAGATAACATATTAATATCTCTTTACTTACAAGATGCCAATAAACTGGATAGTTTCTACATTATGGGAATGAAAAGTTTGTCAACTATGATCTCAATAGTCTTTTTGCATCCTCCATTATTAGCTAATTTATTGAACTCTGCCTATGTTCAACCACACAAAAATATTTTTTGGTATAATGAGAAAAGAGTATAAAACGAATTGAGACCTACAACATTTGAAAAGAAATTTTAATACCTGCTGCGTAACCGATCCTGTCCACAGTTACATCCATGTGTACGTGTCCTTTTGAGAAAAAACCCATCTTTTTGTTCGTTGAACCAACTTGCGGTGACTACAGTGGAATAAACAAGCAAAACAATTATTCTGACACAATTCCATAATCAAACAATATTTTTCACGGTTCAAAGGTGCTAAAATTTATATATTACTATATTAATTCATCAGATGATCTAACATTCACGTTGCGATGGATGCCTTGGGGAGCAGCTTGGGGTTAGTATCGTGCCCAAGGTTATTTGGCATGCAGACTAGAGCAGCCAGGAATTAAACCACCAACCTTCTGCTTAGTAAATGACCTGCTCTACCTCCAGAGCTACAACCACCCCACAGGATCTTTTTTGACCTGCAGATTATGGAGTGGGTTATTTGTGAAATAAGGCTCATTTCAGCACATTTAGCAGACCCTTAACTGTTGTGAGTCCTAAGAGGCCTGGCAGAAAGCAGAAGACAGTTGGTGTTTTGGGGGCCTGGGTATAAACCTCTTTCTTGTGGGGCAGGGCATATTATCCTGCTGTGGGGAGACCACTGCTATCGGGATTGCCTTGCTGAAGGCATATGCTGGGTCTTTAGCATGGTTATGGTACGTTGGTGTGTATTACAAGGATAGCAGCACTGCATTATGACAAGATTATCAATTCTATTCGTTTCACCTGTCACTGCTTTAACTGATGGAGCTGGATCAACCAGGTAACACTTTAAACGGAATGCACCGGTCATTACTGTTAATAATTAGAGCTGAGTCTTTTGGATTGTTAACATTTCTGCTGGGAAACATTTCACCTCCATTACAGTGTGTTCGTGGATAGTTCTCAGAGCTGTATCGCCTACCTTGAACAAATGAAAGTAGAATTATCTGGCCAATAATGGCCATTATTTGAAACAACCATTGTTTTTCTTGTATATGAACCCCCCAAGAAGTGCTACGTGTACAAGAAGGACGGTTGGCACTGAGTGCATACCACGTAGCGGGAGAATACACAACATATCAAAGATGGCTGAATGTATTTTTAAGTACTGTACACACCATCAGAGAATGAAGGTTTGGAACACATTTGGAGACAAATTTGATCTCCTTCTCTGCTGTACTGTTCATCCTCCAGCTCCTTAACAGTTTTGCTTCTAGCTTGTAGACAATTTTTCCATGAGTCCCTCTGAAGAATGAAGGCATGCTTCTGTGTAGGGAAACAGCAGACTTTAAGTTATGCAATGTCAAGTGAAATAACATCATGTTTCCAACGCATGTACACATTCAGCAGTCAAGTTATGAAGTACACCTTACTTGTGATGGTTTGAACCCCTTTTGTTTTCAGAACTGCCTCAGTTCTTTGTGGCACAGATTCAACAACATGCTGGGATTATTCCTTGGAGATTTTGGTCCATTATGCTATAGTGAACTCATAATGTTCAAGAAACCAGGTTGAGACAATATGAGCTTTGTGACATGGTATCTCACAAAGCTGGAAACAGCAATGTGGTTATAAACGGATGGATATGGCCAGCCACAATACTCAAGTAGCCTCTAATGATTGTCAGCTCAAGCTAAGGGTTCCAAAGTGTGCCAAGAAAATATCCCTCAAGCCATTACACCAGCAGCAGCAGCATGAAATGTTGCTAAAGAAGGATGAATTCTCAGTTGATAGGTGTGGTTTCTGCTGCTGTAGCCCATCTACTTCAAAGTTCAACATGCTGTACATTCAGATATTCTACTTATACGCTTGTTGTAATGAGTGATTTTTGAGTTACTTTTCATATCAGCTCAAAGCAGCCTTTTCATTCTCTTCTGACTTGACATGAGCAATTTTCACTTAGACAACAGCTGCTAACTGGATATTTACGCTGTAAACCCTAGAGATGTTGTGTAAGAAAAACTCAGTAGATACTGAAAAAATACTCTGGGACAAACAAAGATGCCACATTTAAATTCACTTAACTCATCTTTCTTCGCCATTCTGACACTAAGTTCAAACTTCAACACATCGTCTTAACCATATCTACATGCCTAAATGCCCTGAGTTGCTGCTATGTTATTGATCCACTTTTTGTGTTTGTTTGAATCACTGTTAAAGTGTAAATTCAAACCATTGTTTTGGTCAGGTGACTAACTGTACTTACCCTGGTGGTATTTGGAAACTGAATCTGTAGACATGAATCCCTTGGGGCAAAACCGTTTCTGAAAATGAAGGAAAATGAAGTATTGTAAAATTTTCAAATACAGGTGCATAACGATTACTATTCAATACTTTTCTACTGCACTTTAGTATTACAAGTTTTGTCCTCTACATTCCTGTGACTCCTGTAATTTACTTAGACACTTTGCAGTCTGCTTTAACCATGAATAAAGAGACAAAAAAAGGAGAAATTAGATGCTTTTTGTAGCTGCTGATTGTAAATAAAGATTTCTATATTGGGCTTCTAATACAGTCTATGACTCCAGTTTGACCAACTAACATGCTTAAACGCTCATGTTTCTGTATCGAAATTATATTTCAAAATGTTAAATATACACAAAATTATGTAAAATAAAAACAAGCAAAAAAAACCAGATGAATGCTTAAGTGTTAAGTTGATAGTAGGTTTGTCCCCAAAGTACAAAAGAAAGGTATGCTTAAGAACAGGTGTCCTGTTTCTGTGTGTGTGTGTGTGTGTGTGTGTGTGTGTGTGTGTGTGTGTGTGTGTGTGTGTGTGTGTGTGTTTTTAACGTGTAATATATTGATAAATAGACTGTAGTTAACAGGATTTATAAAGGGGTTATATAGAAAATAAGGAAAGCACAGATTTTTTACATGTGCATTATTGTACTTACTGTTTTTTCTAAAGTATAATCAACCCATTTCTTTTGAGTCACTTGAACTTTCTTCACAGAACACACATTATTATTATTATTACATTTATTAAATTATAAATTAGAACTTCAACACTAACAATTAAATATAAAAGTATTTAATATAACATGTTTTGTTTCCCATTCACGTGTATTCTGTTTGAGAAACGTGTCTTTGAAATGTTATATTTTTTTGCAAAGAAGAGAAAGAAAAAAAAAATACATTCATCGCCAGGGGAAATTTCTCAAAATCCAGCAGTATCCAAGAACACACGAAATATACACCAAATATACTATGAATACTAATAAAGACTAATAAATGCCAATAAATACACAGTTAAAAGTTGACTATGTTAAAAATACATCTCTAATGTCAATGAGACTTTTTACCTCGATAAATAGTGTTAGGTTTTGTATTGATTGTCATTTATGCTTAGAAATATCTACTTATATATGCTTAGAGTTTTATAATTAGTTGTAGATTGGTAGAGGTTTGATCCTTAATAGTCTGCAAACTTTGTGTGCATTAGAGAGCACTCTGGGAGCATGGGAGAGGTCGTACCTTCTCTTATTGTTTTATGGTAGGTTTTAGTCTAAGTGCCTTTTGTTTAGATGAACTGTTGGACTTTCAGACCAGCAGGTTTAGGGAAGTCATTTATGGGGTCACACTCTGACCCCACACACACACACACACACACAGGCAAGGTACTCTTTGTGTGTATGTAGACATCATATGTTAATGAACCTATGCATATTCATGTAACCTCAATAAAAGAGCAGTGTTACGGGGGAGCGGACGAGAGCAACTGGGGTCAAGCGAAGGAACGGCGTTTGTCCGGTTCTCTCCCGTGCACGAGAAACATGAGGAACTTTGCCTACTTTGTGTCTTGCTTGCTGTGTAATTATATTGTCTTCAACGTTCCAGCGAATAGGTTCAAGCTACAAACCTATCATTAATTGGTCCTTCGATGCCGGATCCCTGGAGTCGACATTCACCGAGGGGAGAAAGACTGACGTCAGCCAGGAAGTTCCTGTGGATTAACTGTCTGTCTTTCCTCCTCGATGAATGACGATCGGCGGGATCCGAGGCTGATATTACACTCTAAGCAACATCAAGTAAGTCCCTAGAGCCCGACTCTATAACCGTGTGGTTGTGCAGTCTCCGCCAATTGTGAGGCGTTGAGAAGTTCGCTACTTTGTGGAGCGATAAGTGAGTTTTTCGCTGCTTTGTGGATCGAGAAGTGAGTTCTCCGCCGCTTTGTGGGACGTTGAGAAGTTCCGCGGGGTCCAGACTGTGCTGGACAGTAGGCCTATTTTGTGTTGTTGTTGTTGTTGTTGTGTTTGAGTGTGTTTGTGTGAGTGGGTGCGGAGCAGAAAACGTGGCCTGTGACACAGGCTGTTGTTGTTATCATGGGTTCCTAAGCAACCAAGAGTGTGTCAGAGGGTGACAGATGTTTATGCTGGACTTTGCTCCTGGCAGGACAAAGTATTTAAATAAAAGAGAGTGACGGCTCCTTAGCTGCACGGGTTTCACGCGAGCACGGTCGCGCGGGTTTCACACGGACCTGAGCCGTGCGGTTAATCGCAGGCTTATAAATGGAAGAGATTCAAATGTTAGAAGTTTTCAGAAAACACACCAGCCTTGAAGAGCGTGTGGAGGATGCCAGCCCACATCAGCAGCACTTAAGATATGCTCTGGTGAATGGCTTTCCCCCACCCCTTGCTGACACAAAATGTTTATTCTTTAGCTTGCCCTGTTCGACAACAGCCTGTGTTCCAGACCATAGATTTAATTGAGGTGGATAATTGTTAAAAGTAATCTGCATTAAGCTTAGGGTTGCTTAAATTCAGTACAATGACATATGAGATGAAGTAAAATAGGTAAATATTTAAACTAATGACATGCATAGAGGCACTTGACCTGTTTGGTAAAACTGTCATCCTAATATGAGCCATTGTTGAGATATAGAGCACGCCTGTGAAAACTAATATGCTGAACCCTGTATGAAACGGCTAAAACTACTTGATGGAGAAGCTGAATTGAATATGAAAGTGCAAGTCTTTGCCACTGTCTGGGGAAGTTTTCAGAAAACAATGTTAGATGTTAGGTTGTGGTCTCTTCTGAGCTGATGAGCAAGCTACACATTATCTGTCTGAGAACTCATAAAAGAGAGGGAAACGAAAACTATGATAACTATGATAACTGGAGTGTGCAGCGTTTCCGTGAGCAGTTTTTCTGCATCTTGACTCATGTGTGTAGAGTGTTCATAGCATCAGCATCATGTTTCTGTTTATTTGTTTTGTTGGGTTGAAAATAATTAAATAAACTTGTGATCATATTTATGGATCACCATGGCACATATCATCAGCCATGTGATTTATTTACGCAGATGAAAAAAGTGAGTGTGAATGTGTCTGACGTCACAGTGTTTTTGTGCGCTGTGTAAAAGTAATTGCCTAATTACTTTGCCAAAAATTTATAGCTCCTTCTACATTTGCAACACTAAAGATTAATTGAATACCTTTAATTCTTTGTTGTTGTTTCGTTGTCGGGTTTTTGTTTTGTTTTTTTGCAAATACATTTACAATACATTGCAAAAACAAACATTTACAAGAAGACTGTAAAGTGTGTTACATACCGCTGGCGCTCTCTGGGATTAAAAATTCCTTTAGTTTGAAATATCTTGTGTGCGCAGAGTACGTATGAGTATGGTCACCGCTCTTCTGAGACCACCGGACGTTAGCGTCCCCTTTCGCCTTGATAAACAGGCTTTGAACTGAGGTTTCCTTGGATAAGGCCAGAGTTACAGTCCCTGTTATAGTGTCTCCCTCCGAAAAAGTCACGAATTCATTCACTGCGTCATATGCGACAGTAAAGCTTTCAACTGAAGGCATCGTAGCAAAGCGGTTCAGGCACAATAATATGAAAAAATAAAAGACTGTTACTACTTAACAAACGTTTCCACTACACGCTACTCCTTGGCCGAGACACTATGGCGTTTGTCGTAAACTGTGGTGAGCAGAAGAACACGCCCAGGAGGGTCGTTACTGCTGGAAGACCTCTACTGCCATCCGCTGTAGAACGGAGAGAGTGGTCACAGGAAGCTGGATTGTGAGGAAGATTCCCTGTTCCCTGTTTTTAAAGCGCATTAGTTTCATTCATAAATACAGGTCCGCTGACAGGGTACTCTAGCACACACGCACTTTCTCAGGAATCCTTCAACAACTGTCAATAGCAATCAGTAGTGGTCATTAGGGTAGCCAGTAATGTTACTAATAAAACAGCAGCTTTTCATATACCACATGTAATTGAAAACAAATGATTTTCAATAAGTCTGAAAAGTTTCACAGTTCAACTTTTATTTCACCATCGTTTCCACAATTACTTTATAGTTACATGAGTGTTGCTTTGCATATCAATTTCAAGATTGTATGATTTTTTGCAAATTTTAGTTAGGTTTTATTTCCGTGATATTAAAAAAAATGAAAACAAACTTAAAATGCAATCTTATTTTTTTAAAAGCTGTTTTCTAATACCATTTTCTCTATTGTCATTCTTTCCACCGGGCTCAGGGAAACCTTCATTTTCCTCTCTTTTTTTTGTCATCTTCTTTCTTGTCTTTTTGCTCACTACCTGCAACATAGACAGACCCTCTGCTAGAATGAAGCATACAGGTTTGATGTTAGCTTTTTAAACAGCGGACAGCCTAATACACAGCATAATAACTGTAAATAGTTTCATTGTCTTGATTTCTGTTTTGATAATTCTTAAAACGTATTTGTGTCTATGACACTATAACACTATAATAATAGTACCTTGGCTGAGTACACCTAATAGCAGTATATTAAAATGCATTGCTTTAAACTAGGTTTATGGTCTGCTATAGCCATTCTCTGTAAGTGTTCTTTTAATGTTAATACAAATACAAAAGTTATACAGTAGTCTAATGGTCTCGTGGGCACTGAATAATTAAGTAATCACTGACTGTACACTGACTCAACATCGCTGACTGTTCATGTTAGTAAGCTGCCTGGCAGTAATGAACACATGAATTGCCATATAAATAACTACCAACAAACTGAAATTATTTATTTTTTTAAATTAAGGAACAGTGCCATTGTGATATTCTAAAAATAAATTTTATCAGCCTGGGTTCACTGCCTGCACTACGTTCACCAAAATGGCTTGCTGACCTCATGGCACACCAGCTAAAAACCACTGGTCTTTAATGGTACTTGCTGTTAGTGTTGCTAAGCTATCTATTGGAACTTCTATTGATACAAATGATTGCTTGGAATAACTTTTAGTTGCCACAACATGAGGTCATATCATTTGGAGATGGACCTACTGTTACTCCATTATCTGCCTTTTTGTTGTTGTGCTAGAACATTTTAATAGATACAGTGTCACATATTACATTGACTCACTGTCATTAACAACTCCTCTTAGCTAATTCAATCTTAACCTGTTAGTTGTGTGGTGTTCACCACTTTCTTTCTCTTTGAAAGACATTTGTTAATATCTGACTTCCCTCAGTTTGCTTTCTTTCTGTCTCCTTGCTTTCTCTTCTTTATTTTAATACCCTGAAATAGCTTTAATGGGGAAAGACACAACTCACAGTGCACATGAGCAGTCAAGTGGATGGAATAAATTAGCTGTGATGCGAAGTCCAAGTATGTGGTGGACTAATCCACTGTCATGAAAGAGCCTCCAGTATTTTTTGGAATCAAACTTAAATCACCCAACCAATGCTTCAGACAATTTAATTTAGACTTTAATTACTTGGAATTTTAAAAAGTTGTAAACCAGAACAAATGTTTAATTCCAGGCTTGACAGGGCCTGACCCACCATTAGGGACCTGGGTGGTCAGCAGAGATAAATGGGGATGATTGCGTCAGAAAAGGCATGCAATGTAAAATCTTACCCAAATGAAACATGTAGCTCATAAAGGATGAGATTTCCATACCAAATTGGTTGGGGTTAACAACCACCTCTGGTGCTGTTTGCCAACAGGGTGTTATTAGAAACTGTGTTGGCCAAAGACAAAGGAAGAGGTGATTGAGAAAATATGTGAGGGAGAAAGAGAAAAGGGAGTAGGGTTAATCTTGGAAGACCATGTGTTGTCGGTGTGAAGCGTTGATCATAAGTTTGATGTTGGAAATCGAAGGCATGATGTTGAATGTTGTCAGTGTGCATTCCCTAGGTATTGTATGGAAATGGCTGTGGTAAATTCATGCTTTAAGAAGAAGGAGAAACATAGGGTGATGTGTAAGAGTAGAGGAAGATGCATAGAAGTGGACTATATCTTATCCAGAAGATGCAATCCGAAATAGATAAGAGGCTGCAAGTTTGTGTCAGGGGACAATGTAGCTAGGCAGCATCAGATGGTATTCTGGTATATCTGGTGGACAGAGGAAATAGAGCAAGAATACTTCAGAATCTGAATCAGAATATTTTATTAATCCCAAGGGAAATTAAAGGAAGGAAATGCTCAGTGTGTTTGTAGATCTAGAGAAAACATACAACTACTGCATTAGAAAGTCAGACATGGCAGAAAGGAATATGAGGGTGGTACAGGACATGTATGAGGACAGCAGGAAAGTGGTGAGGTGTACAGTAGGTGTGACCAATGGGTTCAGGATGTGGGGTGGGATTACATCATGCTTCTGCTCTAAACCCCTTTTTGTTTGCAATGGTGATGGACAGGTTAACAGATGAGGTTAGCCTTATCTTTACAGAAGAGATTGTGATCAGCAGTGAGAATAAGGAGCAGGTGGAAGAGAACCTGGAGGGGTGGAGGTATGCTCTGGGGAGAAGCCAAATGAAAGTCAGTAGAAGCCAAAATACATGTGTGTGAATGAGAGTGAGATGGGTGTAACAGTAAAGCTGCAAGGAGCAGAGGTAGTGAAGGCAGGTGAGTTTAAATACCTTTAAATAAGCAAAAGAACAAGAGAATGGAGGCAGGGTTTAGTGGGTGGAGACTATTCTCGCTAGTGATTTGCGAAATAAGAATAGCACAAAAACGATAGGGAAGATTTACAAATTGGTAGCAAGACCTGCCATAATATGTGTTTTGGAGACGGTAGTACTCACAGAAAAACAGGAGGCCAAGGCAGAGTTGGCAGAATTGAAAATATTAAGATTTTCATTGGGAGTGACCACGAAAGACAAGATTACAAATGAGTTAATCAGAGAGACAGTTCAGGTTGAGCATTTTGATTCAAAGTTAGAGGCGTCACTGGTAGGGCATGGACATGTGGAGGGGAGGAACAGTGGTTATACTGGTCAAGAAAAGTTGACTATGGAGCTGCCGGGCAGAAGACCATGGGGAAGATTCACGGATGTTTTAACGGAGGATATGTAGAAGGCTGACGTGACAGAGAAGGATGCTAGGAAGAGTATGTGACAGGGGGAGATGATCTGCTGTGACAACCCCTAAAGGGAGCAGCAGAAAAAGAATAAGAACCACATCATTTATCATTTATATCATATAAATGATATCATCAAGAAAGTTTTTTTTTTTTTTTGGTGGGTGGGGGGAGGGGGAGACGACTGTTCCTTCAGTGCAATTTGTGTATTCACTATACCCATTCCCACTGCAAAATCTGCATTATATAAATGATATAAGTCCCAAATTGATATTTGTTATATTCTTGTACACTGAGTAAATTGCCTTCATATATAACTGTAATAGTAACCACGTTTTATATTATCCCCAGGGACAGCAAAATAGGCTATATACTCAGTGACTCAAGGTAAATTCAAGCATCCAAATTTCTGCACTTACCCTTTTCACACAGCCACTTTCTATAAAGGTTATATCTACAATGCAAGCAGCCTGTTCCTTAATTCCCTAAATGCTAACAAATTACATTAATAGCAAAAAAAAAAAAAAAAAAAAAAAAAAAAAAAAAAAAATATTCAGCATAAAAAAAAAATAAATAGGTTTTTACAGAGTTTTACAGAATTATTGTATATCGTATGGCATAAATGACAGACAAATGCTTCTGGAGAAAAAGTGAACTGTTTAACCCTAATTTACAAATTCATTTGGAAAGGTGAAGTAAAATAATAATATTAATTTAAAAAAAAAAAATCAAATCTGATGTAAAAAAAACAAACAAACAAAACAAAAACTAAACTAAACTGGTCAGATTACGATTAATCGGACTAACAATGGACATGCTTAGAACCTCTCTTGGAATGTGGGATGATGGGAATCTGAGTCACCAAAATGCTAAGAAGGGAAACATCGGACTGGAACTTAAAAAAACAAAACAAAAACAACTAGGTAAGTGCGTTCTTTCAACGTAGCATATTGACATTCCCTGCTGAACACAGAAATGTCAAGTTTATGTTGGTTAAAGCTAAATGGTTCACTTAATGTCAACTATAGCTAGCAGTAGCACATTACTGTGGCAATGAAGCTAAGACGTTAGCACTGTTTATCTTGTGACAGGCAGAACAATATATATTGAATGTAGCAATAGAAGTACTTTCTCAGCTACAGCTTGACGCTAGATAAATAAAGGTTACTGATGCTCATGTGAACCTTTCTCTTTGACAGGATGGAGACAAGCTAGCTCATCCTCTGACGCTGGCATACATTCTGACAACTGGTTATATTGTGTTTACTTAACCCAACTCATATCATACTCCTAACTCATAATAATTCCACTGAAACAAACAAAGCAAACAAACTGAAAAACAAACAAGCAGACTAAACTTTCCGCAGGTTGAAGTTGGACACATTTTAGAAAAGCACAACAAAAATCTGTTATTATAAACAAAACAGGAGCATCATTATTGCAAAAACAAGTGTGTCAGAGTATTCTTTTTATGTCACTTTCCTGACAGAAGAGAATAGAAGGCAAACGTCTGATGCACATCCTAGTACAAAGTCTACCTAATATGGATTGTGCTCATTGTGCTTAATATTTCCAGTAATGTGCCAGTGTATCCACTTGTGTGCGAGGAAAACTGTGAAGTCTGGCCTGATTATCACCAAATTATTTATATTTAGATAAATATTTATTATCTTCAACTTATGTTTAGACTTTCGTATCTCTTTGGCACCTTTTGTTTTTCTTTTTAAATAAGTGTCTGTTGAAAAATCTATGGCTGTGCTTTCTTGTGTCTCAGGAACTTCCAGACCACTTCAGAGTGATTGCAGCACAGCCCTTTGTTTAGCTTATTATTTTGTTGAACAGAGTCATAGTAACTAATTATGCAATGGTTAATATTAACTGTTAGCCATGTTTAGCTAGTTTTCACTGAGAAAATCATGTTATGTGTTATCTCCCCAGTTCATTAATTAACATAGAATCTGTCTGTCCTGGTCAGAGAGTGTTTTCCCTTGGTTGACTGACTGAATGTAGGCTGGACCACCTACAGTAATTCTAATCCTTCTCACAGTTACTGTCCATAAATGGATGACTAGACACGCTTTCTCTTTGCCCACATAATCTTCAACCAGCTGACTAGACCTGGGATGGCTGCTATATGGATGTAAAACTTTACTGTTAACACTGTTGCCTTCATTGTCTCTATAACTGTTCTGTCAGTATCTAACTCTTATGGTGATCCTGATTTGACACACTGGTACTCTTTTTGTTTTGTTTTTTTTTGTTTTTTTTTTAAGCTGAGCTGTTCACATGCAGTTGCATTAGGGCTACGTCTTCTAGTGTGACTTATTGGTATTAATTTCTTCTAATAGGCATTATCCAAAGTCCAGAAATGTTAAATAACCTCTACTTGTGTTGTCAGTCTAGTTAGCAGGCTAAATCTCATGTTGACGCATATAAGAGAAACACCTGATAATGTTGGTTTCACGTTTTAAGCACAGCTGATGGTTATTCTGTGGTTGATGAAGATTAAAAAAAAATGAGTAAAAACATTCAGATATTGAGTTAGGAGTGAGGTCCTAAATTCAGGAAGGAAACCAGAGCACAAGCAAAAGAGAAATTAAGACTCTCGACAACCGTTAGGAGAAGACAGAGAAAGAAAGTAAAAGTTAACACAGGATACAAACACTAACCTTCAGAGTAAAACAGGAAGTAGCCAAAAGGCAGATACTAGAAATGGAGACAAGGATACTCAGGTAGGCCAATATAAATTATTTATACATGCTGTATCTGAGAGTTATTTAGAAAAGGGAAACCTTTTAAGACTCCCCAGTGATGTATTTCACAAACTCTGTGTGGTATGAAGACATGATTTCACACTGCTGTCTGTGGGATGTGTACTGTGCTTCAGGTAGTTAGAAATTTTATTTAGTAATATTGAAATTACCACCAAAAGTCCCTTACTTCGATTACTCTCAGTTGGGTGATACAGTGCAAACAGAAAATGTCATGGAGACTGTTACCCTGGCAATATTGTCAAAACAGTGAAGGAAGGAGGGGTAAATGAAGTCAGAGCAACCAGACAATCACAACAATGTGAGAAATGCTAGAGACCACCAAAAGAAAAAGAATAGTTGAAAAGGAGGAGTGATAAATGAAGATGGAAAAAATGAAAAGCTCTTTAAAAGTGCCACAGGTTAGTTCCTAGTTGCTGAGTGCTGCTACACCTTTTTTCTCTCCATTTGTGTTTGGTGTTGCTGGGCATGTCGTTACCAACCAAATTACGTGTTACTGCCAGCATTTCTACTTTTACTGTTTCATAATATACAGCATTTTGATTGCAGCAACATGGAATCCAACTCTTGTTTTTTGGTTAATAAACAAAATTAACCTTAGAACGGAACCTATTTTACAGCTCTCCAAAATTTAGAAGAGACTATGTGTGTGAACCTGTGTGAATTACTTATTTATATTAAAAGTAAAACTTAAGACAGAAACCCTTTTATATGACATTGGCTTGAAGTCCAGGGGTGTTCATTTAGATAACTAAGATTGACCTTTGAAACATACAAAAGGGCAGGCCCTGCATGAAAAACCAAAGCCAAGTAAGTTCTACATCATGAAAAATGGAAGGAATGAGGACATGTTTAATAAATGCTCACTGTGATTTAGCAGAATGTGTAGCTCTGTGCCATTGTGATTTCTAGATTTCTGTGTATGGATTAGGATGTTAGATTTATCTTAATTGTAAAGTCCTGCAATATTTATAATACAATCTCCATCAAAATACCACTTTTAGTCTTTTAGTAATAGCATATATTAATGTGAGCATGCAAAAGAGCCAGTTTCAAAGTGCTTTTGCTTCAGAATAATGTGATACCTCTCTGATTAGCGGATATGAATGTAGCAAATCAAGACAGGAAACATATGAGTGTAAGTGTGGCAGAAATATTAAAGTAATTAAAAGTGAAAAAAGTGAGCAAATTATATCCTGCTTAGGGCCCTCATTAAGCTAAAGACAGCCCTGAATGCTTTGACAGTCATCTACGAGAGAGAGATGAAACTAGTTGTCAGGCAGTGCTGATAAAAATGGTGTATTATGGACCGCACAGGACCATCTGTAGCATAATGGCAGATGCTGCTTCCTAGCTCACAAAGACCTCATTACTGCTTGTTTTGTGAAGTTTCATTGAAATTTTGCAAGAAAGAACTTCTATTAAGCAGTTGATATGAATTTTAAAATGTTGTCTTTAGGTGCACCCTGGGTAAAAATAATCGCTGGTATAAAAGACTCGTTCTTTTGGAATTGATATATTAATCGCAAAGACTTAAATCACATCCCACAGTAGAAGCTCATTAATCTTTGCCATGTCCTCCTAGTTGGATAGGTTGTATCCCTGCATTGGGAGAAAGGGTGCCTTGGTCAAGTCCAGTCTTTATTAAGATTAATGAACAGCTTGACATTTTTAGTCCTCTGTCTGAATCGATAATTTTAATACTCATGAGAGCCAATGGGGATCTAAGCTTGTGGAACACACATTGTGGCCACAGGGCGCATGTTAAATGTCCAAGTGGTAATCAATGCAAAGAAATTAGCTATTGATCTCTTATAGTTTTGTAATAGGTTATCTATTGGTTTGCTCTTTCGAAAAATTCCAATATCAGTCGGATGGAATTGTGCTGTTAATATTGCTGTGGGGAGTTTGTATGTATGTGTATGCGTACACATACACCTACCTTCCATTTGTGTTTTCGTGTGCGTGCAGGGTCACATTCTAATTAGCACAGAGGGCAGACTGTAAACAAACATGTTTAGGAGCATATTGGTGATCCACAGTTCATTACAAATAAGGCTGAGAACTTCTGATTAGTTTTATGCAAGCGCAATGCTGACTAGAAGACCAGTGCTTACAAACAGCTATTAAAATATTTCCTCTTTCATACACACTATTAGTGATGGATCATATATATATATATATGTATCTCAAATGTAAGTGCTGAAAAGCTGCTAGAAACAGACTTGTTAAGGTCAGAATCCCTATTGTAGTTCTGACTAGAGTTCTGAGGCTAGATAAATCTGATATCATGGATAAGACTGAGTATATCTGGTGAGCTTACTTTAAGTTACTGCTATCCAACTAACCTTTGCACTCACCCAACGTGTGTTACCCTGCCAGCTTACTAACAAGCCAGGGTCCTATTGTGGGAGTCCTATTCGACTACCCCCCCAAAGGACAGTCTTCTTCAGGGGCGGGGTGAATGACATCTCCATTGTTGTCTTGGATTTCAGCTGGTGTTTGCAGTGCTTTATTCTGTTTGGGGCGATCGTGGCTCAAGAGTTGGGAGTTCGCCTTGTAATCGGAAGGTTGCTGGTTCGTCTTGGCCGTTGTGTCCTTGGGCAAGACACCCGTTGCCTACTGGTGGTGGTCAGAGGGCCCGGTGGCGCCAGTGTCCGGCAGCCTCGCCTCTGTCAGTGCGCCCCAGGGTGGCTGTGGCTACAATGTAGCTTGCCATCACCAGTGTGTGAATGTGTGTGTGAATGGGTGGATGACTGCGCTTTGGGGTCCTTAGGGACTAGTAAAGCGCTATATAAATACAGGCCATTTACCATTTGTGTTGGAGGGTCACACTAACTAGAGCCTGTAACAAATGGAAAACTGGTTTATGAGCCACTATGTCAAACCCACAAAGGATAACAGTATTTTAAATTGTTTACTTATGTGTACACCTCATTTTCTCATTTTAACCTACATGCAACAGAAACAAAATGTGTCAGGAATACTGGTAAAGTCATAAATGGAAAAAAAGTACCAAGCTGACTTGTTTAAGTTTTGTTGGTCTGTTTCCCAGGACATGCAGTGTGAGGTGGACATGGATCTTCTTTGCTGGGGAAGTGGGGAGCTTGGACAAACTGGGCACGGCAGGCCAGAGGTCATTCCTCCAGAGGAGGCACTTCTGAAAGAGTTTGCAACATCTGGGCTGGGCAGTGTAAAGCTGCTTGCATGTGGATCCAGTCACTCTGTTGTGGTTACAGGTAGCGTTCCCAGTCCACTTGTATAATAAATAAAATCCAGGAAGCCTTGCTAGATATTGAGTGGTGCAAGTGCAACAATGGGTAAAGGATAAATAATAAAAATAATATTTTTTCTTAAATATATTTTACCTTTTTTGTCGGTGTGTTCGAAGAACAAATTTACAATGTTATTTGGTTCTTTTGTTTGATGTTTGCACCAATCTCTAGCAACACCAGCTGGACTTTATTTCTTCCTCCATCTTTGTGTGTGTGCATATTGTTTGTTTGTGTTTGGTAAAAAATTATTTGCGCTGCTATTCTTATCTCATATTATTCTTAATTAGTTTACAAATGCCAAAATTGATTTTGTTATATGTTAATAATGCAATTAGCAGAACTAACCAAAAGACACTCTGAACCTCAAGGACCCAGTGCAGCAGATGATGCATGCAGGAATATAAAGGTATTGCAGCTACTGTTCTTTAAAAAAGAAAAAGGTGCATACTCTCATTTACACCATTTTTTACTTTAAAAAAGAACGCATAATCAGACAACTGGTTAACTTGGACAACTCATTAATTTTTGCTGCTGTTACTGATATTTACCATGTTTAAGTCTGCAGCGCATCTTTGAATTTGTGATATACTGTTTTCCTCTGGCATGTATTTAGAAGTTTCAAAAGTATAAAAGCCAGATTACTTTGTCTTAAAGCTTCAGGTATCCACTGAGACTTTGGAATGTTTACAGAACAATGAGCAATGACAGACAAAGGCCACAGTTTAGTCAAAGCATGAATAAGCAAGCAAACTCATTGAAATAGTAGCAACAATTATCCAGAGTCTGGCATGTGAAGGACATGTTTTTTAAGGACATCTAATAATAGTTTTACCTGATGGTGCAGTATGGATGGGTTACAAACATGTATAATGCCATAATTGTAGAGTTTACATACTATATGAAGTGTCTTTTCTTTCTTGCCCATGAGGGAATACTGGCCTACTTATTTGCCAATTTGATAGAAAACCTGATGACAGGAAGAGAGTAGGCTCCTTTAGTATATTAGCTGGCAGTGGTCATAAATCAGTAGCCTAGATAAGTCTTATAGATCACCCCAACACAGGGATCTTTTGCCTCTGCCGTCATTACAGGGAAAAAGGTGACATTTTTGATTGATTAAAATGGTGCAGGCTAGCTTAGGCTAAATCATGTTAAGTGATGCGACATTGCAGTTTCACATATCATATTTCTGTCAAGACAATGATGGTGGAAGGCATTGTCAAGGCATGATATCTGACAACAGGAGACATCTGGAGGGACCGGAGGAGATTTATGGGAAGGTTTTAGTGGTCTGAGGGAGATGAGAGAGAGTAAAAAGTGGTCCTTTTTTGTGCATTGTCACTTCCAGAGTGACTGTAAATTTTACTCTAGTGCTGTTGGGAATTGGGGACATTTACACATCCTGACAAATTGCTTGCTGTAAAAGTATTTATTGGTCATGTCTTCCCTTTATTCTTGGCCAACTCACAAACACATACCCTCCTCACAGACACAGAAATATTTATCCAAAGCAAATTTATGTGACACGCGTTTATGCGTCGTACCTGGCTATAGCCGGATATTTGTCATAATGGTGTCGTGTTAATGTTTTGATAGAGGAGGTCTTGAGTAGGTCGTAATGGTTTTATATTGGCCAGATTGTCCCAAATCAATGGCCATTTGGCCCAGTCAGCCCAAAGAAAGGCTTGTTTATGGAAAATTAGTTTGCAAGAGAAATCCATAAGACGTGAAGAAAGCTGGAGAACAACTTTGCTTGTGTAACCTGACACACATACACACTCTCGAGCGTACACATGCACACTCTATCTCACAAAGATGAACTGTTCACTGATTTAAGGTCGCACTACGGTCACTATGACAGTCAGTGAACAGCTATAAACAAAACTGACCTTAAGGGCTGTTGCCATGTTAAACTTGTACCATATGTTCATCATGTTTGGGGGCGTGTGATTTGTGTTCTGATTGCAAGTGTGAAAATAAAATATTTTTAATGAAAGAGTTTGGAATGATAGAAATTTGGCCAGTGTGGAAAAACATCTTTATTTTCATTCATTTCCAATTGTTTTTATTTTTTATTAGTCCTTTATTTATCCAGGTAAAAAATCTCATTGAGATTAAAAATCTCATTTTAAAGAGAGACGTGGCATTATGGCAACAAAAGTCACATACCACATAGGTATATAACATTTAAAACAAATACAAATTTGTATTTGTAAACAGTAAATGGCTATTTAAAGTGTACTGAACTCAATGAGAGTGGAATTTATCTTCATGACAGTGAAACTATCAGATTCTTAGGCAAACTTAGTCTGCTCTTTTGACTTTGTTGTTCCGTTTCAAACATTACTTCACATTATAAATTGTTGCCACTAGGTGGCACTGTGAGACTGCCAATTAGAAACTATAGCAGAAGAAGGTAGGTGGGGGCAGGTGGGGAAAAAGAGGCTTACTTACCTCACACTCAGACAGAGCTATAATTTACTAATAGTGTGGAAGCCGCCATTGCTGTTATCTTTTAATAGATTTGTACGGGGGAAAGCAGGTGCCTGTTGTTAATGCGTCCAATTGCCCAAGTTGCCTACAGAATTTAGGGCATCCATCACTGTCGTCGGCGGTGACACCCTGTCGTTCTACTTCATGCGGCGGGCCGGCCAGGCTGGGTTGGTAACAGATGAGGCTTCTCTCTCCTCTAGACGCCCACAGTCACACAGAGACAACCGCCATACGCGCTTTCACATGCATACACACACAAAACCACACGGCTATACCACTTTCTTAGAGGACAAACTAAACTCATACCTTTTAGAGCAGGAAGTGTATATTTCTATAGTTTATATACATTTCAATATTCAAAATTACATACATAAGAAATTATGCTATAAGTCATTAACAAATATAAAAATCTAGAATAGAACCAGTTAACACACTTTGAAAACGATTTTGTCTTGCTTCAGTCAGCAAATGCTTTCCTTTTGCTTATTTGGACTTCCAGTTATTATAGATCCCTTCTACAGTAAGTTAAGGGGTCCTAGGTCACAAATCTCTACTCTACTGAGCTTCATAAAGCCGTATATGTCACAATGGACAAAAACGCTTTCTGCAACTCTGCAAAAGTTATGCAGGAATATTGAAAATACATAAATGGCACACTGCCCCTTAACTTGTCTTGCAGACAGGCTGCTGCTAAAAGAAGTATGATCAGAAGAGTAGCAACACAAAGGTATGCCTTCTAAAACCAGACGATAACCAACTCCCATCAAACTTTTACATCAAACATTTTTAGCATATTATATTTGCAAAGTGTATTTGCCAAAGCTAAAGCTAGATGTTTGTACTGTACAAGTGCAAACAAGATACAATTTCCTTGTAAATACAACTTACCCTCATCAGGTTCTGTGACAGCTTGATGATCCTTAATATCATTGCAATTGGTTTAGGTTACTCAGGTGAAAAAGAAAGATGGCTACTGTTACTGACTAACGCCACCACCAGCACTATATCTGTATATAGCACTGGGCAATGTTTAAGAGCCACTGAACAGCGTTATCAAAATATGTTAATATCGAGATCAGATATTTAAAAGAAGAATAAGGTGTACAGTTCAAAAGAAATCGTGCATATTGTGCTTGGTTCATTCCAACCAGGACTAGAGAAAAAGCTATTCAGTGCAGAATTTTGAAGATGTAGCTGGTAAGATATACTTAAAAGAATAAAACTTTGCTTTGTGTAAGAGCATCCTGTCTGTCCACCTGGACACAGGTATATATATACTGTAGTTTTTGTTGCTGAGTTCAAGCATCCAGGGATTTGCCCGTGGCTACAGGATGTCAGTTCAGTTCCTCATATGGTTTTTATATAAAATTACTCCTTATTCTATTAAAATCTGATATGTGGCTGCTATATTTGCTATGTGACACTACCTGTATTTGACACAGAATTTAAGACTACAGTTTGGGGTCAACACAGCTGCAGGGGACAGAACTACAGAACATTTGTCACAGTGGCAGTTTACTGAAAAAATTTATCAGAATTACGTACTCTTTTGGTCCGTGTTATTGAATAGTCTCTTTGCAGATTGCTATGCTTTCTTTTAATGGTGAATTGATTGACTTTTTCATTTTTATAAACATCTCATCTCTGATTATTTAAAACATAATTGTAATTGCAGGTTGAATTCTTATCCTACAGTTGAATGTTAGCTATCTAGCAAACAGGTTAATACGTAAAAATAGCCATCTCACTTAAAAAAACCCCAATGAATTCAAACAGATTGCAATGTACAATGATGTAAAATTACAAACTACAGTAAAGATTATTGGTTGTTTAAGTTGTGTGAGCTTTAAGTTTATGGTTAACTATATTTTTTATTTTAATAACAAGATTGGCTCCTTATTGCAGTTTGCAGTGCTCTTTTTTTTTTTTTTTTTTTTTTTTGGGGGGGGGGGGGGGGGAGAGAGAGAGAGATAGTTAACGGGTCTTTGTTTAAATATGTAGTTTTTTAAAGGTTTTTCATTTACTGTTTGAGTTAGGAAGAATTTAAATGGCTACATAAAAGAAAGGGCAAATGTAATCCCACCATTCTCCCCACTTCTATAATAACAAAAGCATCTTTATAAAATGCCTCTACTGTAGCTAAAGGGTTTCCATTTCAGCTTTGTCCTCCTGCAGTTTTGGTACTGTACAAATATTGCAGGTGAAAAAGGAAAAAAGAAGGGGGGCTGATCCCAACCCAGCAGAGGGCAGAAAGCTTCAGGTGAGGAAAACGTCTTCAAAGGGCGTCTTAACTCACAGCCTTTGATGCAAATCCAGGCGACTAAGACTGTGAACAAAGACACACAGACCTCCTTCTCTGGTCTCCTTCTTCTGTTGGTGACTTTTTACTTTGTTTCCTTCACATTAGCTCACTCCTCCATCACAACATTTACTGACTCAGATCTGCCGCTGTGGGCACTGTAAAAACATGCATATACCCTTTGTGGTAAACAACATGCCTTGACCATGTACATTCAGATTAACTTGATTTGGCTGATTTTGTCTGTTGTCCCTTAGTTGGTATACTCCATCTACTCGATCCTTTCATATTTAAAGAAAGAATAGAGATAATCTGACAGAAATAAAACATGAGAAATCTGCTCTCTTGCTAGATACAGCTCAGCATCACTTGAAGTTGGGTATACACCATGTTACCAACTAAAAGACAACCAATGTGAAAGCAACCAAAGCCTGCTGACCGATAGGACTGTGAAATGGTGCACTGCTCAATTTGACAAAACAATCTTAAGTGAGAGCAGCACGGTGGCACGGTGGTTAGCACTGTTGCCGCACAGCAAGAATGTCCTGAGTTCAATCCACCATCAGGCCGGGGTCCTTCTGTGTGGAGTTTGCATGTTCTCCACGTGTTTGTGTGGGTTCTCTCCGGGTACTCCGGCTTCCTCCCACCGTCCAAAGACATGCAGCTTGTGGGGATAGGTTAATTGGATAAT